>NC_090375.1:157909723-158212427 GCF_036365525.1 Heterodontus francisci | reverse complement strand
AAGATTGGAAATGATGGTCAGAGCCTCCACTACTTTTTTCCTTGCTTCTTTTACCAGCCGAGGATACATTTCATCCAGGTCTGGTGATTTATCTACTTTCAAAGATGCCAAACCCTTTAATATTTCCTCTTTCACTATGTTTATCCAATCCAATATTTCACACTTCTCCTGCTTAATTACAATGTCAGCATTGTCTCCCTCTTTTGTGAAGACAAACACAAAGGATGGAATTTTAAGTGCTCCCCGGCAGTGCGTTTGAACCCTGCCACCATCCTGACTCCATCGAAACTTAGTCCGGTAATTAATCCCCAATTAAGGGCCTCTTCCTGCTGCAGCCGCAATTACCGATGCAGTGGGCAACCCTGTCACCGCATGGGAAGCACAAAACCAAAAACTGTGTGGGCTGCTTTCCAGCTCTGGCGGGGGGAAGGGGTCCCTCGTTCAAAGGCACAATGCCTGAATGAGGGACTTGACATCATGAAGGGTGGGAGCCAGCTGATGGCCACCCCCTGCCCTTGTTGCCAACATCCCATCCATCCCCACAACCCCCACCCTGCGAGACCCCTCCTGCCCTGACCTACCTTAAGACTGGTTCCACTGCCACTCCTTGGTGTCTGGTCACTGCAGTTACAACAGCAGCCACAGCCTTTGCAGTGGTGCTGTAGCTGCCAGCCTCTGATTGGCCGGCAGCTCTCCAAGGCCGGGACTTCTGGCAATGGGGTCCTAAATCCTATGAAAGGCCCGCTGTTGTCCAGTTAAGTGCCTGATTGGTACTAAACTCAGCAGGCCTTCTGGAAAATAGGAGACGTGGGGATATCAGCATTGGTTTCCTCTGACGTCGAGACCCTCACCAATAGCATAAAATTCAACCCAAAGTATTCATTGAGAAGCATGCCCTGGTCTTCCCCTTCCACAAGCAAGTTACCTTGTGGTCTCCAATAGGCCACACCTTTTACTCTTGCTCTTTATGTATTTATAAAACATCTCTGGGTTTTTCTTGTTTTTGCTTGCCAATATTTTCCTCATGTCCTTGCTTTTATTTCCTAATTCCCTTTCTAATTTTACCTGTGCACATTCTCCAGGCTTTCTGCAGCATTGAGTTCTCAGTATCTACTGTCGACTTCCCTTTTTTGCCTTATCATACCCTGTATGCTCGTTTGCATCCAGGGTGCTCTAGATTTAGGAGACCCATCCTTTTTCTTTGTGGGAACAAATTTGTTCTGAACCCCCACTATCTCCTTCTGAATGCCTCCCACTGTTTTGTCACTGCTTTACCTTCAAGCATCTATTTAAAATTTACTTTTGCTGGATCAAGTCTCAGATTAATAAAATTGGCCTTTCCCCAATTGAAAACCTTTACTGTTGGTCCTTTCCCATAACTACACTTAATCTACCTGAATTGTAATCATTACCACCAAAATGTTCTCTCGCTGAGAAAAGCTGGTGGCAATCCAGAGCGAGGCTAATACTCTGGGGATATGAGTTCAAATTCCACCATGGCAGCTAGTAGAATTTAAATTCAATTAAATAATAAAATTCAATTCATGAAAATCTGGAATTGAAAAGCTAGTCAGTAATAGTGCCATGAAACTACCATTGATTGTCGTAAAAACTTATCTGGTTCACTAATGTCCTTTAGGGGAGGAATTCTGCCTTCCTTACTTGGTCTGGATTACATATGACTCCAGATGTGGTTGACTGTTAATTGCCCTGTGAAATGGCCTGGCCTAGCAAGCCATTCAGCTGCAAAAATACACTACACAAAAGTTGAAAAACAATAAAACTGGAAGGAACACCCGACATCGACCTAGGTATCAGAAGCGACAAAAGGCAAACCCAGCCCTGTTGACCCTGCAAAATCCTCCTTACTAACATCTGGGGGCTTGTGCAAATATTGGCAGAGCTGTCCCACAGACTAGTGAAGCAAAAGCATAACATAGTCATATTCACGTAAATTATCCCTAACATCCAACGTCCCATACACCACCAACAGGACAGACTCACCAGATTGGTATACAGTCGGGAGGGAGTTGCCCTGCGAGTCCTCAATATTGACTCGAGACCCCATGAAGTCTAATGGCATCAGGTGAAACATAGGCAAAGAAACCTCCTGCTGATTACCACTTACCGTGCCCCTTTCCTCCCTCCCCAGCTGATGAATCAGTACTCCTCCATGTTGAACACCACTCGGTCGAAGCACTGAGGATAGTAAGGGCACAGAATGTGCTCTTCAATGTCCATCACCAAGAGAGCTTGGTAGCACCACTACTGACTGAACAGGCTGTGTCCTGAAGGACATAGCTGCTAGACTGGGCCTGCAACAGGTGGTGAGGGAACCGACAGAAGGGAGAATCCTACCTGACCTTGTCCTTACCAGTCTACCTGTTGCAGATGCATCTGTCCATAACAGTATTGGTAGGAGTGACCACTGAACAATCCTTGTCTTCACACTAAGGATGCCCACTGTCATATTGTGTGGCACTACCACTGTGCTAAATGGGATAGATTCAGAACAGATCTGGCATCCATGAGGCACTGTGAACCATCATCAGCAGCAGAATTGTGCTTAAACACAATCTGTAAGCTCATGGCCTTGCATATCCCTCACTATACCATTACCATCAAGCCAGGGAACCAACCCTGGTTCAATGAAGAGTGCAAGAGAGTATGCCAGGAGCAGCACCAGGCATACCTAAAAATGAGGTGTCAACCCAGTGAAGCTACAACACAGGACCAGTTGAAAACCAAACAACAGAAGCAACAGACAGAGCTAAGCAATCTCTCAACCAATGGATCAGATCTAAGCTCTGCAGTCCTGCCACATCCAATCGTGAATGATGGTGGACAATTAAACAACTAACAGGAGGAGGAGAAGGAGGCTCCACAAATATCCCTATCCTCAAAGATGGAGGAGCCCAGAACATCAGTACAAAAGAAAAGGATGAAACATTCGGAACCATCTTCAGCCAGAAGTGCCAAGTGGATGACTCATCTCGGCCTCCTTCTGAGGTCCCCTTCATCACAGATGCCAGTCTTCAGCCATTCCGATTCACTCCGTGAAATCAAAATTGACTGAAAGCACGAGATGCTCCAAAGGCTATGGGTCCTGACAACATCCCAGCTGTATTACTGAAGACTTGTACTGCAGAACTAGCTGCGCCGCTAACCAGGTTGTTCCAGTACAGCTACAACTGGTACCTACCTGACAATGAGAATTGCCCAGAAATTTCCTATCCACAACAAGCAGGACAAATACAATCGTCAATTACCGCCCCATCAGCCTACTCTTGATCATCAGCAAAGTGATGGAAGGTATCATCGACCGTGCTATCAAAGCCACTTAAACAGCAACAGCCTGCTCACTGGTGCTCAGTTCGTGTTCCGCCAGGGCCACCCAGCTCCTTACCAAATTGCAGTCTTGAAAGGAGGAATGAGTTGCAGCATTGTTTGTTGTCTCTTCGAGATGAGGTGCCAGAACTTTCCATAACGACAAGGCCTCAAAAGTGAGAAAAGCAACAGAGTATGTTAGCAGGCTGAAGGCAGAACAACAGAAACTGAATGCAGAGAGGAAGAAACTTCAGAAAGAACAGCAAAAGAGCTGAATTCCAGAGGTGAGGTGAGAGTCATTGCCCTGGATATCAAGGCAGCTTTTGACTGAGTGTGAAATCAAGGAGTCCTAGTCACACTGAAGTCAATGGGAATCAAGGGGAAAACTCTCTGCTGGTTGCAGTCATACCGAGCACAAAGGAAGATGGTTGTGGTTGCTGGAGGTCAATCATCTCAGTCCCAGGACATCACTACAGAGTTCCTCAGGGTGGTGTCCTAGGCCCAACCATCTTCAGCTGCTTCATCAATGACCTTCCCTTCGTCATAAGGTCAGAGTGGGGATGTTCACTGATGATTGTATGATATTCCGTACCATTCGCAACTCCTCAGATACTGAAGCAGTCTGAGTCCATGTACAGCAAGATGCGGACAACATTCAGGCTTGGGCTGATAAGTGGCAAGTAACATTTGCGCCACACAAGTGTCAGGCAATGACTATCTCCAATAAAAGAGAATCTTATCATCTTCCTTTGACATTCAATGACATTAACATCACTGAATCCCCCACTATCAACATCCTGGGGGTAACCATTGACCAGAAACTGAACTGGAGCAGCCACTTGTGGATGCAAGAGCAGGTCAGAGACTAAGAATTCTGCAGTGGGTAACCCACCTCCTGACTCCCCAAAGCCTGTCCACCATCTACAAGGCACAAGTCAGCAGTATGATGGAATACTCTCCACTTGCCTGCATGATTGCAGCTCCAACAACATCACAAAGCTCGACACCATCCAGGATAAAGCAACCTCCTAATCAGCACCGCATCTACCACCTTAAACTTTCACTCCCTCCACCACTGACGCACAGTGGCAACAGTGTTCACTATATACAAGATGCACTGCAGCATTCACCACGCCTCCTTCGACAGTCTTCTAAACCTGCAACCTCTTCCACCTGGAAGAACAAGGGCAGCAAATGTATGGGAACACCACTACCTACAAGTTCCCTTCCAAGTCACACACCACCCTGACTTGGAAATACATTGCTGTTCCTTCACTGTCGTTGGATCACAATCCTGGAACTCTGTAACAGCACTGTGGATGTACCTGTTCCAGATGGACTGCAGCAGTTCAAGAAGGCAACTCACTACCACCTTCTCAAGGGCAATTAGGGATGGGCAACAAATGCTGGCTTTGCCAGTGACGCCCACATCCCATGAAAATTTTTTTTTAAAAACCTTAAAACTAGGTCCAGAACTGCCCCTTCTCTTGTTGGGCTTGTTGCACACTGGCCTGAATGTATATTAAGAATTCTGCCTCCTGTATACTTTTTACATTAATTCTATGCCAGTTAATATTAGGGGAGTTGAAATCCCCGACTATTACTGCTCCATTTTGTTTGTCCTTCTCATAGAGTCATAAGTTATACAGCACAGAAATAGTCTCTTCGGCCCATCGTGTCTGTGCTGGCGATCAAGCACCTAACTATTCTAATCCCATTTTCCAGCACTTGGCCCGTAGCCTTGTATGCTATGGCATTTCATCTAAATACTTCTTAAATGTTGTGAGGGTTCCTGCCTCTACCACCTCTTCAGGCAGTGGGTTCCAGATTCCAATCACCCTCTGGGTGAAAACATTTTTTCTCACATCCCCTCTAAACCTCCTGCACCTTACCTTAAGTCTATGCCCCCTGGTTATTGACCCCTCCACTAAGGGAAAACATTTCTTCCTATCTAACCTATCAATGCCCCTCATAATTTTACATACCTCAATCATATCTCCCCTCAGCCTTCTCTGCTCAAAGGAAAATGACTCCAGCCTTTTCAGTCTCTCTTCATAGCTGAAATGCTCCAGCCCAGGCAGCATCCTGGTGAATCTCCTCTGCACCCTCTCCAGTGCAATCACATCCTTCCTATAGTGCAGTGACCAGAACTGTACACAGTACTTCAGCTGTGGACTAACTAGCGTTTTATACAGCTCCATCATAACCTCCCTGCTCTTATATTCTATGCCTCTGCTAATAAAGGCAAGTATGCCATATGCTTTCCTAACCACCTTATCTACCTGTGCTGCTGCCTTCAGTGATCTATGGACAAGTATACCAAGGTCCCTCTGACCCTCTGTACTTCCTAGGGTCCTACCATCCATTGTATATTCCCTTGCCTTGTTAGTCCTCCCAAAATGCATCACCTCACACTTCTCAGGATTAAATTCCATTTGCCACAGCTCCGCCCATCTTACCAGCCCATCTATATCGTCCTGTAATCTAAGGCTCTCCTCCTCACTATTTACAACACCACCAATTTTCATGTCATCTGCGAACTTACTGATCATACTTCCTATAGTAACATCTAAATCATTAATGTACACTACAAACAGCAAGGGCCCCAGCACCGATCCCTGCGGTACACCACTGGTCACAGGCTTCCACTCGCAAAAACAACCCTCGACCATTACCCTCTGCCTCCTGCCACGAAACCAATTTTGGATCCAATTTGCCAAATTGCCCTGGATCCCTGGGCTCTTACCTTCTTAACCAATCACCCATGCGGGACATTATCAAAAGCCTTACTGAAATCCATATAGACTACATCAACTGCTTTACCCTCATCTATACATTTCGTCACTGCCTCAAAAAATTCAATCAAGTTAGTCAGACACGATCTCCCCCTGACAAAGCCATGATGACTATCCCTGATTAATCCCTGCCTCTGCAAGTGGAGATTAATCCTGTCCCTCAGAAATTTTTCCAATAGTTTCCCTACCACTGATGCTAGCCTGTAATTACCTAGTTTATCCCTGCTACCCTTCTTAAATAATGGTATCAGATTCGCTGTCCTCCAGTCCTCTGGCATCTCTCCTGTGGCCAGAGAGGATTTGAAAATTTGTGTCAGAGTCCCTGCAATCTCCTCCCTTGCCTCACATAGCAGCCTGGGATACATCTCATCTGGGCCTGGGGATTTAACCACCTTTAAGATCACTAAAACAGCTAATACTTCCTCCCTTTCAATGCTAATATGTTCAAGTATATCACAATCCCCCTCCCCGATCTCTACACCTACACTGTCCTTCTCCATAGTGAACACAGATGAAAAGTAATCATTTAAAACATCACCTATGTCCTCTGGTTCCACATACAGATTGCCACTTTGGTCCCTAATGGGCCCTACTCTTTCCCTGGTTATCCTATTGCCCTTAGTATACTTATAAAACGCCTCAGGATTTTCCTTTATCTTGCCGGCCAGTTTTTTTTTCATGTCCCCTCTTCGCTCTCCTAATTACTTTTTTGAGGTACCCCCTACACTTTCTTTACTCCTCAAATGCCTCCACTGTTTTCAGCACTCTGAATCTGCCATAAGCCTCCTTTTTTTTTTTACTGATCCAATCCTCTATATCCCTTGACATCCAGGGTTCCCTGGACTTGTTAGTCCTACCTTTCACCTTAATGGGTACATGTTGGCTATGAACTCTCACTATTTCCTCTTTGAATGACTCCCACTGATCTGATGTAGACTTTCCTACAAGTAGCTGCTCCCAGTCCACTTTGGCCAGATCCTGTTTTATCATCTTAAAGTCGGCCTTCCCCCAATTCAGTACCTTTTTTGTCCTTTTCCATAACTACCTTAAATCTTAGAGTTATGGTCACTATCCCAGAAATATTCCCCCACTGACACTTCTACCACTTGTCCGGCTTCATTCCCTAGGATTAGATCCAGTACCGCCCCTTCTCTTGTAGGACTTTCTACGTACTAGCTCAAAAAGCTCTCCTGTATGCATTTTAAGAATTCCATCCCCTTTAAGCCTTTTGCACTAAGACTATCCCAGTTGATATTGGGGAAATTGAAATCCCCTACTATTGTTACCCTATTATTTTTACACCTCTCTGAGATTTGCCTACATATCTGCTCCTCTATCTCTCCTTGACTGTTTGGCAGCCTGTAGTACACTCCCAGCCAAGTGTTTGTCCCCTTTTTGTTTTTGAGTTCTATCCATATGGCCTCATTTGAGGCACCTTCTAAGATATCATCCCTCCTTACTGCAGTAATTGATTCCTTGATCAACAGTGCAATCCCACCTCCTCTTTTACCCCTCCCCTGTCATGCCTGAAGATTCTATACCCTGGAATATTGAGCTGCCAATCCTGCCCCTCCCTCAACCATGTCTCTGTGATAGCAATAATATCATAATGCCATGTGCTAACCAATGCCCTCAATTCATCTGCCTTACTAGTAAGACTCCTTGCATTAAAATAGATGCAATCCAGCATTGCATTTTTCACTTGTGCCTTAGCAGGTCTATATTTGCTTTGCCTTCCAGACTGACTAATTTTCTCTTCTATATTTGACTGTGCATCACCTCCTACTGTACCTCCACTCTGTATCCCATCCCCCTGCCAAATTAGTTTAAACCGCCACCCCCCCAACAGCACTAGCAAACCTTCCAGGAAGGATGTTGGTCCCGTTCCGGTTCAGGTGCAACCCATCCAACTTGTACAGGTCCCATCTTTGCCAAAAACAGACCCAGTGATCCAGGAAACTAAAGCCTTCCCTCCTGCACCACCTCCTCAGCCACACATTTATCTGCTCTATCATCCTGTTCCTATACTCACGAGCACATGGCACTGGGAGTAATCCAGAGTGCTCAGGTCCTGCTTTATAATCTGCTACCTAGCTGCCTAAATTCTTGTTCCAGGACCTCATCTCTCTTTCTTCCTATGTCATTGGTACCAATGTTTTAATGGTTTAACCACACAATAAGACCCCATGTACTTTACCTATCAATGTCCGAGGGTAAAATACTAGTGTGCTGTGGGAGGAGGCCCTTAAGTACCATTCAATTAGCCACTTAAGGTTCTCGATTGGGCGGGCCATTTCTCAATGCCACCACCCCATGTAAAATTGCAGTGGGGGCGGGGTGGGGGGGGTAGTTGGAGAATTGGGGTGTGCGGGGGTGCTGTTCTCGACCCCAGCCCACTCATTTGGGGGCCATAAATTCCAGCCATCGTGTGCTGGTATGCCAACAATAGGTGCCACAGTTGAAAATCTAAGATTCTGCATGTTAATTGTGTTTAATTATATGCAGGTGGAAGGGGTTAATTAGAGTCTTACTTAAGTATATATAAAGAGACACTTACTGAAAGTGGGTGAATGTTTGTTTGAGAGCTGCATCTTTGCAATCTTTTTACTTTGTAAAATAAATGCAAGACTGAGTAAATATTAGCTCCTGCATAACCCTTCAATAACAAGCTTTCTGGAGTATAGCACTGCAGAGCTAAATCAAATCAAACCAAATCTGGAGGCAGTTCTGCAGGTGGTGCATATATTACTCAAGTAAGTGGTAAGACTGAAGGATTTTGGCCACATGGTAGCTGCATCTTATAATATGCAAAACAGAAGAGCAGTAGTTCTCTTTGGAAGGGTGTTGTTCTTCCAAAGTGGCTGTTATTTCCAGTAAAAAGGACAGGATAGAGAAACTCCAGGCCTCTTAGAACTTTAATATCTATGCCTAAAATCTTTGCTTTTTGTTGGATGTAGCTTTAAGTTTCGTTACAGCACTTTTATAATCTATGAGTGATTCAACTACAGCAATAAACTATTGCCACACAATTCCTTAAAGAGAGTCTGGAGCAAAAGAATGCTTGTACCTCATATGATCAAAAGACATAGATGAGGAAGACTCTTCAATCCATTGAGAAAGATATTAAGGACCCTCATGATGGCATCACATCGCTTCTAAACTGATTCTAGAGTTTTAACCTCCATTAAAGGGGTGAGGTGAGAGTGACAGCCCTTGAAATCAAGGCGGCATTTGACCGAGTATGGCATCAAGGAGCCCAAGCAAAACTGAAGTCAATGGGAATCGGGAAAACTCTCCGCTGGTTGGAGTCATACCTAGCACAAAGGAAGATGGTTGTGGTTGTTGGAGGTCAATATTCTGAGCTCCAGCACATCGCTGCAGGAGTTCTTCAGGGTAGTGTCCTGTGCCCAACCATCTTCAGCTGCTTCATCAATGACCTTCCTTCAATCATAAGGTCAGAAGTGGGGATGTTCGCTGATGATTGCACAATGTTCAGCACCATTCGCGACTCCTCAGATACTGAAGCAGTCCGTGTAGAAATGCAGCAAGACCTGGACAATATCCAGGCTTAGGCTGACAAGTGGCAAGTAACATTCGTGCCACACAAGTGCCAGACAATTACCATCTTCAACAAGAGAGAATCGAACCATCTTCCCTTGACATTCAATGGCATTACCATCGCTGAATCCCCCACTATCAATATCCTAGGGACTACCATTGACCAGAAACTGAACTGGAGTAGCCACATAAATACCATGGCTACAAGAGCAGGTCAGAGGCTAGGAATCCTGCAGCAAGACCTGGACAATATCCAGGCTTAGGCTGATAAGTGGCAAGTAACATTCGTGCCACACAAGTGCCAGGCAATTACCATCTTCAACAAGAGAGAATCGAACCATCTCCCCTTGACATTCAATGGCATTACCATCGCTGAATTCCCCCACTATCAATATCCTAGAGGCAACCATTGACCAGAAACTGAACTGGAGTAGCCACATAAATACCATGGCTACAAGAGCAGGTCAGAGGCTAGGAATCCTGCGGCGAGGAACTCATCTCTTGACTCCCCAAAGCCTGTACACCATCTACTAGTCACAATTCAGGAGTGTGATGGAATACTCTCCACTTGCCCAGATGGGTGCAGCTCCAACAACACTCAAGAAGCTTGACACCATCCAGGACGAAGCAGTCTGCTTGATTGGCACCCCATCTACCAACTTAAACATTCATTCCCTCCATCACCGACGCACAGTGGCAGCATTGTGTCCCATCTACAAGGTGCACTGCAGCAACGCACCAAGGCTCCTTAGACAGCACCTTCAAAACCCAATATCTCTACCAACTAAAAGGACAAGGGCAGCAAATGCATGGGAACACCACCACCTGCATGTTCCCCTCCAAGTCACACACCATCCTGACTTGGAACTATATCACCGTTTCATCACTGTCACTGGGTCAAAATCCTGGAACTCCCTTCCTAACAGCACTGTGGGTGTACCTACCTCATATGGACTGCAGCGGTTCAAAAAGGCAGCTCACCACCACCCTCTCAAGGGCAATTGGGGATGGGCAATAAATGCTGGCCTAGCCACCGACGCCCACATCCCGTGAATGAATAAAAAAAAAAATTATTCTACCCAGGATGTCATGCCACCTGTTGGTCATTCTTTGCATGATGAAGAACCTCCTGATATCAGTCTTAAATTTGTCTTTTAATTTAAAGTTGTTTCTCCTTGTCTTAGTGTCAGGTTTTAATTTGTAGTATTCCTATTTAACTTTTTCATATTGTTTATGACCTTGTACAACTCTATAATATGCCTTTCAGTGGCCTCCTTTCAAGATTGATTGAATACTTCTCCAATGTTTACACCTAACTCGGTCCCTTTGACAATGAAGGATCAGTTTAATTTTTTTTTCTTTGAATTGCTTCCTAGGCTTGAATGACTCATTTGTGTCTTGACGACCAGAACTGACAAAGTACTTAAGATATGGTTGGAGTATAGCACTATATGGTTTCAACACCGATTGCTCTGACTTGCATGACTGTTTCGCAGTGCAGTTTGATCACTAGTTGTCAGATGGATTAGTTAGTTTTATTATTGGTTGGTGAGATAAATATGCTAATGTGATTGCTAGTTGAACGGAAAAGAAGGACTTACATTTATTTGTGGCTTTTCGTGACCTCAGGATTTTGTAAAACACTTTACAGCCAATGAAGTACTTTGGAAGTGTAGTTACTGCTGTAATGTAGGAAATGTAGCAGCCATTTTATGCACAGCAAGCTCCCACAAACAGCAAATTGATAATGACCAAAACATTTCTTTTTGTGATGTTGATTGAAGGATAAATATTGACTGGGACCCTGGGACTACCTCCTCTGTTCTTCTTTGGAAATAGTGCCATGGGATCTTTTATGTCCGCCTTAGAAAGCAGATGAGGCCTCGATTTAACCTCTCACCTCCGACAATGCAGCGCTCCCTCAGTACTGCATGGAGTGTCAGCCTTGATTTTTATGCTCAAGTTTCTTGAGTGGCACTTGAATTTACAACCTTCTGACTCAATGGTGCAATTAGTTTGATCACAGATTGGTAGTATGGTTACTGGTTGGTGGAATCATTTTTTCAAAGTGACTTCACAACAGAATTGTACTGAACTCAGATGTTTCGAACTTTTACCTCCATTTGCTTATCTGATCATCTGTTTACTTATTGTCTATTTACAGTAAAACAATACGTTTTTTGTGCATGGTGAGTTAAATCAAGGATTGTACCTTCGAACTAGATCATAAAAATGGTCTGAGTTAAATTTTACACACAAAGGCCCGAAATTGTATGGGGTTTGCCTTGTCAGTGTAAATGTGGTGGAGTATAAGTCCAGTTGCTGATGAAACTGCAGACTCTGTGCCATATTTGGCAAACAGGGTTATCTGCATTCAGCAAGTTCATTGTGTTAATTGTACATTGACCTTGTGTAATTGTAGGCAGGTGGTGGGCATTAACTGGGGATTCACTTATGCCCCTATAAATAGACACTGGCCTAAACTGTTGTCATTGGGTTTGAGGTACTTGCTTATAATGTGTAACTCTGTAAATAAATGCTCATAAAAGTGTGTAAATATTGACTCCAGTTATATCCTTCTTTCTGGACTAAAACACATTGGGCCCCACTCAAGCACCCTTGAAGGTACAATCTCCGTCCTGTAGTATATGCCAAAGCAATACCTGAGGCACCCTCAAGGAAAGGTCAAAAAAAGAATGGGTACAATTTTGGGGCATTTCAAAGGTATTGGCTGCCATTAGGATCCTGTAACTTCATTGGTGGAGATTCTGGATGTTTTCTGTCCACTCTGACATCATAGTTGTCAGTTTGCAGCGAGTGCTGCAGACACATCCATACAGACTTGCTGTGCCAGTCCTTGCCATGCAAATGACCCTGTTCCCAGAATTTTGGAATGGGTTACATGCTCGAGCTAGGGCACCACACTTGTACTGGGAGTGCAGAACCCCAAGAATTTTGATGGCACTAGTATTTTCTGTGTCATTAACTTTCTTTCCCATCTGCAGAAGGCATTTACTGTGTATTGAGAGATGGATCCACAGGAATTGGGAACCCTTGTGTATCTTTTCCAGCTGGCCATTATTTGTGTCTGCATCTCGACGGTGATTGTCAGCAGGATTTTTCAGCTCAGGGTATCACGAACCAGTCTGATACTTTCTCCACCTTATGCCCACGAGTGGACATCTAACTGTGGCAAATTGTTTCATTTAGCTTCATCAGCCAAGGGTTTCTGGTGAAAATTGTAGTGCTCCTGCTATCACAAATGTTAATAATTATTTACAGCACAGAAACAGGCCATTAGGCCCACCAGGCGTTTATGCTCCAGAAAAGCCTCCTCCACCCCTCTTCATCTAAACCTATCAGTGTATCCTTCTATTCCTTTCTCAATGTTTCAATCTAGCTTCCCCTTGACTATATCTGTGCTATTTGCCTCAAGTACTCACTGTGGTAGCAAGTTCCACATTCTAACTAATCTGAGTAAAGAAGTTTCTGCTGAATTCCCAACTGGATTTATTAGTGAACATCTTATATTTATGACCCCTTGTTTGGTTCTCCCACAAGTGGAAACTGCGTTTACTTTGTCAGTTCCTTTCATAATCTTGAAGACATCTATCAGGTCACCCCTCAATCTTCTCTTTCCTACAGAAAAGTGCCCCAGCTTGTTCAATTTTTCCGGATAGGCATCATGTCTCAGTTCTAGTATCATTCTAGTAAATCTTATTTGCTCCTTCTCTAGTGCTTCTGTGTCCTTTTTATAATACGGCGATCAGAACACTTCACAGTACTCCAATAAAAACAAGAAATGCTGGAAATACTCTCATGCTCACAATTCTGTCCTGGGATTATTGCAGTGTTTCAGCGAACAACAGCGCAAGCTCGAGGAACAGCATCTCATTTACTGATTTAGGCATGCTACAGTCTGCCGGACTGAACATTGAGTTCAATAAATTCAGAGCATGACTCCCCCCCCCCCCACTTTATATGTTTAGTTATTTTTTTTTTTGATTATTTTATTTTAGGTTTTTTAGTGTGTTTAGTTTGTTTCTACTGTGCCTACCCACTGTTCCTGTTTTTAAAATTTTTTTGAATGTTTGTGCTTGGAGTGCTTTGTGCTTTACAGTCTATTCATACCCTCTCTGTATAACGCTTTGTCTTTCACACACCATTAACATACCATTTCCCTTTGTTCCATGACCTTCTGGTCAGTTATTCTCTGTGACCTTGTCCTATCAACTCCTCTTTTTTTATCTCTTGCCCCACCCCCCCACTTTACTTGATTAAAATCTGTGACTTTCTAATATTTGTCAGTTCTGAAGAAGGGTCACTGACCTGAAACATTAACTCTGCTTCTCTCTGCACAGATGCTGCCAGACCTGCTGAGTATTTCCAGCATTTCTTCTTTTTATTTCAAATTTTCAGCATCTGCAGTATTTTGCTTTTATCACAGTACTCCAAGTTTGGTATAGCCCAGGTTCTATACAAATTTAACATAACTGCCCTGCTTTTCAATCCTATCCCTCTAGAAATGAACCCAAGTGCTTTGTTTGATTTTTAAAAATGATATTATTAATCTGTTTCACTACTTTTCGTGATCTTTGTATCTGTACTCCCAGATCCCTCTGTTCCGCTATCCCATTTAGATAGTTATTTTCCAAGCAGTATGCTGCCTCCTTATTCTCCTCACCAAAATGTATTACCTTGCACTTATCTGTATTGAATTTCATTTGCCAATTACACACCCATTTTACATGTTTATTAACATCTTCCTGTATTTTGTTGCAGTCCTTCTCTGTACTAACCACACCCACCGATTTGGTGTCATCCCCAAATTTTGTAATTGTACTTCTGATTCCTGAGTCCAAATTGTTTATGTAATTAGTAAACAGCAGTGGTCCCAGAACTGATCCTTGTGGAATGCCACTTCCCATCATTTGCCATTCTGAGTAACTACCTTTAATCCCTACTCTGTTTGCTGATTTGTTGCCAGCTTGCTATCTATTTTGCTAGTTGTTCTCTCACTCCATATGTCTTGCTCTTAGTTTACAGACAAGTATCTTAACATAGACCAACAAGCAAAATTTAGACCTTCCTACTTGAACCTTCCATAGTTCAGTATCTCCTAGAATAAATAGTTAAATAACATTACCAAAATATCTTGAGGCAATCATTTGTGGGAAAAATGATAACCAAATTACATGTGGTAGGATCCCACAAATAAATAAATTAAGGTAAATGATGAATCTATATGTCGGTGGGGGTGGTTGAGGAAGAAATGTTTACCAGGATACCAGGGGAATACCCTGCTTTTCTTAAGCTAGTGCCATTGAATCATTTATCTGTATCTGGACAGGCAGATGAAGCATTGGTTTCCTCCAAAAGACAACATTTCGAATAATGCTGCAGTCCCTCAGTACTGCCTTGATGTGTCAACAATAACTTGATTTATATAGCACCTTTCATGAAGTAAAATGTCCAAGATGCTTCACAGGAGCATTATCAGGCAAAATTTGACACTGAGCCACATGAGGAGGTATCAGGGATCAGGGCAGGTGGCCAAAAGCTTGACCAAAGAGATAGGTTTTAGTGAGTGTCTTAAAGGAAGAGAGAGTATTGGAGAGACAGAGGCCATGGAGGGAATTCCAGAGCTTAGGGCCAAGACAGCTGAAGGCACAGCCACTACTGGAGGGGTGAAGACAATCAAAGCTGCACAAGAAGATGGAACGGGAGGAATGTCAAGATCTATTAGGGGTGTAGGGTTGGAGGAGGTTACAGAGATACGGAGTGGCAAGGCCATGTAGGGATTTCAGTCTAGCTTATGTGGTCAGGAGTAGAGCTTGAGCCCACAACCTTCTGAATCCAACTTAAAGAAATAGCAAGAGAGCAGCTTCTGAATAAACTGCCATGAAATGGGTCTCATCATCACAAGGAAACTTAAAAATATTGCACATCCATCTGAATTTCGTTAAATTGAGTGGGAGAGAACACACGGCTCTCTGAGCAGTCACAATAATCTTACCAGTTATACAGAGCACAGAAGCACACTAATCAGGCACAAATTGCTCAAATACATCAATGGTCAGTAAAAGGATGAGGGCATGATGGAATTATTGGAATTCAAACCAAATTCCATTGGGAGCCTGAACAATGAAAATCTGAAACTACAACAGCTTGCATTTATATAGTACCTTTAAATTGTAAAATGTCTCAACGTGCTTCACAGAAGTGCAATCAGCTATTAATGAACACCAAACCAAAGTAGAAACTATCAAGAAGAGTGAACAAAAGCTTAGTCAGAGAGGTCAGTTTTAAGGAGGGTCTGAAAGGAAGAGAGGCACATGGAGAGGCAGAGGGTTTTAATGAGCTTGGGACCCAGGTAGTTATCCATTCTTCATATCCCCTTCTAGACTTGATTTCCCCCAACTACTCCAGGGTGGCCAACCATCCTTCTGCTTCCATAACCAACAACTTGCTCAAAATGCAGCAGCCCATGTATTATCCTCCATTGCCATCACCTTTGTCATCACTCATCTATACTGCATTGCATTGAAATTACATTTATAACCTTCATTTTCAAAATCCTTCATGGCTTTACCTCTGCAACCTCCTGCCCCACCTTTTGGTTCTCGAAATCTAGCCTTTTGTTTCTAATTAATTGAATACTACATATCGATAAACCATGTCTGATCAAGCTGGAACAGTTTGTTCCAGGGTGATTGTCAGTATCTTAGGAAACACTTTAGAATCATATAATATTGGTTTATTAGAGGCACCGTTGAAAAGATTTTGTCTCTTGGGGTTGTGTCTAGAATACTGTCAAATATCCTAATTATCTGAATGCCACAAGTCCAGTTTGTTATTTGGGGCCCGAGTGGTTCATTTCAAAATAGGCAGGAAGTTTCCTTTATTAAAGTGCCTTAAAAATAATTCTGAAGTGAATGGACAGTAAAATCAGGCAGGGTGTAAAAGAGGTTGACAATCCAATCCTATAAGTGTCCTGCCAGGCAGGTTAGACTAAAATTACCTTTGCAGTTCTGCACAATGTCAAAAGCAGGAGTCTATTTTTAGTTATTTACTCTGTCGCTTTTAGACCTATGTTCCACTTTGATTACATATATATGTGTGAAAACATTGGCTGCCATGTTACCTACATAGCAGCGACTGCACTTCAATAATGTTCTTAGGAGTGTCCTATGAATGTGAATAATGTCTTTTTATGTGAAAGAAAGAAAGACTTGCATTTCTATAGTGCCTTTCTCGACTGCAGGATGTCCCAAAGTGCTTTACAGCCAAAAAAATTACTTTTGAATGGTAGTCATGGTTGTACTATTGGAAATGGAACAATCAATTTGTGGACAGCAAGCTCTCACATGCAGCGATGTCATTTTGGCCAGACAATCCATTTTTGTGATGTTGATTGAGAGACAAATATTGTTTGGGACACCAGGGATAACTTTCCTGCTTTTCTTCAAAATAGTGCCATGGGATCTTTTACATCCACCTGTGAGGGCAGATGTGGCCTCAGTATAATGTCACATCCAAAAGACAGCAATTCCGACAATGCAGCATTCCGTCAGAATGCACTGTAGTTTCAGCCTTAATTTTTGTGCTTAAGATCTTATGTGGGACTTAAACCCACCACCTCTGACTCAGTGGCAAAGGTACTCCCAACTTAGCAATGGCTGACAATGTTTTACAGCAAGGTGATCATCTGTTCCCTTAATAGCAATGTTATGAGATTTTTGTGAAGCTGTTCTGTATTAATATGCAATAATATAGTGCATTTGAATCTGTAATGAAATGTTCAGAAATATATGAAAGCTGAATGCTCAGTAACTATTCTTGTCTTTTTGGATAAAGTGTAAGTCCTTAAATAGACTGACATTTTCAAAGACATGATGGGTATGAAGTGCCAATGTCTTACTTTTATTTTGCATTCCTCATATTCCAGAGCAGGCATGAGCTAGAATTTCCTCAGTTCTTTCCATTCCGTTTTGGTTTACAATCCTCCTGTTCCTCCAACTCCACTTCTTCCTCCTCCTGCTCCTGTTCCTGATCTGTTCACCATATCTATGGTGCTAAGTGCTGTGCCCCCATAATAGCCAAGTTTTGGAGGATACAGCAGACCACGAATTGGGGTACATACTCCAGCAAGTACTGCGGGGCTCCTTCAGAATAGACCAGGCAGCGGATCCATTGCTTCAGCATCCCAAAAATATGTCCAATCATGATTTGCTGAGCAAGGTCGCACAACAACAACACATTCATTGAGTGGTAACCTTTGCGATTTCAGTACACCTCAGCATTTAGAGATGGCATCTGCAGAGCCACATGTGTGCAACCGATGGCTCCCTGCACCATGGGGAGCCCCATATCCTGGCAAAGCTGTGTGCATGCTCTGCCTACTTCTGTTTGTTCAGAGAGAACACAATGAACTCCTCTCTCCTGGCATAAAGAGTGTCTGTGACCTTTCTGGTACAGCAATGGCTGGCAAACTGGGAAATGTTAGATCTGTCACCTGCTCCAGCTTGGAAGGATCCTGATGCAAAGAAATTCAGGGCCAGGGTTACATACAGAGCCACTGGCAACATCATCCTTGCCCTGCTCTGATGTGGGTCTGCCTGCAAGAGGTGACAGAGTTCTATGAGCACGTCTTTCATAAAGTACAGACATGCACACGCTGTACCTGGAGTAAGAGAAGTGCTTCTGGAAGACCCTCAGCGGATAAAGTCTCCTCCTATGGAGCCAAACTTTGCGGCCTGTGGATGCAGGAATAATTGGTGCTTTCAAGACTGAGAGAGAGATTTTTGTTTGGTAAAGGATATGGAGTAAAGTGGGTAAAGTGAGTTGAGGTGCAGGTCAGTCATGATCTAATTGAATGGTGGAGCAGGCTTGGTGGTTGAATGGCCTACTCCTGTTGCTAATGTTCCCATGTTCCTAAGCTGCAAGAGACTTAAATGCAATGATTGGACAGTCTCCATGCAGTGACCAGAAGGAATTAATAAATCTGCATAAAAATTGTCTAAAATTTGGCTTTAAATTGCCTATCATGCTTAGATCATAAAGACGTCTGGTGTGCAAAATGGAGGGGAAAAGTCACACAGATGCAGCTGCGCTGTTTAGCTGAGGCTGGGATTAAAGAAGAGCAGAACATAACAACATAAAAACAATTAAGGGGTTCCATGCTACCTCTAACCTAAAAGTGTGTGATGATAATCTTCTGAATCTGCTGTGACCCAGACCCAGTTTCATTCAGCACCCATGTATGATGTCATTTGGTGGGATGAGAACCACCATTGTCCAGCCTAAAAAGTCTGATGGCATTGCAGCACCAGAGGAGGTAGCTGGGCAGTTAAAGAGGTAGAAGTGTCCCAAATATTGGAAGAGCAGCTGTTTTGTAGGCCTTGATAGAGACTAAAAATACAAAGTAACAGATTGGAAGGAGAGGAATAGCCTGTAAGCCCCCCTAACTCTATGGACAGATCACAGGGCCAATTTCCACTTTCTCCTTGGTTGCCCTGGGAAGCAGCAATAAGGCTAAGTGGATAGATGCAAAATCCTCAGGAGACCTGGGACCCTCCCCCTCACCATTTATATGTAGTGGCTAGGAAGTAGAGATCAGTGGCTGTCCTGTGTGAGCAGGGGAGGGAATAAAATCTGGGATAGTTACTTTCTGCAATGCAATCCTATAGGAACTTAGGAACAGGAGAAGGCCATTTAGCCCCTCAAGCCTGGTCCACTATTCAATGAACTCATAGCTAATTTGTGACCTAACTCCATATATCCTGCCTGATTTTGGCTGGGATCACAGAGAAGCGTCTCATTGATAATATTTAAAGTGGCATTGATGCCCCTCAGCTATGATAATAAATTGCATCAAGCTCCCCAAACAAAATGGTCATGTCTCTGTTGAGCTTGTCAGCCCCTACAGTCATGGAGAAACTGTTGGGTGGGTGGGGGGAGGGTTGATCAAACTAATGACCTATCATTTTCTGGAACACAAAGGCTGGGAAATTCCTGAGAGTTGTTCCTTCTTTGTTTGAGTTAATTCACCAGCCAGAAAAACCTTGTGGGTAGAATTTTATTCTGCCCTTGGAGGCAGACCTGGAGGTGTCGGGGCAAGCAAAATGGAAGGGGCGCGAAGTCAGCGTTGTCTGGTCCCCCTGCCTTTTAGTCTGGGGGCGGGTAAGACCACTTAAGGGCCTTTTCGTGCCTCCACCTCAATTTTGAGGGATGCGAAGGGGCCCGCCACTGCCGGAAGAAGCAACCGGGTAAAACCTATTGGCCTCCTGGTGTGAATGGGGGTGATCACTCTTTTGAGGGCGATCCAGGGCCTGCGGAGGGCCCCTGGGTGGTGATCGCCGCTCCCTGGAAAGACGAGCCTCCACCCTCACCAACACACCCCACCCTGTCACCGGGGCCTGTCTGAATGGACCCGTCAATCCCGACCCCACTCACCTTCCCTGGGAGTTCCTTCTTCTTTAATGCTACAGGGCCTCCTGGAGGCGCTGCCGAAACTGCAGAGCTGCTGGCCTTCTGATTGGCTGGGAGCTTGTCCCTTAAAGGGACGGTGTCCCCGACAGTGGGCAGTTAATTGCCTGCCTGCCGTGGAATTGTTTCAGGGGTTAGACAAATGGCTGAGGCAGGGTCTCTCCATTCCCACCCCCCCCCCCCACCCCAGCGCCCCACTGCTGGGACTCCTGTCGCAAAATTAAAATTGTTTCCTGTGACTGGAGATCAGGGAGGGGGATTGCGATATACTTGAACATATTAACATTGAAAGGGAGGAAATATTAGATGTTTTAGCGGGCATAAAAGTGGATAAATCCTCAGGCCTAGATGAGATGTATCCCAGACTGTTGTGTGAGGCATGGGAGGTGATAGCAGGGGCTCTGACACAAATTTTCAAATCCTCTCTGGCCACAGCAGAGGTGCCAGAGGGCTGGAGGACAGCGAATGTGGTACCATTATTCAAGAAGGGTAGCAGGGATAGACCAGGTAATTACAGGCCGGTGAGTCAACATCAGTGGTTGGGAAACTATTGGAAAAAATTCTGAGAGACAGGATTAATCTCCACTTGGAGAGGCAGGGAATAATCAGGGATAGTCAGCACGGCTTTGTCAGGGGGAGATCATGTCTAACTAACTCGAGCCTGCTCCGCCATTCAATAAGGTCATGGCTGATCTGAATGTGGCCTTAACTCCACTTTCCTGCTGGCCCCCCGTAACCCTTGACTCCCTTGTTGATCAAAACTCTGTCTTACTCAGCTTTGAATATATCCAATGATCTAGCCTCCACTACTCTCTGGAGAAGAGAATTCCAAAGATTAATAACCCTCTTAAAGAAGAAATTCCTCCTCATTTCTATCTTAAATGGGAGACCCCTTATTTTTAAACTCTGCCCCCTAGTTCTTGATTCCCATACAAGGGGAAACATCCTCTCATCATAAACCCTGTCAAGCCCCCTCAAAACCTTACTGTTTCAATAAGATCATCTCTCATTATTTTAAACTCCAATGAGTATAGGTCCAACCTGCTCAACGTTTCCTCATAAGACACCCCCTTCACCCCAGGAATCAACTGAGTGAACCTTCTCTGAACTACTTCCAATGGAATTATATCGTTCCTTACTGTACACAGTATTCTGGGTGTGGTCTCGCCAATGCCCTGTATAGTTGTCGCAAAATTTCCTTACTTTTATACTCTATCCCCCTTGCAATAAAAGTCAACATTCCATATTCCTTCCTAATTACTTGCTCTAGCTGCATGCTGACTTTTTGTGATTCCTTTTTGTGTACAAGGACACCCAGATCCCTCTGTACTGCAGTATTTTGCAGTCTCTGTCTATTTAAATAATATTCTGCTTTTTTATTCTTCCTACCAAAGTGGACAACCTTACATTTTCCCACATTATACTCCATCTGCTAAATTTTTGCCCACCCACTTAACCTATCTATATACCTTTTCAGACACTTTGTGTCCTCCTCACAACTTGCTTTCCTACCCATCTTTGTATTGTCAGTAAATTTGGCTACAATACACTCGGTCCCTTCATCCAAGTCATTAATATAGATTGTAAATAGTTGAGGCCCCAGCACTGATCCCTGTGGCACTGTACTAGTTACAGTTTACCCCATTTATCCTGACTCTGGTTCCTGTTCATAGAATCATAGAAAGTTTAAGGCACAGAAAGAGGCCACTTGGCCCATCGTTTCTGTGCCAGCCGAAAAACAATCCACCTATTTAATCCCACCTTCCAGCATTTGGTCCTTAGCCCTGCAGCTTACGATACTTGACGTCCATATCCAGACTCCTTTTGAATGAGTTGAGGGTCTCTGACTCAACTACCCTTTCAGGCAGTGAGTTCCAAACCATCACCACCCTCTGGGTAAAAAAGTTTCTCCTCATCTCCCCTCTAATGTTTCTACCAATCACTCTAAATCTACGCCCTCTTGTCACTGACCTCTTTGCTAAGATGAATAGACCCTTCATCTCCACTCTATACAGGCCCCTCAAAACTTTGTACATTTCGATCAGATCTCCCCTCAGCCTTCTCTCCAAGGTGAACAACCCCAGCCTATCCAATCTGTCCTCATAGCTGCATTTTTCCAGTCCTGGCAATGTCGTCGTAAATCTCCTCTGTACCCTCTCTCATGCAAGTCCATCCTTTCTGTAATGAGGTGACCAGAACTGCACATAGGACTCAAGTTGTGACCTAACCAATGAGTTATACAGTTCCAGCATAACCTCCCTGCTCTTATATTCTGTACCTCAGCTAATAAAGGAAAGGATTCCATATGCCTTCTTAACCACATTATTGACCTGTCCTGCTACCTTCAGGGATCTGTGGCCATTCACTCCAAGGTCCCTTAGTTCCTCTACACTTCTCCGTATTTTCCCATTAATCGCGTATTCCTTTGCCTTGTTTGACCTCCCCAAATGTATCACCTCACACTTCTCCAAGTTGAATTCCATTTGCCATTTTTCTGCCCATCTGACCAGACCATCAATATCTTCCTGCAGCCTACAGCTATCCTCCTCGCTATCTACCACACGGCCAATCTTTGTGTCATCCGCAAACTACTTGATCATACCCCCTACATTTTGCATCCAAACCGTTAATATACGCCACAAAAAGCAGTGGTCTTTCCTTGCCTAGCTGGACTTCTTTCCACAGCCACTCGCTAGAGTGCTTCCCTGTGATGTTTTTTGTGACCTTCCTCTCTCTCCATAGGGTTACCTTTTAAGGTCGCAATTCATCAGTCGCATTTCTGGTACCTGAAAATGTTTTTTCTCCCCTGGTGTGACCACACAATGGACCAGGATGTGGATTCCATAGTCATCCTTTAATGTCTGGATGAGTATAACTCTGTTATGATGTGGCTACTTCACACCTTCTTTGTTTCGGAAGATTCCATTCAGTTCAGGAATGTCTCTTGATGGTTTCAGGATGGGTGTAATTGACACCGCTTAACCTGGAATGTATCCTTTTGTCCTTAACAGATAGTGAAGCAGTATTCAGATATGCAGGCCAGGCCAGATCTTCAGCGGCCATATTGTGCAGCATTGTTCACCTTTATTTTAAAAGGTAAAGTCAATATTTAAAGAGTCCACCTTGAATAAAGTTTGTATCTTAAAAGTGGGAATATGATATGTCTTTAATGGGCATGACAAGAGTTAATGAAACAAGTGAAGAGGAGCCTCTGCATGGGGCAGAGGTAGGTAAACAAACTAGCTACGAGCATTTGGAAGTTAATGTTGAATTAAATCAAAAAACCTTGCTTGCTCTTCTCAAAACCCATCACTCGTTTAGAATATAAGAAACAATGGAACAAACCCACCAGATCCGTTCCTTCCATTGACCTACAATTAGCCCAATCATGGACTTTCACCCAAGCTACTGAATCCCATTCAGATCTGAAGTTCAGCACTATTCACCCTTGACTGGTTTGTTTCCATGGCTGAGCATGTTCAGTAGAGTTTGAATTCTTTATATTTACACTAAAACCCTTACAACCATTTTTCTTTACCCTTCTACACATTGCAATGAAGCTCAGCACAAACTACAGGAGCAGAGTCACATCTTTCTCCTGGGCACTCTGCAGCTCTGTGGCCTTGACATTAACTTTAATAACTTAAGACCTTAGCAATTGACCCATTTTCTTTACAGCAGGAGATAAAAGGGTAGGTAGGATTATAGGAACATAGGAATGACTAGATGAAAAATGACCAAGGCCCATCTAGTTCGCCTTCTACCAGCCTAGTAGTGGTAAAATGTAGTAATAATGGAGTTGTTGACGAATCACAGCAATCAAATTCTACCAATTCGTCTACAACAGACTAAAACATGAGGCAGGTAAAACCTCCGATAATGAATTAGTAAAACCTCTAGTCGTGGAAAGCTTTGGGAGCCATAGGTCAAAAGTTACCTAAAGTAAGCAGTTGAGGTCAAAACATTGTATGTTTTCAAGAAGGAGTTAGATATAGCTCTTGTACTCTAAGCCTCTATTTATGAAGCCCATGATCCCTTATGTTTTGCTAACCATTCTCTCAATATGTCCTGCCACCTTCAAAGATCTTTGTTCCTGAACTCCCAGGTCCCTCTGTTCCTGCGCACTCTTTAGAACTATGTCATTAAGTCTATATTGCCTCACACTATCCTTTCTGCCAAAATGCATCACTTCACATTTCTCCATATTAAATTCCATCTGCCACTGTGTGCCCATTCTGCTAGCCTAGACATGTTCTGTTGCAGGTGGTTCATATCATCCTAACTGTTTGCCACTTCTCCAAATTTGGTATCATCAGCAAGCTGTTAGCAACTTTGGTGTCATATTTGATTGAGAGATGAGAATTTTAAAATTGAGGCATTGCTGGACTGAGAGTCAATGTAGGTCAGCGAGCCTGGGGTGTTGGGTGAATGGGACACGGTGTGATTTAGGATACAGGCAGAAAAATGAGCTCAAATTTATGGAGGGTAGAAGATGGGGGACTGGCTAAGTGTGTTTTGAATAGTCAAATCCAGAGGTAACAGAGAATGGGAGAAGGTTTCAGCAGCAGATGAGTTGAGACGGGAGTGGAGTCAGGCGATGTTATGTAGGTGGATGTAAGCAGTCTTAGTGATGGTGTGGATACGTGGTAGGAGGCTGATTTCTGAGTCAAATATGACACCAAGGCTCCTAACAGTTTGGTTCAGAGTTTGTGACAGGAACTGAAGACAATGGCTTCAATCTTCCCAATAGTTAGTTGGAATATATTTTTGCTCATCCAGTAGTGGATGTCAGACAATCAGTCTGACAATTTACAGACAATGGAAGGGTTGAGAGACGTGGTGGTGAGGTAGAGCTGGGTGTTGTCAGCATACATGTGGAACCTGAAATATTTTCAGATGATGTTGCCGAGGTGCAGCATATAGACGAGAAATAGCAGGGGGCCAAGGATAGGCCCTTGGGGGATCCAAACTTAATGGTATGGGAATGGGAAGAAAAGCCATTATAGGTGATATTCTAGCTATGACTATGTTCAGCCCTGGACTCTAGGATGAGGTCAAACGACAGATACTTCTTTCTAAATGGCACTGTATATTGTGCCCTCCATAGGCTTGCAAGTAAAAGTCTGGGTGGTCTTTTTGATGAAGTTTTTGCATGTCAAACATGTTTGCTGAGCAGCATGTCGTGACCCTTTCTGGTTAGATTGTTGTTAGCACGTCAGTTGTTGTATATCCAATTGAGTGACCATCGATGTTAGATTGATGGTATGCTCACTAAGCACAATACAGACTACAAAAAAATCCAAAATTAATTACTATTATACCAAAAACATTTTGATACACAAATGATTTGTGTACTTTGTGATTGTTTTGAAGGTTTACAATAAAATAGTTTTCTGCAATGAGTAAAAGCAGTTGTAGGTCCAAATAACATTCCCAGTATTTGTTTCAACAATAATACATTGCCCTATAAATGCACAGGTGCCCAAACTGCAGTTCCTGGGTCATGTGACCCAATAACCCAAGCAACGCAGTCCTAATTGTTCTTATACTTCATTGCTTGTTCATTGGTTGAATGTTGTGAAACTGAAGGTTTAGAACAGGCTGTTCTTGGTGGTATTGCCTCATAAGTCTTAAAATAAAACACTGAGGTAGCTTCTCTGAGGAATGGGTGCCATTTAGGGGCATATTGGTACCTGTGCCTCAGAGAAGCGACAAACAGCTGGTTTGGGAGAAATACCATACCAGTGTCGTTGGTGTTACTCATCTTAGGTTTGGGCGGAAGCATGTTGACTGAGGCACAGTAGAGGAGGCTATATGCTGCATCTGATCTGGGAGTATGAAGGTCCCTTACCTTATGGGCACAAGAAACAGCGGAGTGCCTGAAATGAGATTTTACTGTGCTTCAGGAATTCAGGATCTCCTGAAATTACTCTTTGTGCTTGATCTAAATTAAATATTGTGACAAGACCTTTGGCAAAGAAAATGTTCATTTGTTGCTGCAGAATAATTGAAACTGGCACTGGCATTGATAGTTTTCTGAACTTTACAAACGCATGTCTTCAACAACATACCTGTGATTAAAAAATAACAGTGATCTAGTATGCACAAGTGATACTTCACCATGCATTCTCTCATTTTGTTCTTTTGGAACTATTCAACCATTGATTGTTTAGTGGAATTTCTTCAGTTATGTTGGGGCACTTGCTTAGGGGCTGCACAGTGGTGCAGTGGTTAGCACTGCAGCCTCACAGCTCCAGCGACCCGGGTTCAGTTCTGGGTACTGCCTGTGCGGTGTTTACAAGTTCTCCCTGTGACCACGTGGGTTTCCGTCTGGTTCTCCGGTTTCCTCCCACAGCCAAAGACTTGCAGGTTGATAGGTAAATCAGCTATTGTAAATTGCCCCTAGTATAGGTAGGTGGTAGGAGAATTGTGGGGATATGGTAGGAAATATGGGATTGATGTAGGATTAATATAAATGGGTGGTTGATGGTCGGCACAGACTCGGTGGGCCGAAGGGCCTGTTTCAGTGCTGTATCTCTCTTTGACTGTATGACCGACCATATACAATAGAGTGAGATTTTAAAATTGCTCAATGAAACATATTTATAATTTCACAATCAAATGATTCCTATTAGGATGTTTTCTGGGAACTTTTTATTGTTGAAAGATTTGACTCTTGCAAATCACGTAACTTTAAGAATTGGCCGCCTAGAGGTGCACAATTCAGCTTATCCTGTCTCTGATTGCTGTTTGCTAGAACAATCTAAAATGAACCCCAATACCCTACTCTCCTCAACCTCCCTATCCTCCTTTGTTTTGAATATTTATCAAATTTTCCTTAAAAGATAGAATGGATCTACCTTAACCATTCCTTGCGGCAAATAATTTTATTCTCCAACAACTCTGCGTAAAGAAATTTCTCCAATTCTCTTCATTCATTCTTCTGGTGACATCTCATAACTAGTTATCCAGCCAGAAGAAATAGCCTGTCACTGTTGTGTTGAAATTTTAATGTAAGCACAATTTCTTGTAATTAATATAATCAATCAGGATAGACTGTAATCAGTATGGTATATTGACTTTAAGATGGTTATAACACACTAGTTCTGCAGCAAAAACATATGACTGTGACAAGTAGCGAATACTGGTTCAGGTCGGGCAGGAGGCCTGGCATGCGCGAACAGCTCTTCCCTTTATTTCTTCTCTTCTTGATACTTGTTCCTTCTCGAAATCAGGAGGTAGTCACCCTGGAGCTTAAGAGAGCACAGGCAGAGAGGGACTGGGTGGCTGCCAGACAGACCATAATGTCAAGGCAGGTAATGCAGGAGACTCCGGAGGGCATCCCACTTTCCAACCGGTATTCAGTTCTGAGTACCAATGGGAGAGAGGGTTCTTCTGGAGAATGCAGCGAGAGTCATGACCAGAGCACCATGGGTGAATCCACTGTGCAAGGAGGGAGGAGAAAAGACAGGAGAGCAATAGTGGTAGGGGATTCTATGGTTAGGGGAACAGACAGGTGTTTCTGTGGTCGCAGACATGATTTTAGGATGGTATGTTCCCTCCCTGGTGCAAGGGTCATGGATATCACCAAGCCACTAGAGAGCATTCTGGAGGGCGAGGGTGCACAGCCAAAGGTCATGGTCCACATTGCTACCAAGGATATAGGTAGAAAAATGAGTTTAGGGAGTTAGGAAAGAAATTAGCAAGCAGGACCTCAAAGTTAGTAATCGCTAGATTACTCCCAAGGCCAGTTGCTAGTGCGTATCTTCTTTGGCCTCCTTATCTCGAGAGACAATGGGTAAGCGCCTGGAGGTGGTCAGTGGTTTGTGAAGCAGCGCCTGGAGTGGCTATAAAGGCCAATTCTTGAGTGACAGACTCTTCCACAGATGCTGCAGATAAAATTGGTTGTCGGGGCTGTTACACAGTTGGCTCTCCCCTTGTGCTTCTGTCTTTTTTCCTGCCAACTGCTAAGTCTCTCCGACTCGCCACACTTTAGCCCCTCCTTTATGTCTGCCTGCCAGCTCTGGTGATCGCTGGCAACTGACTCCCACGACTTGTGATCAATGTCACAGGACTTCATGTCGCATTTGCAGACGTCTTTAAAGCAGAGACATGGACTGCCGATGGGCCTGATACCAGTGCCGAGCTCGCTGTATAATGTGTCTTTGGGAATCCTGCCATCTTCCATGCGGCTCACATGGCCAAGCCATCTCAAATGCCGCTGACTCAGTAGGGTGTATAAGCTGGGGATGTTGGCCGCCTCGAGGACTTCTGTGTTGGAGATACGGTCCTGCCACCTGATGCCAAGGATTCTCTGGAGGCAGCGAAGATGGAATGAATTGAGACGTCGCTCTTGGCTGACATACGTTGTCCAGGCCTCGCTGCCATGGAGCAAGGTACTGAGGACACAGGCTTGATACACTCGGACTTTTGTGTTCCGTATCAGTGCGCCATTTACCCACACTCTCTTGGCCAGTCTGGACACAGAAGTGAAAGCCTTTCCCATGCGCTTGTTGATTTCTGCATCAAGAGACAGGTTACTGGTGATAGTTGAGCCTAGGTAGGTGAACTCTTGAACCACTTCCAGAGTGTGGTCACCGATATTGATGGATGGAGCATTTCTGACGTCCTGCCCCATGATGTTCGTTTTCTTGAGGCTGATGGTTAGGCCAAATTCATTGCAGGCAGCCGCAAACCTGTCGATGAGACTCTGCAGGCATTCTTCAGTGTGAGATGTTAAAGTAGCATCGTCAGCAAAGAGGAGTTCCCTGATGAGGACTTTCCGTACTTTGGTCTCCGCTCTTAGACGGGCAAGGTTGAACAACCTACCCCCTGATCTTGTGTGGAGGAAAATTCCTTCTTCTGAAGACTTGAATGCATGTGAGAGCAGCAGAGAGAAGAAAATCCCAAACAGTGTGGGTGCGAGAATCACGCCACTCAGGATAGGAAAGGGGTCTGATGAGGTGCCGCTATGTTGAATTGTGCCTTTCATATTGTCATGGAATGAAGTGATGATACTTAGTAGCTTTGGTGGACATCCGATCTTTTCTAGTAGTCTGAAGAGACCACGTCTGCTGACGAGGTCAAAGGCTTTGGTGAGATCAATGAAAGCAACGTAGAGGGCCATCTGTTCGCGGCATTTCTCCTGTATCTGACGAAGGGAGAACAGCATGTCAATGGTCGATCTCTCTGCACGAAAGCCACACTGTGCCTCAGGGTAGACGCGCTCGGCCAGCTTCTGGATCCTGTTTAAAGCGACTCAAGCAAAGACTTTCCCCACTATGCTGAGCAAGGAGATTCCACGGTAGTTGTTGCAGTCACCGCAGTCACCTTTGTTTTTATAAAGGGTGATGATATTGGCATCACGCATGTCCTGTCGTACTGCTCCCTCATCCCAGCACAGGCATAGCAGTTCGTACAGAGCTGAAAGTATAGCAGGCTTGGCACTCTTGATGATTTTGGGGGTAATGCCGTCCTTCTCAGGGGCTTTTCTGCTGGCTAGAGAATCAATGGCATCACTGAGTTCCGATTTTGTTGGCTGTGCATCCAGCCCATCCGTGACTGGTAGAGGCTGGGCTGCATTGAGGGCGGTCTCAGTGCCAACATTCTTCCTGGATTACAGTTCTAGGTAGTGCTCAACCCAACGGTCCATTTCCTTGCATTGGTCAGTGATTGTGTCCTCTGATTTAGATTTGAGGGGGGCGATCTTTTTGATGGTCGGCCCAAAAGCTCTCTTAATGCCATCATACATTCCTCTGATGTTTCCGGTGTCTGAGGCCAGCTGAATATGACTGCATAGGTGTGATGATTTTGGCATCATGCATCTCCCACCTACTTTCCAGCAGAGATGGAGAAGGTCTTAAAGGTGTGACAATAGATAGGACTTTTCATGCAGTTCGGCTGGGATTCCATCCTTGTTTGGTGCCCTTATGTTCGCTAGGTGATCTATAACCTTCTCAAACTCCAGTGATGAGGGTTCTTCATCTAACTCATCCATGACAGGAAGTTGTGCGAGAGCATCAAGCGCATACTGGGAGATGTCCAACTCACAGGAGTCGAGCTCACAGTAGTGTTCAGCCCAGTGGGACATCTGTTTACTTTTTCTTTACTGATGTGTAGATAGTACTATGTTTTTGGGCGGGCAAGGCAGATCAGGCAGGAGTGGAGTGAGGGCAAGCAGAAGAAAGTGAAGACTGAATCCAGGAGCTATTTCAGTAGCTGACTAGCCAGACCCGGCCATATGGTGCACAGGTTGTCACTGAAGGAGTCAGATAAAGGGAAGACAGGTAAATCCACACCAACATGACTGTCATGAGCAGAACTGAGGAGGTTCTGGAGAAGTGCGCTTTGTGGTAAAAACTGCACTGGAGTTTGGATTGAGAGGGAATCGTTGTCGGAAGAAAAACAGCAGCTCAGTCCTTGAAGAAAGAAACTGAAAATCTACCTGAGGAACTTCAGGGTTGTGAAAAACTGTATGACTGTAATTGTTGTTGTATCTGCTGGGTGCTGCTCCAAGATGGCTCTTGGGCAGTGACTCCATAGGGAGCCCCTCACTGTTCATGTCTATCTGCGGCCATCTGCTGCCATCCATTGCCCTTTTTCCCCATTAAATCCTCTCTTCTGCCATTCAAGTTCTCCTAATTCTAACAGTGGGTGCATTTTTAGCTCAAACTTATAAAGTTAACTGTTAGTTTAAACAGTCTCTATCTGATGGTACAGACCCCATTCCCTGACCTTACATTGTGAACTCTGGTAAAGATCTGGATAAGGCCTGGATGTGCTTTTTTTCTCAATTCTGGTTTCAAATTTCTGGCTTCACTGAACATCAAGATCATGCTTCTGCGCTGAACTACATCACTTTCTTTAGACTCTTCAATTAATCATTATCTTTTCCACCATTCCTCTCTACAAAATCCTTAACTATTTGTTGTACCATTTTGATGTAGAATATCTCATCGGTATTTAATTGTCTCGCTTGCCTTTGCAAGACAGAGGGAGGTGTGTCAGTTAATGTGGTGCAATCTGTTTGCATGCTGTGGCTGTCTTGGTTGAATACTGTGTGAAAACTGTTAAGGTGTGGGTGTTAAACTTGCAGCAGTACTAAGTGTGTGAGGGTGCAGTGAAGCATATGAATGTTAGGTGTGAGTCCTGATTGACAGACAGTGTTAGTAGGTGAGTGATATTGCAGTAAATTGAGCAGTGTCAGACGCTAGTGGTGCAGTTGCTGGGAAATGGCATTTGAAGATGCATTAACTGACCTTGACCACCTGTGTGAGGTCATAGAACTTTTTCCAGCACTGCATCCTGGTTCTTGGAACTAGACTCCTGCCATTGACTTCCATGGTTATCTGGTTCCACTACTTTCTGAGAGTTTGCCTCTTGGCCCCCTCGGGATAGACCATATGTCTCCTCCATTCCATTTCATGCACCAAGGCCTCCAATGCAGCAATGGAAGATCTTGGAGAAGCCCGTACTCTCCCATGTTGTGTGATTATTACATCATGTTCCATGACTGCTCCAGCCACAATGCATCTACCCGTTAATTAGTGCAGGCTGACTTTAAGTAGTGCAGACTAGCTCTAACTGTTACTAGCCTCTCAAGATTTTGGACCCCCTGCTGAGGCATGCAGCCACTTAACAGAGCAGGTAACATTGGCTGCACATTACAATTATGTTAATTAGCAGGCAGCATGAAGTTTGTGTACTGCCTGCACCAAAAGCAACAGAAGTGGGATATTCTCGCAATGTGATCCTGCGCCCATTTTCGGGGATATTGAATTTTGCTTCCAAAAGCTTTTAAATGTCCCTATTCATATCTTGATATCATATGGGTATCTTAAAAGATTGCAGACACTTGGATCCAATTTGCGCTTGAAATTCTGTTATCTTTTGTGCCAGTTTGGCTGATTTTGAGTAAATTGTGCTGAATCAAACAGCACAATCTAGCAGAAAAATCTAGGGCAGCATATCTAATTGACTTGGTGGTGTAATGATTTAGATGTGGTAAATATAATTTAACAGATGGTACGATGACATAAATGCCCAGGAAGTGTAACTCTTTAGATGTCCAGGGGGTGTAATGGTTTAGATGCCCAACAGATGTAATGATTTAGATGTGGTATGTATATTTGCCCAAGAGGTGTATCTATTTAAATGAAATATATATGATTGTTCAAGAAGTGTGATGATTTGGATGCTCAACAAATGTAACCGCTTAAAGGCGCAGGAGGAGTCATGGTTTAAAAAACCAGGAGGTGTAGTAGTTTACATGCCAAGAAGGTACAGTGGTTCAAAAGTCTAGGAGGTGAGAGAATTCAGAAGCCCAGGAGGTGTAATGGTTTAGATACCAAGGAGGTGTAATGGTTCAAAAGCCTAGAAAGGTGTAATGGTTTACATGCGATGGAGGTATAATGATTTAGATGCCCAGGAAGTGTAATAGTTTAGAAAACCAGGAGGTGCGATGGTTTAGATGCCTAGCTGTTGGAACAGTTTAGATGCCAATAAAGTAAAATGGTATTGATGCCAAGGAGGTCATAGAATTCTAGTCATTACTGCACAGAAGGAGGCCATTAGGCTCATTGAGTCCACACCAACTCACAAGATAGCAGTCCAGTCAGTCCCCTTCCTCCTCCCTTTCCCTGTAGTCCTGCAAGTTTATTTCCTTCAAGTGCCCACCGATTTCCTTTTGAAATCATTGATCATATCTGCTTTCACCATCGTCAAAGACAGCGTGTTCCAGGTCATCACCACTCCCTGCATAAAAAAGTTTTTGTTCACATCCCCCACTTCTCTTTTCCAAAATCTGCAATGTTGGGCTGAATTTTGTGGAGGCTTCAGAGGTCTTGCTTGCTGCGAACACCCTTCAGCTGGCAATGGGACCCGTAGAGGCATATAGCTGGTGGCTGCCAATTAAGTGGCCACCACCGGGGCCACTAATTAAGGGGGCTTACCCTCAAGAGATGCCGGCCCAATCAGAGGTGGCCATTGCTGAGGCAGCAGTTACAGGGAAAGGGTGCCTCAATGGCCAGGCACCATTGAAGAATGGTAAATGTGGTTAGGGATGGCAGGGCAAGGAAGGCAGGCGCTGGCAATCAGGGCCGGTTGCTGGATGCCAGCGGTACTGTTGCTGTGAAGATTGCCTTTTGTTGCCAGGGGCACCACCATGTGGCATGGAGTGCCCAGAAAGGAGTGCACATCCCCTGGAAAAGGCTGGGAGGCTGCCAGGTTTCACTAGGCGGTTTCCCCATATGGCAGTGGGCCATCCCCCGATGCAGGCAAAGTGCCCACAGAGGTGGAAGTGACCCTAAATTGGCCATTTAGGTGGCTCAAAAGACCTCCTGTTGGATGGCCAATCTGCCAACTTTACCGCCACTGGCAAAATGGCATGGTGGTAGCATGATATCAATCATACCTGATGCCTTCCAACACCATTTTGCCAGCCTTCCCATCTCCCAGCCCATCGCCAAAGGCCTGGAAAATTCCAGCTGTTGTAATGGTTTAGCTGTTCAGGAGCTATTTGGATGCTTGAAAGTATAATGATTTAGACACTAAGGATGTGTGATTGTTTAGCTGCCAAGATGGTGTATGGTTTAACTGCCAAGGAGGTTTAATGGTTTCATTGCCCAGGAGGTGGAAATGTATAGATGCTCAGGAAGTGTAATCCTTTGGATGTTCATTTAGTGTAATCGTTTAGATGCCCTTCAGGTGTGACAATTTAGATACCCAGGAAGTGTAATGGCATTGATGCTCAGCAAGCATGATGGCTCAGAATTTGAGGGTGTATAATAGTTCAGATGCCAAGAAGGTGTAATGGTTCTAAAGCCAATGAGGTGTATTAGTTTAGATGCTCAGGAGGTGTAATGGTTCAGATGCCCAGGATGTGTGATGGTTTAGATACCCAAGAAATGCAATGGTTTAGATACCCAGGAGCTGCAATTAATTGGATACCCAGCAGGTGTAATGGTTTAGATGTCCAGGAATTTTAATGGTTTAGATGCTGATCAGCCCCAATTGTTTAAATGCTAAAGAAGTGCAATGGTTTAGATGCTAAGGAGTTGTAATCCTTTAGATGCTCAGGAAGTGTGATGGTTTACATTCCCAGGGAGTGTAATCATTCAGATACTCAAGAGGTGTAATGGTTTAAATGCCCAGGAGACTATGATTTAGAACCCCAAGACCCGTAATGTCTTAGACGCTCAGGAGATGTGATGATCTGGATGCCCAGGGTGTGCAATCGTTTAAATGCTACGGCTGTGCAATTGTTTAGATGCCCAGGAGATGTGACCATTTAGATGCCCAGGGGAGGTAATAGGTTAGAAAACGAGGAAGTGTGATGCTTAGAAGCCCAGAAGTTGTAATGATTTACATGCTCAGAAGGTGTGATGGCTTCAATGCCCAGGATGTGTAATGGTTTCGAGAACCTGAAGAAGTGATGGTTTAAATGCTCAGGAGGTGTGACGGTTTTGATGCCCACGAGGTTTAATGGTTTTGGTGCTAAGGAGGTATGATTGTAAGATTTGGCCCAGGGGGATCACAGATTACACAGAAGAGTCGAGGAGTTACAAGCAGTTTAAAGCAGTTTTTTGAGAAACAACAGAGCAATCGTTCAAATTCTACATATAATTTTGTAATCAGAATAAGTAGAGATATGGTGAGAAGATTTACAGGTCCCAGATCAGACGGATGGATGGAACGGCCTGGTCTCTGCTACCTGCCGTAACAATCTCTTCCATGCCTTTAGTCTGATTAAGATGCTAAGCTGAAGCGAGCAGGGACCCACCCCAAGGAGCCTCTTCCCCGTATCTGTGTAATTCCCTTCTCCAGTGCCCGTTTATATACATAATTTTGGTGGTGGGTGCCTCATGCCAATCACTCATTCAATTACATCTTCCCATTCAATTGTTCAATTATAAGGGAATAGGTGTCCAAGGCAGACCCCTCGTAGCTTGGGGTCACATCCCCTGAAATCATTTTTGCTTATCTCTTGTATGATCATCTGGCTATCTTCTTACAGACAGTTTGTTTTAGATGTGTGAACATGAGGTCGCAGCTTGTCAGGTCCAGGACTGCCTACACAAAGATCTGTGCCAAGAGTTATGTCTTTGGCAGAGACAACAGGCCTTATGAAAAAAACTGACTATGCTGTCCTGTGTCTATGTCGGCTTTGGCAGGCTGTTAGAGAATCTTTCTAAATTAGGGGGAGAGAGACAGAGCTATTTCTCTGATCCTCCATTAATTTCTTAAGATTTTTTAAGGTCATTAGACATCCATTTCTTACAAACTTCCCACCTTGAGAAAGAAATATCTTTATTGACTTCTCATAATCAGTGACTGACTAATCTAGCTCTTTCTAAGTTATTGCCTGGTCTGGTTAAAGCATTTTCCAAGATGCTTATCATTCACCAAGTTGGGTCACGGCTTTTGATGTAAATCAAGCCTTTTTGTACCTGATTTAATGGAAAAATTCCATACATAGCGCGAGTGATACCCCCACAAGTTTGATCCTTATTTTCATCAGTTTCTTTAATTTCATTAATTTTGTTTTGGACATCATGGAAATTCTGTATTATATCAAGTGTTGATTTTAGCGCCTTCTGCAGTTCTTTCATTTGATTGGATCCTCTCTTATTCATTTTAGTCATAATTCCCTTCCATTGTTTCCTCTTTCCACAACCCCAAATGAATGAGAATGGTGAAAAATATGATGGATATGTGAAATACCCATTACCCATTTACCAAGCGTTGTCGCTTGGTAAAAATTTGGCCAGTAAAATGTGATCCCTGATAAATATCTTCCTGTATTGGCACTCCCATCTTACAGATCACCTCACTCAATATTCTTTTTTTTTGCAGGAGTGCTGCTAATTCTAAATTATTAACACATAAGTACATACAATTGAAGATTCTCCCACTCTCTGTTCATCTGCACCCATCTTGTGGATAGTTCTTGCTAAGTGTTTTTCCTGCCAAGCCCTCAAGTTTCTTAATCCAGATTTCATGGGCTGAAATTTCCCTGTGATGGCAGACATGGAGGAGAGGGGGGCTGGAAAAATTGGGTGGAGCCCTATTGGGATGGTTCTCCGACGCATTCCCACTGCCGGGGAAGTTTCCCACACCACAGCGACAGGCAGACAATTAAGATGATTATGAACCCAAATAGGATGGATTTTGCATGTGTGCTGGTATTTTGTCACATGCGGAGTGGTCCCCTGCTGTGTGCAGAATCCACCGTTGCAATGCAGATAACCTCACTGCAGCAGGTTGGGTTGGGGGGTGGGTGGGTGGAGGGTGATGCATCAGAAATGGTGACATCATGCCCCAAAGAGGGGGCCATGGCCAGGAAAGGCTGCACCCACTGTCCAAAGCAATCCACCTGACGGGGTTTCCCCTCTGCCTATGCTCCGAGGGGCTTAACGGCATCACCTTCAGAATTTGTCATTTAAATGCACACCTCTGAGGGCACCTCAATGTTGGGGGTGACCTCGTGGTCCCTGACCTGCCTCAGCAATGGACTGCTTGAGGCTACCTCTGATTGGGCCAGCAACATCGGGAGCCCATCCGCCCTCCTTAATAAGACAGCGAGAGTGGAGGCAGACAATTAGGTAGCTGCCTCCTGGAAGATTGTACTGTTGGGCAAGCTGCCAGTAAGCGTGGGCTTGGGACCCTTATTTGGTCCCGAAACCGGAGTCCGAAGTCCATGAGAAAATCCAGCCCCGTGTCCCTCTTTAATTTTACACCATCTGATGGGTGCCAGTGTGTTTAATTCTTTTCTGATTGTTTCATTGTTGGATTCTCTATGGAGTATGTGTCAATGCCTTGATGATTTAAAATGCTGTCTCACTCTATTGGCCACATTAGCCATTTTATGCTGTGCTGTTGCCAAGTGGCTGAGCATGCCTGGGATCTGGTCTTCAGTGCAGGTACACCATGCATTTTCACATGTTAGTTGCTTTGCACATAAGAAATCACATCTACAAACAGACACACAGACACACACACAGACACACACACACACACACACACCCCTGCAATCATGCTCCACGTGTCATCCGATACAAGCCATTCTTGGCTTATCTCTCCTACAAATTCCCGATACCTCATGTAGTGCCCAGACTATCAATTTATTTGTTTACTTATTTGTTCATGGGATGTGGGCGGTGCTGGCGAGGCCATTATTTATTGCCTATCCCTAATAGCCCTTGAGAAGGTGGTGATGGGCTGCCTTCTTGAACCACTGCAGTCCTTGGGGTGTAGGTACACCAACAGTACTGTTAGGAAGGGAGTTCCAGGATTTTGAGCAAGTGACAATGAAGGAATGGCAATATAGTTCCAAGTCAGGATGGTGTGTAGTTTTGAGGGGAACTTGCAGGTGGTGGTGTTCCCATGCATCAGCTGTCCTTGTCCTTCTCGGTGGTAAAGGTCACATGTTTGAAAGGTGCTGTCAGGAGCCTTGGTGAGTTGCAGCAGTGCATCTTGTAGATGGTACACACTGCTGTCACTGTGCATCGGTGGTGAAGGAAGTGAATGTTGAAGGTGGTGGATGGGGTGTCAAATAAGCAGACTGTTTTGTCCTGGATGCAGCTTTCTTAAAAAGTGCATAGGCAAGGATACAAATGTCTCCAAGAGAAACTTAACAGTTTACTAGTCTCACCTACACTTTCCTGATCTTCACTAGAATATACATTGATAGAGATAGAGAGGATCAATGCGTGGCTTGAGTCATGGTGCAGGAGGGAGGACTTCAGATTTTTGGGGCATTGGGACCAGTTCTGGGGCAGGAGGTAACTATTCAAAGGGACAAGTTGCACCTCAACAGCTCTGGGACCAATGTCCCAGGAGGTTCACTTGTCTGTTTGGGGAGGGTTTAAACTAAACTGGCAGGGGATGGGCACCAGCATATAGAAGTAGAAGAGAAAAGTAAGATAAAGGAATGAGAATTTTGGATAATACTATAGAAGGAACTAGTAGCATATTAAATAGGAGCAGATGAAGAAGGACTCTGAAAAATGCCATGACAGATTTAGAATGCATCTATGTAAACACACAAGGTGTGGTGATTAAGGCCGGTTAGCTACAAGCACAAATAGCCTTGTGGAAATAAGATATAATGGCAATAATGGAAATGTGGCTTAAAAATGCTGAGGACTGGGCACTTAATATTCAAGGATGCAAAGAGTTCAGAAAAGATAGGGAAGGAAAAATGGAGGTGGAGTGGCAATGCTGTTTAGGGAAGATATTGTAGTGTTAGAAAGAGAGGATGTCCTTGAAGGGACAATGACAGAATCCAGTTGGCTAGAGCTGAGAAGCAAGAAAGGTATGATCACGCTACAGGGAGTATTCTGTAGGCCTCCAAATAGTGAGAGAGAGATAGAGAAGTAAATCTGCAGGGAAATCAAATGTGCAAGAACTATATAGTGGCGTTATTAGGGGACTTTAATTACCTGAATATCATTTGGCATGCTGTTAGAGTAAAGGGAAAAGAGGGGGAGGAATTTCTGAAACGTATTCAGAAGAACTTCCTTGACTAGTATGTTCTTGGTCCAACTAGGAAGGAGGCATTGCTGGATCTGGTGCTGGGGAATGAGGTGGGGCTAGTGGACCAAGTATCTGTCGGGGAACACTTGGGTAAGAGTGATCATAGCTTAAGGTTTAACGTAGTAATGGAGAACAGCAAGGAACAATCTAAAATAGGACTTCTAAATTGGAAGTGGGCTAACTTCAATGGAATGAAAAGGTATCTAGCCAGGGTAAAATGGAACCAAAGACTGACGAGAAAAACTGTAACGCAGCAATGGGTGATCTTTAAGGAGGAGATGTTTCCGATACAGGCTAGGTACATTCCAACAAGGGCGAAAGTTCGGGGAACCAAAGTCAGGGCTCCTTGGAAGACGAGGGAAATAAGGAATATGATGAAACCAAAAAAGAGGTGCATGTCACGTGAATTTTACAAGCAAGAACCAGATCGAGTACAATCAGTTGAGAGGGGAAATGAAGCTCAAAGTAAGACTGGCAAAGAGAGGATATGAGAATAGAATAGCAGTCAATAAAAAAGGGTACCCAAACATCTGCTACCGGCATGTAAATAGGAAGCGTGTAAGAGGCTGCTGAGTCCTGTTAGGGACAACGAGAGTGATATATGCTTTGAGGCACAGACAAGGCTAGAATACTAAATGAGTACTTTGTATCAGTGTTTACTAAGGAAGAGAATGCTGACAAAATATTTGTGAAGTGGAGATGGTAGAAATAATGGATGGAGTGAAAATCGATAGACAGGATGTACTGGAAAGGCTGGCTATGCTTAGAGTGGATAAGTCGCCTGGTCCAGATGGCTTGCATCCCAGATTGCTAAAGGAAGTGGAAATGGAGATAGCAGAAGGGCTTTCCATAAGCTTCCAATTTTCCCTGGACACAAGGGAGGTGCCAGAGGATTAGAGTGTGGCAAATATGTCACTCTTATTCATAGGAACATAGAAGATAGGAACAGACGTAGGCCATTCAGCCTCTCAAGCCTGTCCCACCATTCAATGAGATCATGGCTGATCTGCGGCCTAACTCCATATACCTGCCTTTGGCCCATATCCCTTAATATCTTTGTTAAACAAAACTCTGTCTATCTGAGATTTAACATTAACAACTGCTCTAGCTTCAACTGCTGTTTGTGGCAGAGAGTTCCAAACCTCCACCACCCTTTGCGTGAAGAATTGCTTCCTAACATCTCTCCTGAACGGTCTGACCCTAACTTTTAGACTATGCCCCCTAGTTTTAGAATCTCCAACCAGTGGAAATAGTTTATCTTTATCTAGCCTGTCTTTTCCCATTAATAGCTTGAAGACTTTGATCAGATCACCCCTTAACCTTCTAAATTCTAGCGAAAACCGGCCTAATTTGTGTAATCTCTCCTCGTAACTTAACACCTGTAGTCCAGGTATCATTCTTGTAAACCTACGTTGCACTCCCTCCAAGGCCAATATATCCTTCCTAAGGTGTGATGCCCAGAACTGCTCACAGTACTCCAAGTGGGGTCTAACCAGGGTTTTGTAGAGCTGCAGCATAACCTCTGTGTCTTTATACTCCAATCCTCTAGATATAAAGGCTCGCATTCCATTAGCCTTTTTGATTATTTTCTGCACTTGCTCGTGGCATTTTAAAGATCTATGCACCTGAACCCCCAAGTCTCTTTGGACATCCACTGTACTTTACCTCTTCCCATTTAGAAAGTACCCTGCTCTATCCTTTTTTGGTCCAAAATGGATAATCTCACACTTGCCCGCATTACTTGTTCCTTAGACAGCACCTTCCAAACCCGCGACCTCTACCAACTAGAAGGACAAGGGCAGCAAATGCATGGGAACACCACCACCTGCAAGTTCCCCTCCAAGTCACACACCATCCTGACTTGGAACTATATCGCCGTTCCTTCACTGTCGCTGAGTCAAAATCCTGGAACTCCTTTCCTAACAGCACTGTGGGTGTACCTACCCCACATGGACTGCAGCGGTTCAAGAAAGCAGCTCACCACCACCTTCTCAAGGGCAATTAGGGATGGGCAATAAATGCTGGCCTGGCCAGCGACGCCCACATCCCATGAATGAATTTTTAAAAATCTAGACTGTCTACAATGCCGCCTAACTTTGTATCATCAGCAAATTTGGATATATGACTTACTATGCCATCATCCAAGTCGTTAATGAATAATGTGAATAGTTGAGGCCCCAACACAGATCCCTGCGGGACACCACTAGTCACATCCTGCCAATCGGAGTACTTACCCATTATCTCCACTCTGTCGCCTACCAGGTCAATAATTTGCCCTCAACTCCATGGGCTTCTACCTTAGTTAACAGTCTCATATGTGGGACTTTATCAAATGCCTTCTGGAAGTCCATATAAATAACATGTATAGACATTACCCTGCGCACTACCTTCATCACCTCTTTAAAAAATTCAATAAGATTTGCAGGCATGACCTTCCCATCATGAATCCCGTCAAGGACATTCCGAGAAACTACAAGCCAGTCAGTTTATTATCAGTGCTAGGAAGGATTTAGAAACAATAGTAGTCATTGTCAGCGTCCTTCCATCTATGTGAGATGACAGAGGTGCAGCAAATCCATGGGCGATGGGATAATTTCACCTGGTGCACTGTTGCTGATGGCTGAAGAGAACAATCCCTGAGGGATAAGTGCTGCATTTGAAGTGGTTATCAGGTGTCATTGTAGGGAGCTGTTTTCAGCATTGGGGCCTGCTATCAAGCTGCTGTAGCCACTAATCATCATGGTGGCACACACCAGCCCACAGGCAATATCACCATTTCCTTCTGTTGTTGACTACTGTCTCCCACATGTAAAAATCGATATCTAGGACCTTCATGTCACGTTTACAAGCATCCCTAAGCGGGACTTTGGGCGCCGTACGGGTCTTCTGGCTCTGGCCTACCTCCCGATACAGAATATCCTTGGGAAAGTGACTGTCTTCCATCCTACTAATGTACCCGAGCCAGTGAAGTCGCCTCTGCTTGATGAGGGTGAGCATGCTTGGGATATTTGCCTTTGAGAGGACTGTCACATTCGTGATTCTGTCCTTCCATGAGATGCTGAAAATGCACCACAGACATCGGAGATGAAAATTGTTGAGCTTCCTTTCTTGATAACTGTAGGTTATCCACACAGCCGTACAACAAGGTGCTGAGAACACTGGCCTCATAAACCAGCATCTTGGTCGTAAGGGTCAGTGTGTTGTTTCCTGTGCACATTTCGTTAGTCGGCCATAGATGGTATCTGCTTTTCATATGTGTCTGTCAATTTTTGCATCTAAAGTCAGTTGTCTATCACCACTATCTCAAGGTAGCAGAATTTGCTAACCACTTCCAACAGAGTGTTGTTTAGGAACATAGGAGCAGGAGTAGGCCATTCAACCCATCGAGCCTGCTCCACCATTCAATACGATCATGGCTGATCATCCACTTCAATGCCTTTTTCCGACACTATCCCCATACCCCTTTATGTCATTGGTATTTAGAAATATGTCAATCTCTACTCTAAACATACTGAATGACTGAGCTTCCACAGCCCTCTGGGGTAGAGAATTCCAAAGATTCACACCCCTCTGAGGAAAGAAATTTCTCCTCATCTCTGTCCTAAGTGGCTTCCCCCTTATTTTTAAATTGTGTCCTCTGGTTCTAGACTCGCCAACCATGGGGAAACATCTTACCTGCATCTACCTTCTATTCCTTTAAGTATTTTGTAGGTTTCAATGAGATCACTTCTCATTCTATGAAGGTCTAGAGAATACAGGCCCAGTTTCCCAAATATCTCTTCATCGGGCAGTCCTGCCCTCCTGGGAACAAATCTGGCAAACCTTTGTTGCACTCTCTCTATGGCAATAATATTCTTCCTAAGGTAAGGGGATCAAAACTACATACAGTACTCCAGGTGCAGTCTAACCAAGGTTTTATACAATTGAAGCAAGACTTCACTACTCCTGTACTCAAATCCTCTTGCAATAAAGGCTAACATACCATTAGACTTTTTAATTGCTTACTGCAGCTGCATGTTAGCTTTCAGTGACTTATTCACAAGGACACCCAGGTCCCTTTGTACATCTACACTTTCTAACCTCTTACCATTGAATAAATACTCTGCACATCTGTTTCTCCTACCAAAATGGATAACTTCACATTTTTCCACATTATATTCCATCTGCCACATTTTTGTCCACTCACTAAGTCTGTCCAAATCCCTTGAAGCCACTTTGCATTTTCCTCACAACACACATTCCCACCTGGTTTTGTGTCATCTGCGAACTCGGAAAATATTCTTAATATTATTATTATGGGGAGGCGGTAACGCAGTGGTATTGTAACTGGACTAGTAACCCAGAGACCTTGGGTATTGCTCAGGGGACATGGGTTTGAATCGCGCCACAGCAGAAGGTGGAATTTAAATTCAGTTAATAAATCTGGAATTAAAAGCTAGTCTAATGATGGCCATGAAACCATTGTCGATTGTTGTGAACCAAATGGGTTTTTACTAATGTTGTTTAGGGAAGGAAACCAGCTGTCCTTACTTGGTCTGGCCTGCATGAGAATCCAGACACACAGCAATGTGGTTGACTCTTTAATACCCTCTGAAATGGGCTAAGAAGACAATCAGTTGTATCTAACTGCAACAAAGTCAATAAGGAATGAAACTCGACAGACCATCCGGCATCGACCGAGGCACTGGAAATGACAACGGTAAACCCAGCCCTGTCAACCCTGCAAAATTCTCCTTACTAAAATCTGGGGACTTGTGCCAAAGTTGGGAGAGCTGTCCCACAGACTAGTCAAGCAACAGTCTGACATATTCATACTCATTGAATCATACCTTACAATGTCCCAGACACTGCCATCACTATCTCCCAGTATGTCCTGTCCCACTGGCAGGACAGACCCAACAGAGGTGACGGCACACTGGTATATAGTCGAGAGAGAGTTTCCTTGGGCATCCTCAACATAGACTCTGGACCACATGAAGTCTCATGGCATCAGGTCAAACATGAGCAAGGAAACCTCCTGCTGATTACCACCTACTTCCCTGTCTCAGCTGATGAATCAGTATTCCTCCATGTTGAACACCACTTGGAGGAAGCACTGAAGGTGACAAGGGCGCAGAATGTATTCTGGGTGGGGGACATCAATGTCCATCACCAAGAATGGCTCGGGTGCACCACTACTGACCAAGCTGGCTGAGTCCAAAAGGACGTAGCTGCTAGACTGGATCTGTGGCAGGTGGTGAGGGAACCAACAAGAGGGAAAAATATACTTGACTTCGTCCTCATCAATCTGCCTACCACAGATGCGTCTACCCATGGCAATATTGGTAGGAGTGACCACCGCATAGTCCTTGTGGAGACAAAGTCCCATCTTCACATTGAGGATGCCCTCCATCGTGTTGTGTGGCACTACCACCCTGCTAAATGGGATAGATTTTAAACAGATCTATCAGTGCAAAACTGGGCATCCATGAGGTGCTGTGGGCCATCAGCAGCAGCAGAATTGTACTCCACCACAATCTGTAACCTCATGGCCCGGCATACCCCCACTCTACCATTGCCATCAAGCTGGGGACCAACCCTGGTTCAATGAAGAATGCAGGAGGACATGCCAGGAGCAGTACGAAAGCATACCCCAAAATGAGGTGTCAACCTGATGAAGCTACAACCTTGGAGTACTTGCGTGCCAAACAGCGTAAACAGCATGCAATAGACAGAGCTAAGAGATCCCACAACCAGCAGATCAGATCTAAGTTCTACAGTCAAGAATGGTGGTGGACAATTAAACAAGTAACTGGAGGAAGTGGCTCCACAAATAACCCAATCCTTAAAGATGGGGAAGCCCAGCACATCAGTGCGAAAGTTAAGGCTGAAGTATTTGCAACAATCTTCAGCTAAAAGTGCCGAGTTGATGATCCATCTCAGCCTCCTCCTGAACTCACCAGCATCAAAGATGTTAGTCTTTAGCCAATTCGATTCACTGCACGTGATATCAAGAAACAGCTGAAGCCACTGAATATTGCAAAGGCTATGGTCTCTGACAACATTCTGCGTTACGGCAATAGCACTGAAGACCTGTGCTCCAGAACTGGCCGTGCCCTTAGCCAAGCTGTTCCAGTACAGCTACAACATTAGCATCTACCTGGCAATGTGGAAAATTCGCGGAAGTATGTCCTGTGCACAGAAAGCAGGATAAATCCAACCTGGTCAATTACCGCCCCATCAGTCTACTCTCAATCATCAGTAAAGTGATGGATGGTGGCGTCGACAGTGCTATCAAGCGGCGCTTGCTCAGCAATAACTTGCTCACTGACGCTCAGTTTGGGTTCTGCCAGGGCCACTGAGCTCCTGACCTCATTACAGCCTTGGTTCAAACATGGACAAAAGAGCTGAACACAAGACGTGAGGTGAGAGTGGCTGCCCTTGACATCAAGGAAGCATTTGACCGAGAGTGGCATCAATGAACATTAACAAAACTGGAGTCAATGGGAATCGGGGAAAACACTTCGCTGGTTGGAGTCGTACCGAGCGCAAAGGAAGATGGTTGTGGTTGTTGGAGGTTAATCGTCTTGGCTCCAGGACATCACTGCAGGAGTTCCTCAGGATAGTGTCCTAGGCCCAACCATCTTCAGCTGTTTCATCAATGACCTTCCTTCAATCATAAGGTCAGAAGTGGGGATGTTCACTGATGATTGCACAATGTTCATTCGTGACTCCTCAGATACTGTGCAGTCCGTGTAAAAGTGCAGCAAGACCTGGACAATATCCAGGCTTGGGCTGATAAGTGGTAAGTAACATTCACGCCACACAAGTGCCAGGCAATGACCATCACCAACAAGAGAGAATCTTCCATTCGCCTTGACATTCAATGGCATTATGATCGCTGAATCGTGCACTCTCAACATCCTGGAGGCTACGATTAACCAAAAACTGAACTGGAGTAACCATGACTACAAGAGCAGGTCAGAGGCTAGGACTCCTGTGGCGAATAACTCACACTCCTGACTCCCCAAAGCCTGTCCACCATCTTCAAGGCACAAGTCAGGAGTGTGATAGAATACTCTCCACTTGCCTGGATGGGTGCAGCTCCAACAATACTCAAGAAACTCAACACCATTCAGGACAAAGCAGTCCACTTGACTGGCACCCCATCCACAAACATTCACTCCCTCCAGCACAGTGGCAGCAGTGTGTACCGTCTGCAAGATGCACTGCAGCAATGCACTAAGGCTCCTTAGACAGCACCTTCCAAACCCGCGACCTCTACCACCTAGAAGGACAAGGGCAGCAGATGCATGGGAACATCGCCAAATGCAAATTTCCCTCCCAGCCACACACCATCCTGACTTGGAACTATGTTGCTGTTTCTTCACAGTCGCTGGGTCAAACTCCTGGACTCCCTTCCTAACAGCACTGTGGGTGTACCTACCCCATATGGACGGCAGTGGTTCAAGAAGGCAGCTCACCATCCCCTTCTCAAGGGCAATTAGGGATGGGCAATAAATGCTGGCCTATGACGCCCACATTCCATGAACAAATAAAAAAAATATATATTTGGTCCCCACATCCAAATCATTGATATATATTGTCAACAGTTGGGGCCCAAGTACTGATCATTGCAATACCCCACTAGTCATAGCCTGCCAATGTGAGAATGACCCGTTTATTCCTATTCTCTGTTTTCTGCCTGTTAACCAATCCTTAATCCATGCTAGTATATTACTTCCTATTCCCATGTGCTTTAATTTTGCCAACCAACCTCCTGTGGGGGACTGTTTCAAAAGCCTTCTGAAAATCCAAGTATACTATATGCATGACTTCCCTTTATCAGTTCTGTCGGTGACATCCTCAAAAAACTCCAACAGGTTCATCAAACATGATTTTCCATTCATAAATCCATGTTGACTATGCCCAATCAGATCATTATTCTCCAAGTGTCCATTTATCACATCCTTTAGAATAGATTCTAGTATTTTCTCTATGATTGATGTAAGGCTAACAGGTCTGTAGTTCCCTGTTTTCTCTCTCCCTCCCTTCGTAAATAGTGGGGTGACATTTGCTGCCTTTCAATCTGCAGGAACTGTTCCAGAATCTGTAGAATTTTGGAAGATGATCCCCAGTGCATCCATGGTCTCCGTAGCTACCTCTTTCAACACTCTTGGATCCAGAATATCAGGTCCTCGGAACTTATCAACCTTCAGCCCCATTACTTTCTCCAATACAACCTTCTTACAACCAGTTTCCTTCAATTCCTCATTCTCCCTAGTCCCTTGGATCTCTAATACAGGGAGATTTCTTGTATCTTCCTCAGTGAAGTCAGACACAAAGTCATCATTTAGCTTCTCTGTCATTTCCCTATTCTCCATTATAAATTCTCCTGATTCTGCCTGTAATGGACCCACATTTGTCTTAGCCAAACGTTTCTTTTTCACATACCTACAGAAGGTTTTACAGTCTGTTTTTATGTTTTTTGCCAGTTTACATTCATACTCTATTCTTCCTTTATCAGTTTCCTGATCATCTTTTGCTGTAATCTAAAATCCTCCCAATCCTCAGGTTTGCTACTATTTCTGACAACTTTATAGGCCTTTTCTTTTAATCTTATGCAATCTTTAACTTCTTTTGTTAATCATGGTTGACTGCCTTTATTTGGTGGGTTTTTGCGCCTTGAAGGAATGTATAGTTGCTGTAAACTGTGTAATAATTCTTTGAAGACTGTCCATTGTCTCTGCACTGTCATATGTTTTAATCTATTGTCCCAATCCACCTCAGCCAATTTGCCCCACATACCTTCATAATTTCCTTTCTTCAAATTTAACACCCTGGCTTCAGATTGAACTACCTCACTTTCAAACATAATGCAAAATTATATTATATTATGGTCACTCATCCCTAAAGTTACTTTTATAACAAGATTATTGATTAGCCCTTTCTCATTACATAATACTAGATCTAAAATAGCTGTTCACTTGTCGGTTCCTTAACATACTGCTCCAGAAAACCACCCTTAACACACTCCAGAAACTCGTCCTCCACAGCATTAATGCTCATTAGGTTTATCCAATCTATGTGCAGATTGAAGTCACCCATAATTACAGTATTACCCATGCTATATACTTCTCTAATCTCCTGATTAATACTATGCCCCACTCTACCACTACTGTTTGACCTATAAACAACTCCTACCAGTGTTTATTGCCCCTTGCTGTTTTAGTTCCACCCAAACAGATTACACATTTTGTTTTTCCAATCTGAGATCCTCCCTTACTAATGTACTGATCCCATCCCTTATTATGAGCACAACACCACCTCTTTTTCCTTTTTCCCTGTCCTTCCTAAATGTCGAATATCTTGAATATTCAGTTCCCAGTCTTGGTCACCCTGTCACCATATTTCCATAATGGCAATCAGATCATACCCATTTACCTCTACTTGTGCCTTTAAATCATCTACCTTGCTGTGAATGCTGCATACATTCAGGTAGAGTGCCTCTAACCTTGTCATCTAGACATTATTCTGCATTCTAAACCTTGTTGATGCATGACTTTGTTTCGCCTGCCTGCTAATGTTGCTTGCTACTTTTCTATCTCCTGTTACCAGCTTTACTTACATCCAATTTAAGCTACCCCTCAGGTTCCCATCCCCCTGACAAGCTAGTTTATACCCTCCCCAATAGCAGCAGCAAATCTCCCTGCGAGCATATTATTTCCCCTACTGTTAAGGTGTAACCCGTCCATCTTCTACAGGTCCCACCTGCCCCAGAACCGGTCCCAATGCCTCAGAAATCTGATGCCTTCCTTCCTACACCAGTTCTCCAGCCACATATTCAATTGATCAATCCTCCTATTACTATGCTCACTAGCACATGGCACTGGGAGTAATCCTGAGATTACTGCTCTTGAGGTCCTGCTTTTTAAATTCCTTCCTAACTCCCTAACATCTGCTTTCCGTACCTCATCCCTCTTCCTACCTATGTGATTGGCACCAATGTGGACCATGACCTCTGGCTGTTTGCCCTCCCCCAGAATGATGTCCTGCAGCTGCTCCGTGACATCCTTGACCCTGGCACTAGGGATGCAACATACCATTCTGGAGTCACGTTCACTGCCGCAGAAATGCCTGTCTGATCCCCTGACCATCAAATCTCCCATCGCTATTGCTCTTCCACTCTTCTTTCTTGCCTGCTGTGCAGCTGAGCCACCAGTGATGCCGCAGACTTTGCTTTGGCTTCACTCCCCTGAGGAACCATCGCTCTCACCAGTATCCAGAATGGAAAACTGATTATCAAGCAAGATAGACTCACAGGACTCCTGCACTGCCTGCCTGGTTCTCTGCCTGGCTGTCACCCATTCCCTCTCTGCATGCTCCTAACCTGTGATGTGACCACCTCCCCAGATGTGCTATCTACAGAGTCCTCTGCCTCGCGGCTGCATGACAGTGGCACCAGCCACCGCTCGAGTTCCAAAACCTGGAGCTCAAGTTTCTGCAGCCGGTGACACTTCCTGCAGATGTGTTCGTCTCGGACACGAGTTGCGTCCATGACTTCCCACATACCGTAGGATGTACATTCCGCTTGGCCGAGCTGACCTGCCATACCGTAACTTTAAAAATTATTTATTACTATTAGAGGTAGCATAATTTACCAGTTATTCACCAATCAACTTCTTCCCCTGTACCGAAGAGAGGGGCATCTACTGGAGGCTGAGAAAAGATAGAAAAAGAAAGAAAGGAGCCTCTTCTTCACTGAATTCCCTCACACACCAACTCCCACTTTCCACTCTGTGCACTCAAAGTAGCTCTCAGTGCAGACAAATGTATTTTCTCTCTTAACTTATATTTCCCCTCCTTACTGAACTCCCTCACTTACCAAACTCCCTTCTTCACACTCTGTGCCCTCCAGCAGCATTCAGTGCAGATAAGCAGCACTGAGAGTCCCTTGAATTTATGCTCCCTGTAAACAATGTTGTATCAGCTCTGCGAGAGCTCAGAAACCAGTTTAAGCTAGCTACCTATTTAACTAGCTACAGCTACTCTGAGAGCTTGTATTTTCCTGTTTAAACTGGTAAGAAAACTAACTTTCCTCTTAACTTAAACAGTAATTTCAATTAATTGTTAAATGTAAAAATACAAAAACTAAACTTCGGAGAGTTTAATCCTTCGAGTCAATTCACTTACCAAACTCCCTTCTTCACACTCTGTGCCCTCTAGTAGTACTCAGTGCAGACTGTTTAGTGTGATCAAGGGTGAAAATGTGACACCCTGCCCCATGACCACAGTTTTCCTGCCATTTATGGTAAGGGAGAATAGGTTACAGGCATGGGAGAGTATTTGTAGCTGAGTTTCTGTGTAAACGACTAGCACGGCATCACCAGCGTTAGGGAGTTCTCTGATCAAGATTTGCTGTATTTTTGTCTTCGCTTTCAATCTGGACAGATCGTAGAGCTTGCCGTCTGACCTGGTATGCAAGTAGATTCCTTCCTCTGCATGGAAGGCAACAGTCAGGAACATGGGGAAGAAAATACCAAACAACGTAGGGGCTAGAACACAGCCCTGTTTCACTCCATTCTTCATCCTGAAATTGTTGAAAGTGGAGTCATCAAGCTGTACTGTACTGTATGTCTTGTCATGAAAGGAATGGATGAGACTAAGGAGCTTCGGTGGACAACCAATTTTCTCCAAGATATTGTAGAGTCCTGCTTTGCTGCCAATGTTGGATGCTTTCATGAGATCTGTGAAAGCAAGGTAAAGACCTATGTCCTGCTCCTGACTCTTATCTTCTAGATGGCGCATGGAGAAGATCATATCCACTGTAGATCTGCCAGCATGGAAACCGCACTGTGCTTCTGGATACATTCGGTCTACAAGGTGATGAAGTCTTTACAGCATGACTCTAGCAAAGGTCTCCCCAGTGACGCTGAGGAGTGAGGTGTCCCTGTCGTTGTTGCAGACTCCTCTGTCACCTTTGTTTTTGAACAACACAATGATTTTTGCGTCATGAAGGTGTGGCAGTAAATGGAACTTTCTGTGCTCAAGCAGTTCGGCTGGAATTCCATCCCTGCTGGGTGCCTTTTTGTTTGCTAAGGGATCAATTGCCTTTTCAAACTGAAACATTGAGGGTTCTGTGTCTAACTCATTAATGTCAGGAAGCTGCAGAAGAGCGTCAAGTACAGCCTGTGAGAAGTTCGCATCACGGGAGTACAGCTCATAGTAATTTAAACCCAGTGGGACATCTGTTTGCTTCTGTCAATGAGTACTTCACCATCTGCCGATTTCAGAGAGGCCACATCATACATAGCACGCAGGTTGCCATTGTCACAGGCAGTTTGGATTTCTTGACATAAGTTGATCCAGTGTTTATTTGCAGTGTCTCCTTGTATTTTGCATGACTGCTTTGGCTACTTTCAAGTTGTGCAGTGTTCTGGCGGCTGGGTTTATGTTGCGCATCAGGTCGGCTTTGCATTTTGCTTCAGATGACAGCTGTCATCCCTGCTGATGAGGTTTCAAACCAGTCTTTGCAGGTTCCCCCTTTACCAAAAGTTGTTGCTGCTGTGTCATAGATGACTGAACTCAGTGGCTTCCAAGTTCCATCAGTATCAACATCGGCATTTCCTGGTAAACCTTTAAGCAGGTAGCAATTGCTCGAGTGCCGATGCGAAAGGCTGGTACTTACCATCATTTCTTGCACCAGGGATGTTGATACATGGTGGGTGTCGTGTTTGGCGCTGTGAAACTTTCAGGGTTGCACCTTCACTCTGCTGCTGACAAGAGAGTGGTCAGTGTCGCAATCTGCGCTGTGGTTGTTGTGGGTATGGAGAACACTGAGCAGATTGCATCTTCTGGTGATGACCAGATCAAGTTAGTGTCAATGGCCAGATCTTGGATGGCACTATGATACCTTGTGGCAATGTTTTCCCTGAAAGGTGTTGATAGAGTTCATTCTGGGCACAAAGCTCAGGTAGTTGTTGTCCATTGTCATTGATCTTGCCTACCACATGGTGACTAAGGCATGTTGGCCATAAACTTTGCCAATCCAACATGTGCATTGACATCACCTAGGATGAATAACTTCTCACCATTTGAAATGTGCTCCAGAATATCATGTAGAGAGTCATAGACTTGATCTTTGTCTAAGACGTTAGCATTCAAGGTTGATGCATAAGCGCAGATGAAGTTGGTGAGACCTCCATCAGTTGATAGAAGTGTTCAGAAGTTACTACAGGTAGTTCAGATGACTCTGTCAATCTGTTGCTGACTGCAAAGCCTACACCATGTTCATGGTGGTCTTCTCCACTCTTACCATGCCAGTTGAAGCTGTAGTTAGCCTCACGCATGGAGCCTGTATTGACTACTCTGATGTCCTGCAGAGCAACAATGTCTATATCAAGTTTGCGTAACTCACAGTCTATCAGCGCCATCTTGCGTACACATACTGTAGAATGTGTCTGTGTTCATGCCAGGGCAGATAGTTTTGACATTTGTTAATATTTATACGACCACCAGCCTTGTGGGCAATGAGTTCCAGGTCATTACCACTCGCTGTGTGAAAAAGCTTTTCATATTCCCCCTGCATCTCTTGCCCAAAACCTTCAATCTGTGTCCCCTAATCTTTGTACCAATAGTTAATAGGGGCATAGGAGCAGGAGTAGATCATTCAACTCATCGAGCCTGCCCCGCCATTTAATATGATCATGGCTGATCATCTACCTCAGTTGACGAGAACAGCTGTTGCTGTCTAACATATCTATGCCTGTCATAATTGTGTACACCTCTATTAATTCTACCCTCAATCTCACTTGCTCCAAGGAGAATAATCTCAGCTTTTTCAACCTAACCTTGTAACTAAAATCCCACGTCCTGGAACCATTCTTGTAAATCTCCTCTGCAGCCTTTCAAGGATCCTCTCATCTTTCCTAAAGTGTGGTGACCAGAACTGGACACAATACTCTAGTTGGAACCTAACCAGAGCTTTATAAAGGTACAGCATAAATTGCTGCTTTTGTACTCAATGCTTCTATTTATTAAGGCCAAGATCCCATATGCTTTGCTAACAACTCTCTCAATATGTCCTGCCATCTTCAAAGATCGATACACATGCACCCCAGATCCCTCTGTTCTCGCACACTCTTTAGAACCGTGCCATTAAGTCTATTTTGCTTCACCCTATTCCTTCTGCCAAAATGCATCACCTCATACTTGTCTGTATGAAATTCGATCTGGCACCTGTCTGCCCAGTCTGCTAGCCTATCTTTGTCCTGTTGCAGGCAGTTCATATCATCCTCACTGTCTGCCACACCCCCAAGTTTGATGTCATCGTCAAATTTTGAAATTCTACTCTATTCCAAGATCCAAGTCATTTACATATAGCAAAAAAAGTAATGGCCCCAGCACTGACCCTTGGGGAGCACCACTCTCCACCGTCCTCCAATCTGAAAAACAAGCATTTACTACGACTCGCTGTTTTCTGTCCTTAAGCCAATTTTTTATCCAGTTGGACACTGATCCTCTTATTCCATGAGCCTCAATTTTGTCAACGAGTCTCTTATGTGGTACCTTATCAAACGCTTTCTTAAAATTCTTATAAACAACATCGACCACATTCCCTTCATCAAGCTTCTGCGTTACTTCGTCAAAATATTCAATTAGATTAGTCAAGCATGATCTGCCTTTTACAAATCCGTGCTGGCTATCTTTAATTAACTCAAACTTCTCTAAATGTCTGTTGATTTTTTTCCCTGATTATTGTTTCCAAAACCTTACCCACCACTGATGTTAAACTAACTGGCCTACAGTTGCTTGAAGTGTCCTTACACCCTTTCTTGAATAAAAGTGTCCCATTTTCCACTCTCCAATCCTGTGGCACCTCCCCTGTAACCAGGGAGAGTGGAAGATTATGGCAAGCCCTTCCACTATCTCCACCCCCACTTCCTTTAGCAACCTGGGATGCAAGCCACCTGAAGCAGGTGACTTATCTACCCTAAGCATAGACAACCTTTTTAGTACCTCCCCCTCTCAATTTTTACCCTATTCATTGCCTCTACCCTCTCTGCATCTACTGATATTTTGTCAGCATCCTCTTCCTTAGTGAAAACTGATGCAAAGTACTCGTTAAGTATATTAGCCTTTCCCTGTGCCGAAGCACCTCTTTGACCCTAATAGGCTCCATCCTACTACCCCCTTACTATTTACATGCCGGTAGAAGATTTTTGGGTTCCTTTTTATGTTGACTGCCATTCTATTCTCATATTCTCTCTTTGCCAGTCTTATTTTTCTCTTCACCACCCCTCTCAACTTATGATATATGGCCTGTTTCTCACTTGAAGAATTCTCCTGACGTGCATCATATACGCTCTTTTTGTTTCATCATAATCTCTATCTTCCTCGTCATCCAGGAAGCCCTGGCTTTTGGTTCCCTTACCCTTCGCCCTTTTTGGAATGTTCCTAGCCTGTACCTGAAGCATCTCTTCCTTAAGGATAACCCATTGTTCTGATGTAGCTTTTTTTGTCAGTGTCTGGTTCCATTTTACCCTGACTAGATCCCTTCTCATCACATTGAAATTAGCCCTCTTCCAATCACGCCATTCTACCTTATTTTGTTCCTTGCTTTTCTGCACTACTGGTCCAAACCTTATGATACAATGATCAGTCTTACTCAAGTACACCCTGCCCCCTCCCCCCACCACCCCGAGAGATACTTGGTCCACTTCATTTCCCAGCACCAAATCCAGCATTGCCTCCTTTCTAATAGGGCAGAAAACATACTGATCAAAGAAGTTTTCCTGAACACATTTCAGAAATTCCTCTCCCTCCTTATCCTTTACTCTAACATTATCCCAATTGAAATTTGGGTAATTAAAGTCCCCTAGTATCACCACTCTATAGTTCTTGCACATCTCTGTGATTTCCCTACAGATTTGCTCCTCTATTATCTTTCACTATTTGGAGGCCTACAGAATACCCTAGTAGAGTGATAATACCCTTTTTGCTTCTCAACTCTAACCAAAAATGGATTCTGTCCTGGCCCCCTCAAGGAAACCCTCCCTTTCCAACACTACAATGTCTTCCCTAATCATTACTGCCATCCCCCCTCCCTTTTTTCCTTCTCTATCTTTCCTGAACACTTTATATCCTTGAATGTTAAGCACCCAGCTCTTGCCATTTTTAAGCCATGTTTGCATTATTGCCACCACAATCATTTTCCCACACTGCTATTTGTGCTTGCAGCTCGACAACCTTATTCATCACACTTTGTGCACTTACACACATGCATTGTAATCCTGTCTTTGCATTCCTTGTAGCCTTTCTCAGTTTGCTCCCATCTAATAAGGAAGCACTCCCCTTTCTAGTACTGCCCAATACTCTCATGTATCATATTCCTCTTTTCTGCTTCTATTATTCTGGTGCCCATCCCCTTCCCAGTTTAGTTTAAATCCTCCCCAATCACAATAGTGAATCTCTGCATGAAGATATTGGTCCCAGTCTTGTTGAGGTGCAACCTGCCCCTTTGGAATAGATGCTTCTGCCACAGAACTGGTCCCAATGCCCCAAGAATCTGAAGCCCTCCCTCCTGCACCATACTTCAAGCCACGCATTGATTCTCCCTGTATTTCTATTTTTACTTTCGCTAATGTGTGGCACTGGGACTAATCCAGAGATTACTAGCTTCAAGATCCTACTTTTTAACTTCCTCCCTATCTCCTGAAAATCTGACCATAGGACCTCAAAAACCTGCTGTTGCTATGTTGTTGGTACCAATGTGTACCACAACTCTGGCTCACTTGCTTCCCCTGCAAAATATCCTGCACCCTCTCCGTGATGTCCTTTACTTGGTACCAGCAAGGCAATGCACCATTCGGGACTCACGATAATGGTTACAGAAATGCCTGTCTATCCCCCTGATTAAGGAATCAGCTATAACAACTGCATTTCTACTCTTTGCTATTCCCTCCTGTGCAGTCCCTTGCCGACTGGTGCCATGGTCTGATCTGCACTCTTTGAAGGTGTTGTCACTCCGAGCAGTCTCAAAAGCTGAGTACCAGTTTGAGAGTGGCGCACACTCCTACGCTTTCTGCTGCTTCGTGCTACTTCATACTCCTCCAGATAGCTACCCACCTACTATCCTGAACTCTTACTGCCTGTGGGGTGACCACCTCCTAGAATGCACCATCCAGTAAACGCTCCTGCTGCTTGTTGCTCCACATGCATAGCATTTGAATTCCGCTCTCGACCTCGTAGGCTAATATCCGGAGAAAGGACGAAATCCAGTATTTCTGGGGCCCAGTTGGTTACAGGAGTTGCTGGAAGGTGGTTGCTTGAAGTGATCACCAACCACCTAATGGGACTCCACTTCAGGGTTCTTGTTGGGTTTACTCCCTTAACCTTCAATCTCCCGATGTTGTTGTCAAAGGTGTGTCATGAAGACCCCACCTGCGAAGAATGAGGCATATTAATTTCATCATATGAACATTAATTTTAAACATGATGCTGGAGTGAAATGACTTGTTTTACAAGAGGTCACCAAGCTACTAAGACAGTGCTTAGAAAGACAAAAGAATGGCTCACTGATTCAATTAACAGAGATTGGGGTGGGCAGTGGTGATTCACATCTTGTCGGGATAAGAGACAACACTACACGGCCACTCCGCCCCCCCCCCCCCCCTAACCAAGAGCTTTGGAATGCACAAATGCAAAAATGGTTTAAACCAGCTGGTCACATGACTAACCTGCTGGTCCAAGTTTTTTTGAACTAGACACAGGACAATTTGGTCAGACTGCATATTGTAACTGAACCTGGAACAAGACAGCCTCTCTCCTGGCTGGCGCTCTCACTTTCTCGCAGGTTTCCAGACTCACTAAAGACACGTAAACCTCAAGAGAGAAAAGACTCTGACATCGAAACAAGTTAAAGTGTGTATTGGGCCCCACTGAACAGCAAGACTTACCGGCAACCAAAGACTCCACAATGAACTCAAAGGACTATAAATAACTACCAGATATTGCCTCAAACCTTTCCCCTTTATTCTTTCTACTTTTTCTGTCTCTATCCGCGTGTGTGTTTATCGCGTATGCATGCTAGCGTGGTCGTGTCGCGTATTCATAGTCGTTAACCGGATTGGAGTTTAAGATTAATAAACTTCCATCTTTCTTGTTTAAATCTAAGACAACCTGTCTGATTTCTTTGCTTTACAATTGGAAAGCAGTGAACAAGGATCACTGAAGAGGAGCTAAAAACAGTGTTTTAAACATGGTTAGACCAGGCAAAGGCTAAGAGGGAACCCCTAGACTCCTATCTTACCTGCTTGGAACAGAAATTTGGAGGCTGGCATCCTGGATTTGACCCACAGAAAAATGAGGAAATTGGAAGTGGGAAGTCAAATTGATCACAATCAAAATAAAGTGAAAACATTTCAATACAGGTTTTCTTGTGATTGTGTGTGCTTGGATACTAACATGTCTGCGACTGAAGCTAATAACTCCCCAAGCCAGGATGAAGTAACTTGGGATAAGTTAAAAGCACTGTCTATGGAGGAGTTGAGGAAAATGGTTGAGCAGTGTGGAATCACTGTACGTGGCAAGGCTAAGAAGTCTGAATTCTTCAGACCAGTGGTCAACCATTTTTCCCTTGAATCTGAAGAAGCAGAAAAAGGATTAGAAGTAGACCCTGACAGGGTATTGCTAGCAAAGATACAATTGGGACAGAGGAAACTTGAATTAGAAGACAGGGAAAGAGAAACAGAGAGAGAGACAGGCGAAAGAAAAAGAAAGAGCCTTCCAGAAGGAATGTGAAGAGCGAGAGCTTGAGTTAACCATGGGGTGATAGAGTAACCCCAGTGAAACCATGGCCAATATGGAGTAGCGTAATTCAGGTTTGGGTACAGAATTGTTAAAACCTTCCCAACTGATCCCAAAATTCAATGAGGGAGACGTGGAAGCATTTTTTTGTGTCTTTGAAAAACTTGCAAAGCAGTTAAAGTGGCCAGTTGAGGCTTGGACTCTGCTGATACAAAGCAAGTTAGTAGGAAAAGCCCATGAGGTTTATTCCTTGTTGCCAGATGAGGGTTCATCAGATTTTGGACTGACAAAAAATGCCATCCTTGGGGCATGTGAGTTAGTACCGGAAGCCTATCGCCAAAAGTTTAGAACCCTCAAGAAGCAAGCTGATCAAACTTACCTGAAGTTTGAGAGAAATAAGCAGCTGACTTTTGACCAGTGGCTGAGGGCTCTTACAGTACAGCTCAGTTATGAAAATCTCATTGAAGTAATTTTGCTAGAGGAATTTATAAACTCTCTCCCACTCTCCATAAAGACACACGTAGAGGAACAAAAGATTCAGAGAGCCTGGCTAGCAGTAGTTCCGGCCAATGAATTTGCTCTCATTTATAAGTCGGTTTCCCAGCGGAAAACCTTTCCTAATCATCCCCAAAAATCCGAAAAGGACAAAGGGTGGGAAGGTAATAGAAGCCCAAGCTGTCCTGGAAGGGAAAGAAAAGCAGGAGACACAGGGTGCCCTCCCTCCTCCAGCCAAAAAGGAAGGTGCTGTAAGTAGGAGTGAGACCCGAAGACCTGTGTGCTTCCATTGTAATAAAGTTAGGGCATTTAAGAGCTGACTGCTGAAAACTAAAAGGAAAGCCTGTAGGGATAATCAGGGCACACCTGCTCTACAAGCTGTGGCTTTAACTGCAGTACAAGCGAGACCCAGGAAGCTTATGGCTGCAAGTGCAGGAAAATTTAATAGGATTCCTGAAGGTTTTCAGGGTTTTGTGTCTGAAGGGACCCCATACCCTGGAGGGGGCAAGCAAGCCCATCGTAATTCTCAGGGACACTGGGGCCGTTAGATCTCTTTCACTGGGAAAAGGCCTACCTTTCCCCCAGAGAGTGCAGTAAACACCAGAATGGTGGTGAATGGTATTGAAGAGCACTGTATGCCAGTACCTTTACACCGGGTGCACTTGGAGTGTGACCTAGTTTTGGGACCAGTGACTGTGGGTATTGTCCCTAGTTTGCCTTTGGACGGGGTTGACCTGTTCTTAGATAATGATCTGGCAGAGGTGCAGGTGGTTTCTTTCCCAGTAGTGAAAGAAAGACCACAGGAGGTCAGAGAGACAGGGCAGTGGCAAGAGATGGTCCCCTACAGTTTCCCTGTATGTGTAGTGAATCAGGCCATGATCAAACCAGCTCCCCGAGAGGAGACCGAATTGGCACTGCAGGTAAATGACCATGCGGTCTGTCTGTCCGAGATTTTCTTTGGAAGGTTAGAAGACCCAGGGAATGAGTTAAATGGATCTTCCCTAGCTGAGGGTCAGCGAGCTAACCCAGTATTGCGAGAGTTAGTACAAGCTGCCCAGCCTGAAAGTTAAGCAGAGGGAGTCCCGAATTGCTACTATTTAAAGAATGAGGTAGTGATGAGGAAATGGAGTTCTCCTCACAGATCTAAGAGCAAGGACTGGACAGTTGTTTACCAGTTAGTGGTACCGCAGAGGTTCTGGAGAGAAATATTAAGAATGTCCCATGAGATTACAGTGGCTGTACATGTCGGTATACGAAAATCCAAAGCCCGCATAAGACAGCAGTTTGACTGGCCAAAACTCCACAAAGATGTGGTGGAGTACTGCAGGAGTTGCCACTTGTCCAGGTTGAGGGGAAACCCCAACTTACAGTGGAAACTGCACCTCTAAGTCCTTTATCAGGGCTGGTGAACTGTAAGGGATCCCTGTCAAGAACAGGCACAAGGCTGGCAACAGGGTAGAAAGGAAAGAGGAAAAGGGGACCAAGAAGGCAGGTTAAAGGAAGTCCGGGAGGAATCCCAGATGAAAACCCCTACTCTCCAGTCAGCCAACACCGAAATATTTGAAAAATTAGACCCCACATCCTCCTATGTAAATGCAGACACTAGACGCACCCCACCAGAGTTGCTAACAGCATTTACAAGAACATGCAGAGACAAAAGGTCCTCAAGAGGGCAGAAAAAACATGAGGGTGATGCCTCACCTAGTCAAAGTGCTGTAGGCACGTGCAGTAGAATCTGGACAAATACCTGCAAGCAGGAGTGTCCCAAAGGACAAAGGGAAGATTAGAAAGGAATCTGCCCCCACGGTCAGGAAAAAAGGGAACCAACCATCCCTTAAGGTGAAAAGCTCTTGCAAGACTCATCAAAGCACTGAAGGAGAGTTCAGAGTAGAACTGCCTGCTGCTGACGCCCATGAGCAAAACTCCCACAGTATTTTGACCATTGGGTGTTCTTGGTCTGTGAGTTCTGTCCCCTTCCTCGTGCTCTCCTGGCAGAGGTGAGTCCCCCACGGTGCACGTTCCCCCTCCTACAGCCCCGCCTCCACCGTCGTTGTCAGCGTCCTCCTCGCTGTGACCGACCTGGCCAGGGCTCGGGCCCAATGTCTGAGCAGCTTCTCAGAATCGGTGCAGAAGTAGAGGGTGAGGTGCCTCTGGCTAATTTGCTCTGGTCACTTGCAGCCCTTGGGTGGACACACCTCAAAACCAATCAGCGACATACATTGCTGTAGGCGTAGGGGGACTTGCTATCTCCTTCCTCCAAACTCTACATGATCTATCTCATCCCCAAAACACTGCCTCCAACCACCAACAGGTAATCGTAGGTTTTCACTGGGCTTCTCTGACTCCGCATTGTCGTCATCTTCTATGAGACACACAGTTTTCTGATTCATCTCAGGATAACATGGCCGACTAAATGGAGGAGACTCTCAACACCCAGAAAAAACTTTTTAAAAGCAACAGAAGCAACAAAAACAATAATCAGGGAAAAATCTTCAGACACTTGGAGAAATTTGAGTTAATTAAGGAGAGCCAGCATGGATTTGTAAAAGGCAGATCCTGTTTGACTAATCTAATTGAATTTTTTGATGAAGTAACAGAAAAGGTTGATGAAGAGAATGCAGTGGATGTTGTCTATCTGGACTTTAAGAAATTATTTCACAAATTACCACATAAAAGGCTGGTTAACAAAATTGAGGCTCAGGGAATAGGAGGGTCCGTGTCAGCTTGGTTAAAAAAAATTGACTTAAGGACTGAAAACGTCGAATCGTGGTGAACGTTGTTTTTCAGACTGGAAGATGGTCGACACTAGTGTTTCCCTAGGTTCAGTGCTAGGACCACTGCTTTTTTTGCTATATATAAATGCCTTCGATCTTGGAATGCAGAGTAGAATTTCAAAATTTGCTGGTGATGCCATACTATGAACAGTGGCAAACAGTGCGTATGATACCAATCGACTGCTACAGGACATAAATTGGCTAACAGAATGGGCAGACAAGTGGCAGATGGAATTTAATGCAGACAGCAGTGAAGTGATGCATTTTGGCAGAATGGATAGGGAGAGGCAACATCGATTTAACGGCACAGTCCTAAAGGATATTTGAAGGTGCCAAGACATATTGGGAGAGTGGTTAGCAAAGCATATGGGATCTTGGGCTTCATAAATGGAGGCATTAAGTACAAAAGCAGGAAAGTTAGGCTGAAGCTATATAAATAAAGCTCTGGTTAGGCCCCAATTGAAGTATTGTGTCCAGGTCTGGTCACCACACTTTAGGAAGGATGTGAGGGTCCTTGAGAGGGTGCAGAGGAGATTTACCAGAATGGTTCCAAGGATGAGCGATTTTAGTTACAAGGTTAGGTTGGAGAAGCTGGGCTAGTTCTCCTTGGAGCAAAGGAGATTGAGGGGAGATTTGTTGGAGGTGTCCGAGATTATGACAGGTTTGGATAAGGTAGACAAAGAAAAGCTGTTCCCATCAGCTGATGGTACAAGGACTCAAGTACATCGATTTAAGCTTTTTGGCAAGAAATGCGTGGGGATATGAGGAAGAACTTTTTTTACACAGGAAGTGACAATGATCTGCAACTTGCTTTTTATGAGGCTGGTGGAAGAGGAGATAATCAGACATTTCAAAAGGAAATTGGATGGGCACTTGAGGGAAATAGACTTACATGATAGAGCAGGAGAGTGGGACTGACTGGGTTGCTGTTCTGGAAGCTAGCATGGACTCAATGAGCTGAATGGCCTCCTTCTGTACCAATTAAAAAAAACATTTTGATACCTTTTGTTGAATTGCAGCCTGGTGATTTATTCCAATTGAACTAAGAAAATGATTGTAGAACAATTTTCCATTTGATGCTATGATTTTCCTGTCTCTATTTTCTTTCCTCAATTACTTCCTCTCATTCTATTTGACACATCCCGTTAATTACCATTCTATCAAATTCATGAGCGCTGGAGGAACTCTATTGTCCAATAAAATATTTTTATAATAGCTTCAAAAAGAAATCAAATGTTCCCACTTGATTAGTTAACACAATTTGTTTTATTTTAGACAACCTTTTGTTTCCCAAAAATAATGCCTTATATTGTGCCAGACATTTTACCATGTGAAAATTATCCCAAATTCAAATAGCAGTGCTTGTTAGACTGACAGGTTTTGTCAATGGTCAATTTTATTTCCTCCTAACTTCCTTCCTTGATACTCATGAACCACCTAATAATAAAAGCAAAACATTGCGGATGCTGGAAAACTGAAATAAAAACAGAAAGTGCTGGAAATACACAGCCGTTCAGGCAGCATCTGTGTAGACAGAAACAGAGTTAACGGCCAGGATTTTACCAGCCCCAGGCAGGGGAGGCCGGTAAAATCATGGGGAGCCACATTGGATTGGCACGTGCTGGGGCATTTTCCCAGTGGCGGGACCAGAAGCAGAAAGGCTGCTTGCTCCAAGGCGGCGGGCAGCCAATTATCATAATTAAAGGCCCTGTCACGGTGCTGTCAGAATTTTGACAATGATGGGGCAACATCCTACCGCATGGCAATGCTGCCAACTAAATGGTGGTAGCCTCCCTGCAACAGCCCAGGGGGCCAAGCTTGATGGCACAAAGATGGGCTTGCAGGCAGAGAAGGCAGCCCCTGTAGCCCCAACAATTTCCCGCGAAGGGTTTTCCTTCCAACACTTGGCCCGTGAAATTTTTACTTAATTGGTAATGGTCTGGTACAGCTGGCAGCATCTGGGGCCTGCCCGCCATCATTAATTGGATGGTGGGCCCACAGGCGACCAATTCAGAGACTGCCAGCGATAGAATTGCCAAGGCATTTCCCCTGTTGGCAGGTGTGGGCTTGGAATCCACCTGATACTGCAACATTGGGGTCATTATGCAGTAAAATTCAGGCCAACGTTTCAGGTCAATGATCTTTCATGGGAAATGTGAATAGTTAGAAACATAATAGAGTTTAAGCAGGTGAATTGGGGAAGAGCGGAAAAGACCAAAAAACAAAAGTGAAGATTTATGATATGGTGGAAGACAGAAGAGATTAAATGCCAAAAGAGTTGGCGGTGCAGGGCCAAAGGGAGTGATGTGTGGAGATGAACTACTTTTCTATAGTTGCTTTTAATGAAAATTTGATTATGCCCTCAAACCTTAGGTAAATTTTCCCTTTGAATGCTTAAAATAGAAACTCATATCAATTTATTTTATCAATTTCAATCTCAGAAACAATGATTTCCAAGCTTGGTGGTTTTGCTTAGTATTTTAGACATTGGAGACAAAGTGCTAGTGCTACAAAAATCTAGTATCTCTCCTTCTCGAGCCCTGAAGGTGAGGTGGTTTAGATGCACAGGGGTTGTAATAGTTTAGTTACAGAGGGGGTGTAACGGTTCAGTCGCAGAGGGAGTGTAACGGTTCAGTTACACAGGGGGTGTAACAGTTTAGATGTGCAGGAGGTGTAATGATTTATTTACAGAAGTGGTGTAATGGTTTAGATGCTCATCAGATGTAGTGGTTTAAATGCTAAGAAAGTGTTTTGGTTTAGATGCTCTTCAGGTATGACTATTTAGTTGCTCAGGAGGTGACATGGTTTAGATGCTCAGGAGGTGACATGGTTTAGATGCTCAGGAGGTGACATGGTTTAGATGCCCAGGAGGTGTCATGGTTTAGATGCCCAGGAGGTGACATGGTTTAGATGCTCAGGAGGTGACATGATTTAGATGCCCAGGAGGTGTCATGGTTTAGATGCTCAGGAGGTGACATGGTTTAGATGCTTAGGAGGTGTCATGGTTTAGATGCCCAGGAGGTGTCATGGTTTAGATGCCCAGGAGGTGACATGGTTTAGATGCTCAGGAGGTGACATGATTTAGATGCCCAAGCGGTGTCATGGTTTAGATGCCCAGGAGGTGACATGGTTTAGATGCCCAGAAGGTGTCATGGTTTAGATACTGGTTAGGTGGAATGATTTAGTCACCCAGGAGGTTTAATAGTTTTGAAGCCCAGGATGTGCGATGATCTAAATACCTAGGGGCTGTAATGGTTTTGATGCCTCCGCACAGTCCTTGGGGCGACAAAGTCCCGTCTTCACACTGAGGATACCTTCCATCGTGTTGTGAGGCATTACCACCTTGCTAAATGGGATAGATTCAGAAAAGATCTAGCAGCTCACAACTAGGCACCAAGGAAGCACTTTGACCATCAGTTGCCACAGAATTGTATTCAACCACACTCTGAAACCTCATGGTCCAGCATATCCTTCATTCTACCGTTGCCATCAAGCCAGGAGATCAACCCTACTTCAATGAAGAGTGTAAGAGAGCATTCCAGATGGAGCACCAGGCATACCTAAAAAATCAGATGGCAACCTGGTGAAACTACAACACAGGATTGCATGCATGCTAAAATAGCAGAAGCAGAATGCAATAAACAGAAATAAAAACAGAAAGTGCTGGAAAAACTCAGCAGATCTGGCAGCATCTATGGAGAGAGAAGCAGAGTTAATGTTTCTGAAGAAGGGTCACTGACCTGGAATGTTAACTCTGCTCCTCTCTCCACATATGCTGCCAGACTTGCTGAGTTTTTCCAGCACTTTCTGTTTTTATTTCAGATTTCCAGCATCCGCAGTATTTTGCTTTTATTTTAATGCTATAAACAGTTAGGTGATCCCAGAACCAACGAATTATATCAAAGCTCTGGAGTCCTGCCTCATCCAGTTGTGAATAGTGGAGGACAATTAAACAACTAACCGGAGATGGAGGCTTCAAAAACATCCCCTTCAATGATAGGGGAGCCCAACAAATTAGTGCAAAAGACAAGCCTGAAGCATTTGCAACCATCTTCAACCAGAAGCGTGAATTGAATGATCCCTCTCAGATTTCTCCTGCAGTCCCCAGCATCACAGATGCCAGTCATCAGCCAATTCAATTCACTCCACGTGATATCAAGAAAAGGCTGAAGGCACTGGATACTGCAAAAGCTTTGGGCTCTGACAACATTCTGGAAATAGTACTGAAGACTTGTGCTGCAGAGCTAGATGTGTCCGTAGCAAAGCTGTTCCAGAACAGCTGCAACACAGGCAACCACCCAACAATGTAAGAAATTGCCCAGGTATGTCCTGTCCACATAAAAGCAAGACAAATCCAATCTGGCCTCTTATTGCATCATCAGTCTACTATTAGAGTCATAGAGTTATACAGCACAGAAACAGGCCATTCGCCCCATCGTGTCCGTGCCGGCCATCAAGCACCTATCTATTCTAATCCCATTTTCCAGCATTTGCCCTGTAGCCTTGTATGCTATGGCGTTTCAAGTGCTCATCTAAGTACTTCTTTAAATGTTCCTGCCTCTACCACCCCTTCAGGTAGTGTGTTCCAGATTCCAAACACTGTTCCTAAAAGATTTTTCCTCAAATCCCCTCTAAACCTCCTGTCCATTACCTTAAATCTATGCCCCCTGGTTATTGATCCCTCCGCTAAGGGAAAACGTTTCTTCCTATCTATCCTATCAATGCTCCTCATAATTTTGTATACCCCAATTAGGTCCACCCTCAACCGTCTCTGCTCTAAGGAAAACAACCCTAGCCTTTTCAGTCTCTCTTCATAGCTGAAATGCTCCAGCCCAGGCAGCATCCTGGTGAATTTCCTCTGCACCCTCTCCAGTGCAATCACATCCTTCCTATAGTGCAGTGACCAGAACTGTACACAGTACTTCTGCTGTGGACTAACTAGAGTTTTATACAGCTCCATCATAAACTCCCTGCTCTTATGTTCTGTGCCTCAGCTAAAAAAGGCAAGTATCCTATATGTCTTCCTAACCACCTGATCTGCTTGTACTGCTGCCTTCAGTGATCTCTGGACAAGTATATCAAGGTCCCTCTGACTCTCTGTACTTCCTAGGGTCCTACCATCCATTGTATATTCCCTTGCCTTGTTAGCCCTCCCAAAATGCATCACCTCACACTTCTCTGGATTAAATTCCATTTGCCACTGCTCTGCCCATCTTACCAGCCTTATCTGCGAAAATACTGATCATACCTCCTATATTCACGTCTAAATCATTAATGTACACTACAAACAGCAAGGGTCCCAGCACCAATCCCTGCGGTACACCACTGATCACAGGCTTCCACTTGCAAAAACAACCCTCGACCATCACCCTCTGCTTCCTGCCACTAAGCCAATTTTGGATCCAATTTGCCAAATTGCCCTGGATCCCATGGGCTCTTACCTTCTGAACCAATCTCCCATGTGGACCTTATCAAAAGCCTTACTGAAGTCCATGTAGACTACATGAACTGCCTTACACTCAACTACACATCTAATCACCTCCTCGAAAAATTCAATCAAGTTTGTTAGATACAATCTCCCGCTGACAAAGCCATGCTGAGTAGCCCTGATTAATCCCTGCTTCTCCAGGTGGAGATTAATCCTGTCCCTCAGAATTTTTTCGAATAGTTTCCCTACCACTGACGTTAGACTTAATGGCCTGTAATTACCTGGTTTATCCCTGCTACCCTTCTTGAATAATGGTACCACATTCGCTGTCCTCCAGTCCTCTGGTACCTCTGCTGTGGCCAGAGAGGATTTGAAAATTTGTGTCAGAGCCCCTGCTATCACCTCCCTTGTCTCACATAACAACCTGGGATACATCTCATCTGGGCCTGGGGATTTATCCACTTTTAAGCCCACTAAAACAGCTAATACTTCCTCCCTTTCAATGCTAATTTGTTCAAGTATATCACAATGCTCCTCCCTGATCTCTACACCCACATTGTCCTTCTCCATAGTGAACGCAGATGAAAAGTAATCATTTAAAAGCTCACCTCTGTCCTCCGGCTCCACACACAGATTGCCACTTTGGTCCCTAATGTACCCTACACTTTCCCTGGTTATTCTCTTGCCCTTAATACACTTATAAAATGCCTTGGGATTTTCCTTTATCTTGCCCGCCATTGTTTTTTCATGTCCCCTCTTCGCTCTCCTAATTACTTTTTTAAGTACCCCCTCCCAACACTTCCTATACTCCTCGAGGGTCTCCGCTGTTTTCAGCACTTTGAATCTAAGCTTGGCCTCCTTTTTTTTCCATATCCAATCTTCTATATCCCTTGACATCCTGGACTTGTTGGTCCTACCCTTCACCTTTATGGGAATATGTTGGCCCTTAACTCTTGCTATTTCCTTTTTGAATGACTCCCACTGGTCCGATGTAGACTTTCCTACAAGTCGCTGCTCCCAGTCCACTTTGGCCAGATCCTGTTTTATCATCTTAAAGTCGGCCTTCCCCCAATTCAGTACCTTTATTTCCAGTTCCTCTTTGTCCTTTTCCATAACTACCTTAAATCTTAGAGTTATGGTCACAATCTCCGAAATGCTCACCACTGACACTTCTATCACTTGTCCGGCTTCATTCCCTAAGATTAGGTCCAATACTGCCCCTTTTCTTGTAGGACTTTCTATGTGCTGGCTCAAAAAGCTCTCCTGGATGCACTTTAAGAATTCTGCCCCCTTTAAGCCTTTTGCACTTAGAATATTCCAGTTAATATTGGGGAAGTTGAAATCTCTTACTATTCTTACCCTGTTACTGAGATTTGCCTACATATCTGCTCCTCTATCTCTCACTGGCTGTTTGGAGGCCTGTAGTACACTCCCAGTCAAGTGATTGCCCCCTTTTTGTTTTCAAGTTCTCAATCATTAGCAAAGTGCTGAAAGGTGTCGTCGACAGTGCCAACAAGTGGCACTTACTCAGCAACAACCTCCTCACCGATGCTCAGTTTGACCACTCAGCTCCTGACCTCATTACAGACTTGGCCCAAACAAAGACAAAAGAGCTGAATTTCAGAGGTGAGGTGAGAGTGACTGCCCTTGACATCAAGGCAGCATTTGACCGAGTATGGCATCAGGAAGCCCTAGCAAAACTGAAGTCAATGGGAATCAGGGAGAAAACTCTCCGCTAGTTGGAGTCATACCCAGCACAAAGGAAGATGGTTGTTATTGTTGGAGGCCAATCATCTCAGCCTCAGGACATCACTGCAGCAGTTCCTCAGGGTAGTGTCCTACTAAAGGCCTGCTCGGGTATCAAATTGAAACCCGATCCGGGCCTGACCCGACCACAGCCAACCTGAAACCGACCCAGGCCCGAGTCGTTGAATACTTTTTCGCACCCGACCCGAATATTGCAATAAATTTTATGATATCAAACGTTATTGTGCTTTACCTTGTCCAAATGGTGGCACTAGTGATTCTGTTCATCCGTTCCAGCAGCAGGCTATTCCTGCAGATGGAGTTTTGGGGAATCATGGGTGAGCCTGATGCCATGAGTTCCCGGAGGCAGTACTGTCCCCAGTCTGACCTGACCCGAGCCCAAATGCTGGACTCAGAATATAGACCCAACCCGACCCGAAACCGACACACGTGGTTTATATCCTAGGCCCAGCCATCTTCAGCTGCTTCATTGATGGCATTCCCTCCATCATAAAAAAGGTCAGAAGTGGGGATGTTCACTGATGATTGCACAATGTTCAGTACCATTTCCAACTCCTCAGATACTGAAGCAATCTGTCCCCGAATGCTGCAAGGCCTGGACAACATTCAAGCTTGGGCTGATAATTGGTGCCACAGAAGTGCCAGGCAATGACTATCTGCAACAATATAACCATCTCCCCTTGATGTTCAACAATGTTACTATCACCGCATCTCCAACCATCAATGTCCTGTGGCTTATCATTGACCAGAAACATAACTGTACCAGCCATATAAATACTGTGGCTACAATGGTTTCAATACCAAAAGGTTTTAATGGTTTGGAAGCCCAGGAACTGCAGTAGTTTAGATGATCAGATGTTTTGGTGATTTTGATACCCAGTTGATGTAATGGTTAAACTGCTCAGCAAGTTTAATGGTTCAGACCCCAGGAGTTTTAATAGTTTAGATGCTTGGGAAGCGCAATGATTTAGAAGCCCAGGCAGTGTAATGGTTTAGATGCTTTGGAGGTATAATTATCTAGTTGCCAGGAATTGTGATGATTTAGATGCCTGGGAGTTGTCATGATTTAGATGCTCAGGAGGTATAATAATTTAGAAGCCGAGGTGATTTTATGCTTTAGAAGACCAGAAGGTGTAATAGTTTAGATGTTATGAGACATGATGATTTAAATGCCCAGGAGTTTTTTTTATTCTTTCATAGGATGTGGGCATTGCTGGTTAGGCCAGCATTTATTGCCCATCCCTAATTGCCCATGAGAAGGTGGTGATGAGCTGCCTTCTTGAACCGCTGCAGTCCATGTGAGGTAGGTACACCCACAGTGCTGTTAGGAAGGGAGTTCCAGGATTTTGACCCAGCGACAGTGATGGAACGACGACATAGTTCTAAGTCAGGATGGTGTGTGACTTGGAGGGGAACTTGCAGGTGGTGGTGTTCCCATGCATTTGCTGACCTTGTCCTTCTATTTGGTAGAGGTCGTGGGTTTGGAAGCTGCTGTCGAAGGAGCCTTGGTGCTTCGCTGCAGTGCATCTTGTAGATGGTACACACTGCTGCCAATGTGCGTCGGTGGTGGCGAGAGTGAATGTTTGTGGATGAGGTGCCAATCAAGCGGGCTGCTTAGTCTTGGATGGTGTCAAGCTTCTAGAGTGTTGTTGGAGCTGCACCATCCAGGCAAGTGGACAGTATTCCATCACACTCCTGACTTGTGCCTTGTAGATGGTGGACAGGCTTTGAGGAATCAGGAGGTGGGTTACTCACCACAGGATTCCTTGCCTCTGACCTGATCTTGTAGCCACGATATTTATATGGCTACTCCAGTTCATTTTCTGGTCAATGGTAGCCCCTAGGATGTTGATAGTGGGGGATTCAGCGATGGTAATGCTATTGAATGTCAACGGGAGATGGTTAGATTCTTGTTGGAGATGGTCATTGCCTGGCACTTATCAGCCCAAGTCTGGTCTTGCAGCATTTCTGCACGGACTGCTTCAGTATCTGAGGGGTCGCGAATGGGACTGAACATTGTGCAATCATCAGCGAACATCCTCACTTCTGACCTTATGATTGAAGGAAGGTCATTGATGAAGCCGCTGAAGATGATTGGGCCTAGGACGCTACCCTGATGAACCCCTGCAGTGATGTCCTGGAGCTCAGATGATTGACCTCCAACACCCACAACCATCTTCCTTTGCATTGGTCTGACTCCAACCAATGGAGAAATTCCCCCCGATTCCCATTGACATCAGTTTTGCTTGGGCTCGTTGATGCCATTCTCAGTCTGCCTTGATGTCAAGGACAGTCACTCTCTCCTCACTTCTTGAGTTCAACTGTTTTGTTCATGTTTGAGCCAAGTCTGTAATGAGGTCAGGAGCTGAGTGGCCCTGGCGGAACCCAAACTGAGCATCACTGAGTAGGTTATTGCTAAGCAAGTGCCACTTGATCGCACTGTTGATGACCCCTTCCGTCACTTTACTGATGATCAAGAGTAGACTGATTGGGCAATAATTGGCCAGGTTGGACTTGTCCTGCTTTATGTATACAGGACATACCTGGGCAATTTTCCACATTGCCGGATAGATGTCAGTGTTGTAGCTGTACTGGAACAGCTTGGCTAGGGTCACGGCAAGTTCTGGAGCACAGGTCTTCGGTACTATTGCTGGAATATTGTCAGGGCTCATAGCCTTTGCTGTATCCAGTGCCTTCAGTCATTTCTTGATATCACGCGGAGTGAATCAAATTGGCTGAAGTCTGGCATCTGTGATGCTGGGGACTTCAGGAGGAGCTCGAGATGGATCATCAACTTGGCACTTCTGGCTGAAGATTGTTGCAAATGCTTCAGCCTTATCTTTCGCACTGATGTGCTGTGCTCCCCCATCATTGATGATGGGGATATTTGTGGAGCTACCTCCTCCAGTTAGTTGTCTAATTGTCCACCACCATTCATGGCTGGATGTGGCAGGACTGCAGAACTTAGATCTGATTCGTTCGTTATGAGATCTCTTAGCTCTATTGCATGCTGCTTAAGCTGTTTGGCACGCAGATAGTCCTGAGTTGTAGCTTCACCAGGTTGACACATCATTTTGAGGTATGCCTGGTGCTGCTCCTGGCATGCCCTCCTGCACTCTTCGTTGAACCAGGGTTGGTCTCCTGGCTTGATGGTAATGGTAGGGTGGGGGATATGCTGGGCCATGAGGTTACATCTTGTGTTTGAGTACAATTCGGCTGTTGCTGATGGCCCACAGTGTCTCATGGATGCCCATTTTTGCATTGCTAGATCTGTTCGACATCTATCCCATTTAGCAGGGTGGTTGTGCCTCACAACACAATGGAGGGTATCCTCAATGTGAAGGCAGGACTTCATCTCCACAAGGACTGTGCGGTGGTCACTCCTACCAATGCTGTCATGGACAGATGCATCTGCGGCAGACAGATTGGTGAGGAAGAGGTCGAGTATGTTTGATTTGATTTTGATACAGCACTGAAACAGGCCCTTCGGCCCACCGAGTCTGTGCCGACCATTAACCACCCATTTATACTAATCCTACACTAAACCCATATTCCTACCACATCCTCACCTGTTCCTATATTCCCCTACCACCTACCTATACTAGTGGCAATTTACAATGGCCAATTTACCTGTCAACCTGCAAGTCTTTTGGCTGTGGGAGGAAACAGGAGCACCCGGAGGAAACCCATGCAGACACAGGGAGAACTTGCAAACTCCACACAGGCAGTACCCAGAATTGAACCCGGGTCGCTGGAGCTGTGAGGCTGCGGTGCTAACCACTGCGCCATTGTGCCGCCCTCTGTTTTTCCCTCTTGTTGATTCCCTCACCAGCTGCAGCATATCCAGCCTAGCAGCTATGTCCTTTAGCACTTGGCCAGCTTGGTCAGTAGTGCTGCTACCAAGCCACTCTTGGTGATCGACATTGAAGTCCCCCACCCAGAGTATATTCTGCGCCCTTGCCACCCTCAGTGCTTCCTCCAAGTGGTGTTCAGCATGGAGAAGTACTGACTCATCAGCTGAGGGAGGATGGTAGGTGGTAATCAACAGGAGGTTTCCTTGCCCATGTTTGACCTGAGTTCATGAGACTTCATGGGGTCCAGAGTTGATGTTGAGGACTCCCAGGGCAACTCCCTCCCGACTGTATACCACTGTGCCGCCACCTCTGCTGTCCTGCCGGTGGGGCAGGACATACCCGGGGATGGTGATGGCAGCATCTGGGACATTGTCTGTAAGGTATGATTCCGTGAGTATGACTATGTCAGGCTATTTCTTGACTCATCTGTGGGACAGCTCTCCCAACTTTGGCACAAGCCCCCAGAGTAAAGAAGACTTTGCAGGGTGGACAGGGCTGGGTTTGCGGTTGTCGTTTCCGGTGCCTAGGTCAATGCCGGGTGGTCAGTCATTCTTTTTTCTTTTTATTGACTTTGTAGCGGTTAGATACAACTGAGTGGCTTGCTAAGCCGTTTGAGAGGACATGTAAGAGTCAACCACATTTTTGTGTGGCTGGAGTCACATGTAGGCCAGACCAGGTAAGGACAGCAGATTTCCTTCCCTGAAGGATATTAGTGAACCAGATGGGTGTTTACAACAATCGACAATGGTTTCATGGCCATCATTAGACTAGCTTTTAATTCCAGATTTATTAAATGAATTCAAATTCCAACTTCTGCTGTGGTGGGATTCGAACCCATGTCCCCAGAGAAATACCCTGGGTCTCTGGGTTACTAGTCCAGTGACAATCCCACTACGCTAACGCTTCCTATTTAAGTACCCCGGAGGTGTAATGGTTTAGATGCACAGAAAGATTAATGGTTAAATGCTCAGGAACTGTAATGATTTAGATGCCCAAGAGGTGTGATTATTTAAATGCGTTATATGTAGTTGTTAAGACAGTGATAGTTTAGAAGTGGGATATGTAATTGTCCCAGGAAGAATTAAGATATCCAGGAGTAGTTGTGGTTTAGAATCCAAGGAGGTATTATGATTTAGATGTTCAGGAGTCGTAATGGTTAGTTGCAAAGAATGCATAATGATTTAGATGAATGTCGAGGAGCTGTAATCTTTTAAATTTATTAGCTGAGGTATAGAATATAAGAGCAGGGAGGTTATGCTGGAAATGTATAACTCATTGGTTAGGCCACAACTTGAGTACTGTGTGCAGTTCTGGTCATCTCATTACAGAAAGGATGTAACTGCACTAGAGAGGGTACAGAAGAGATTTACAAGGATGTTGCCAGGACTAGAAAATGCAGCTCTGAGGAAAGATTGGATAGGCTGGGGATGTTCTCCTTGAAACAGAGCAGGCTGAGGGGAGATCTGGTTGAAATGTACCAAATTGTGAGGGGCCTGGATAGAGTGGAGGTGAAGGGTCTATTCACCATAGCAAAGAGGTCAGTGACAAGGGGGCATAGATTGAAAGTGATTGGTAGAAAAATTAGAGAGGAGATGAGGAAAACCTTTTCACCCAGAGGGTGGTGGGGGTCTGGAACTCACTGCCTGAAAGGGTAGTTGAGGCAGAAACCTTCAACTCATTTAAAAGGAGTCTGGATATGCACCTCAAGTGCCATAATCTGCAGGCATACGGACCAAATGCTGGAAGGTAGGATTAGAATAGGTGGATTGTTTCTTGGCTGACACAGACACACTGGGTCAAGTGGCCTCTTTCTGTGCCTTAAACTTTCTATGATTTCTATGATTTCTAAAAGTAGATCCTGTACGATGTTACAAACCAGTCTCCCCTTTCCTGGTTTGGCTGTAACAGAGTTCAACTTTTAGAACACAGTGTTTTTAGCTTCACCTCAGTGAGTCCTTGCTCACTGCTTTCTCATTGTAATTGTAAATGAACCAATCAGACAGGCTTTCTTAGGTTTAAACAAGAAAGATGTAAGTTTATTAGCTTCAACACTCCAACTTAGTTAAAATTACTAAAAGTACGTGACACAACCACGCTAACATGCATACAAGATAAATACACACACAAATAGATACAGAGGAGGAGAAAAAATTAAAGGGGGAGGGTTTTGGAGTAGTAGATGGAATTCAGTTGCTGTCTTTAGTTCTGCTATAAAGTCTTTGGTCGGAATTGCAGTCTTGTCGTTCTCGCTGGGGCCCAATGCACATTTTCAAACTTGAATCTCTGGTGTCAGAAGGCTGAGGAGGTCCTCTGTCTTGAGGCTTAAACTGCTTCTGTGGGTCCCTGGGACTCTGTTGGAGAGAGAGAGACAGGGAGAGAGGTACCTTTCTTCTCTTTGATGTTCAAGTTGCAGTCTGTTCTTTCTGTGTGGCGCAATTCAAAAAGTCCCCAGGTTGGCCAGCAGGTTAGTCATGTGACAAGCTCTTTGTTTGAAACAGCATTGTCTGTGAGGATTGTTGATTTCAAAAGTTCTCCAGTCACTCTCAGTGGGCGGGGGGTGGGTGGGGGGGAGGTTTGTCTCTTACAAAGTCAGTGGCTCTCAATGTCTTTTGATCACCATTATTGACGAAACCCACCTCACTAATTGAATCAGTGAGCACACTCTATGCAACTATCTCTTGGAATGCAAATGTGCAACCATGTTATAGCTGTTCAGCCCTGTGGACCTTTTAAACCAGGTATGTTCAATGTCCAGTAAAAAGTTCAAGTAATGTTCCATATCTCAAAATTAATATGTTTCCATTTGGCAGTTGTGGTTTCTGTCACAACTGGTTCAAAAACAGCTCCAAAAATATAGCAGTGAATCAGAATAGGTTAATTCCATACAAGGTTTTCAGTCTGATTTGCATGTTCTGAAGCTCCATATTTAACGTCACAGGACCATATTTGATTCAAATGTGTCTCATTGTGTTACATGACTAAACTTTTCTTTCTATCTGTTATACTTTGTGTCAAATGTTTTTGTATTTTTAATATCAAATTTGTTGACATTGAATTTATTTTTATATCATTCTGCTCAGAACTGACATTAGAAAATTTTATTTAGAAGATTGTGTTCATGCAATTGTTGTGTATCGTGCTTTATAGGTACAATCCTACTGTCCCAGGATGTGTGGATCCTCCATTCCTAGCTCTGCTCCCTGCTGGGATTATGGGATTGCATAGTCAGTCCATGCAAAAGTTATTGTACAATGCAGCAGAAATCCCAAGAGAATTAAAAATCCTACAGGAATTACACCGCTGTAGTAACATGGCATCACAAAACTGCTTTAATAATTTTCTAGGTTGTCAACTCTACATAACTATTCAGGTTGAAACATGTGCTTTAAATAGAATATGTCATGGTCGCCCATGTGATAGGATAAATTCTTCTACCCATGAGATTAACTGTAAGATTCACTTGTGGAACTAATTTATCAAATTTATCAAATGCTGGTCAAGCATCGCACTTTATTGATAAGCATTCTTCAAGACATAGAGACATGAACTTAAATAAAAATTATCTCTGTTTAAAGTGTTGGATGGAAGTCACATGATCTATTTTTCATAAACACAATTTGTCTTTTCCTTTTCACCTATGTGGCGTTTATGTAATATACAGTATTTGTTTGGTTCTAGATTGCGATCTTTAGTCAAACAGCTGGAGCGAGGTGAAGCATCAGTCATAGACCTGAAGAAGAATTTAGACTATGCAGCTTCAGTGCTTGAAACAGTCTACATTGACGAGACGCGGTATGTATACCAATGACATCACAAGGCTTTTACATTTATTTGTACTTGACATCAACCATGCTGTCAGGAAATCCTGGAGTAGAAAGTGGGGTAGTGGCCCAGAACGGGCAGTATTGGATTCACCAGCCATTATACGCAGTGCCTGATATTTAATTCCATTGACTGGGGAGACAGTGGCATAGTGATAACGTCACTGGACTAGAAATCCAGAGGCTCAGGCCTATGCCCTGGTGACATGGGTTCAAATCCCACCACAGCAGCTGGTGGAAGTTAAATTCAATTAATTAATTTTTAAAAATCTGGAATTGAAAACTAGTCTGAATAATGGTGCCATGAAATATCATCGACTGTCGTAAAAACCCATCTGGCTCACAAATGTTCTTTAGGGAAGGAAATCTGCCGTCCTTATCTGGCCTGTTCTCCGTGTGAATCCAGACACACAACAATATGTTTGACTCTTAGCTGCCTTCTGAAATGGCCCAGCAAGCTACTCAGCAACAAATACTGGTGTGCCAGTGATGCCCACCTCTCATGAAAGAGTTAAAAAAGGCACTGCGTATAAAGGGCGTGCAAACCAATACCAGCCGTTTGGTGCTCCTGCCGTCGGTGCATTTCTATTTCCCTGTATGTTTTATAATTTTAGAGTAATTTTGCTACAATGTTCTCTGGAACAAACAGCACATTGTGTTAACTGCAGATGCATAATCTTACTACAACCCCTTACTGCAATAACTGTCTGAATAATATCTCAAATATCTTGTATTTATTATCATTTGCTGTAAACACCACACTTCCTGCCACATTTCAGCTGTCATTCCTCAGATGTAACACTTTCAAGCATTGTTTCATCCACTGTAAGCAATACCAGTGGGAAATTTGCTAGCTAGTCTAAACAAATTGACAAATGGAGCAAGTATTAAATACATTTTAGTCTTTTCATTTGACCTTTGGAACACTGAAACTTTCAGCTTTAACCAAATATTAGAACATTTTCATTGCTCTCTATGTTCAGTGCAATGGAATTCCAACAAGAGGGAAAACTCTAGGCCGAATTTTATTGGCCTGTTTGAGAGGGCAACGTTGGGGGCAGGGCTGGGGCAACAATTGGGACTGGTTGTGACCTCTCTTCCAAATTTTCCCATTGGCGGCTGACATGGAGGGCAGGCCTTGCACATTCACAAGGCTGGAAGCCAATTAAGGTATTTAACAAGCCAATACACAGCAATTTTATTCTCAGTTCTGAATTTTCTTTTGGACACATGGGAACCGCCAGGCTTCAGGGCATCGCCTGGTGCAAGGAGACAACAAGGAAGCAGGAGCTCAGTGTTGGCTTCATTGGGAAGCCATCAGGTGAGGCAGCATTACTTGGCAGGAAGGGTGGGTGGGGAGGGGGCGGGGTGCTCATCGGAGAACAGTGTCAGGTGCTGGGGATCAAGTTGTCAGCATTGCAGGGCACTGACAACGGGGTGACATTGGGATGTTGCCACCTCCCTGAAGGGGCACATGTTGGCATTGGGGGGGGGAGTGGGAATGTCTATGTGGACTGGAGGCCTGAGCTCAGGGAGAGGTAACCTGTCATGGGCTTCATTCACCATAGCTTTGATGCCCCCCCCCCCAAAGGGGGAGCAGAGAAGGAGGGAGCTTCAGGGACAGGCAGGCAGAGCAACAGAATATTGGGGGCCCATACGAGGCCAGCTCTGCGCACAAGAGGCTGGAAAATGTATTGGAGGGGCATGGCAACAATCACTGGCATGCAGAAGAAGCTCCCCTCTGGGGAGGCTCTACCTGCCAAGGCTTAACTACCTGCAGATGTCTGAGCAGCAGTACCTTTGAAGATTGCGCCTCTACAGGGAGGCTGTCAATAAGCTATGAGCTATGTGGTAGGATGAGCTGAGGCCCCTGGGACTTGGCAGACACCTGATGCCAGTAGTGCTGAAAGTCACCAAGGCTCTGAACATTTATGCCACTTATTCATTCCAGGTGTCCACTTGAGATATGTATGGAACCTCGCAGTCTGCAGTGCATCGGTGCATCAAGGAGGTCACCAACAGCATGTTCAGGAGGCAGGTGACTATGTGCACTACTGCATTGTTCCAAACAGTCAGACTGAGAAGGCTGCAGGATTTGGAGCCATTGCTGGATTCCTGCTACTGCAGGGGCTGCTTGACTGCACGTAAGTGGCAATCAAAGCACCCACAGACCAACCTGCTGCCTTCATCAACTGGAAGGGATTCCGCTCCCTCAACGTGCAGCTGCTGTGTGACCATGTAAGCGGATCTTACAAGTGTGTAGCTAGAGTATCACTTGCAATGGCTTCTCTTCCCACTCCCACACGATTACCTTTGGTGTTCCCCCCAAGAATCTATCCTTGGCCCCCTCCTATTTCTCATCTACTTGTCCCATGGCAATGTCATCCAAAAGCACAGCGTTATTTTTCACATGTACGCTGACGACACCCAATTCTACCTCAGCACTACCTCTGTCAACTGTTGCTAAGTTATCAGACTGCTTATCTGACATCCAGGTCTGAATGAGCAGAACCTTCCTCCAATTAAAATATTGGAAAGATTGAAGCCATTGTTTCAGTCCCCGCTCCATTCTCCATTCCCTAGCTACTGACTCCATTCCTCTCCCTGGCAACTGCCTGAGATTCAACCAGTGTGTTCACAATTTTGATGTCATATTTGACCCTGAAATTAGCTTCCAACCACACAATCGAAACGTCACTAAGCCCATCTAATTCCACTTCCATAACATCACACAACTTCGCTCCTGTCTCAGCTCATCTGCTGCTGAAACCCTCATTCGAAGGTTCTCACAATCGATGGCCCACAAATGCATAGAACAGGTGACTGATAGCTTGTTGACCAGGACTGGCAATTATGCCAACTTTGTATGGTGCACCCTCCACGAGAGTCATTGTTTTCCTGGACCACCTCCTGTATGCCAGAAGGCCATATGGGAGATTAAATATATGAATTAGAACTGTCAAGGTAAGAATATTTTATGTGATCATTATGCACGTGGCCATATTTCACTCACTGCTGACACCAAGTCAACATGAGTGAGTGTCATATGTCATGTGGCTGTCTAACATTTAATTCTGTCAACAGATTGCTGTGGTGGGGGGCATTTCCCAATCTCTGACAGCCAAGCCCCACAAGCCTCCTCTTCTGCAGGTATTAGTTGTGAGATGGCTGAAGGGCCATTTCCGGTTCTCTGCCTCTCTCCCTCATGTTCTATGCCATCTTCTCCCAGGAGAGAAAAGGAGAGTAAGAAGGGATCTATGAAGGAGGGAAATGGATGAAGAGCCTTTCTTAAGAGTGATTATGAGGGAGAGGTATGAAATTGCATAACGATAAGGGTGAGTGTCGGTGGTGGATGAACAGATGGGGATGAGAAAGAGAGGAATGGGTACCTGCAAGGTAAGTTGGTGTGAGGAGTGATGTGCAGAAGTAGGCTTGAGAAGTCTGAGTGGGGGGGGGTTTGAGGTGAAATGCACAAGACATAGGTGAATGTACCAGTTTACTCACCTTTCCTGCCCTACTTAGGTCATTAAACTGCTTTCAGCATTGAATCCAAGAGCGTGACACCATTGCTGCTGACCTCATGGGCAACCTCGAGCCACATCTTACTTGTTTCACCATGAGGGTACAGCCCAGCATCACATCTAGAAAAGCATCACTAAAACATCTGGATTCCATTCTGATCATTCCTCCTGATGTGCTCCTAAATCCATCAAATTGTATGTTTGGAGTGTCCCTTTAAATACTGGAGTTGAAATCAACTCACATGGGTTGGTATCATGCCTGTTCATGCTAATTGGTTGGGAAATCCAGAAATGATTTGATAGTGCAGTGGTTGGGTTAAAAAGCCACTGACAGATGCACTGCACATATTTCCGGGTTTCTCTCATGCTACTGCACCTCTCCACCATCTACCGCACCCAGCATGTCACAAACTCAAAACCAAGACCAATGTCTCTAGGCTGCTTAGAACTTCATGCCATTAATGTGAAAACTGAAGGATTTTCAAGTATTGAACAAACTCCTTTTGAACAGTATATAAATTACATGTGTAGTATATATTATTTTAACATGGGGCACTTCTGAAAAGAAGACCCTAGTGTGCATAGTGTTGACATCACACCAACATAGCAGGATACAGGAGCCATCTGACATCAATACCGTCATGGTAGTTAATGCCCACAGGGATAACAAAAAGGAAATCATTTTGTCCATAAGCTATGACTTTGATAAACTACAGAGCCAGTTCCTAGACTTGCCACTCCATTCACCCATGAATTCATTTTTCAACCGCCTTCAGTTACAATTTTTGCTTCAGTACAGCTTCACTCTGTACTCAAAAAAGCTGATTCATCTTCAAGTCACCAGACAGATTCTCCACAGAGCGCTGCTTCAGTCTAGAAGTATGATCAACTACGATGAAAACCCATCTTTTGTTGGGCAAAGAAATTGATGTGAAGAATTACTTAAGTTCTGCAATTAGATTCACAAACGAAGCAATTCCCTTCATAGTCAGTGGGACATTCACATGTTAGATTGTGATCCTCTTTCAAGAATACAATCATACGCAACTATACATCAGTAATTCCTGGCAATTCTTAGAATAGTACAGCATGGAAGGAGACAACTCAGCCCATCAGGCTGAATTTAGTGAGGCTGTCTGGAGTGGGAATGGAGGGGTGGGGGCCCAGAGAATAGCATCGGATGCACCCCCCTGGAAATACAATGTCATGATGATGCTTCCGGATTTAGTCAGTGGGGGAAAGCACCAAGGCGGTGTTGCTGCCCCAACGTGGTGGAACTGCCATTTAAATTGTAGAACAGTAATTTATAATAAAGTGATTCCTGACAAGGCATCAGGCGTGCCGACGTCATCAGAGCGCTCCCAGCTGTGTACATATGCAAAACGGTCTCTTGCTGTCAGTAAGGTGTTGCGAATGCACAGCCTACCTTCTTGCCAGGACTAATTCACGCATGTGCGCTAAAACGTCATCGCGCAGCCATACTGGAACGTCATCCAGCCCCACTACCTGGCAGGAACCCAAATTCCCTCCTCCCCCAGTCTCTCACTTGCAGTCTGCCCTCCCGTCCCCTGCCTATCCCCATCTTGCCACGCTCTCTCTCTCTCTCCCCCGCTTCCCTCATGGGGAGCAGGAGCAGGTGGTGGGATAGTGGGGAGAAGAAGTGGCAAGGAGCGGGGTGGGGGGGGGAGAAATGGGAGGGAGCAGGGTGGGGAGAGGTGGGAGTGAGCGGCTGATGGGAATGAAGCAGCGAGGCCCGGAGCGAGTGGCCGCCGATGGGGGTGGAGTTTGAAGCGGCGTGCGATGCAGACGGCTGATAAGGGTGAAGCGACGAGGAGGAGCGAATGGATGACAGGTAGGGGGGGTGGTTGAAGTGGGGAGCGAGTGGCTGAGGGAAGGCAGCGGCGAAGCCAGGATCAAGCAGTGAGCAGACGGGCGTGGGAGGCTGCACTGGGGAAGAGAAGCAGGATATTGTTTGGGGTTAGATCGCAGCAGTTGAATTGAATTTGTTTTTTGTGATAAATTGAACAGTGCCATCTTTAATCCTGGCAGCTGCCTAAAACGTTGCAGTCAGTGATGTTTCAGAGCATGAGGCTGCACTTGGTTGCGTTGTCAGCAAACGCAGCCTACTTTTAATACATTTGCATGCAATTGATCGCGATTTGGTGGGGAGCTTGGGACTAAGTGGACAACGGTCAGCCATCATGTGCCTTTGGATTCCTGGCCGTTCAAATGTGGCAGCACCAAGGCGAGGCCTCAGTCCCGCAATGCGAAGGCAGCCATGACCAGCACTGGATAGGGGAAGAAGGGGGAGTAGAGGCCATTGTCGGCCTGCACTGTTGAGTGCTCTGCATGGGTGGGCTTGGTTTCGGGTGGTCGGCGCGGATGGGCTTGATTTTGGGTAGCAGTACCGGGTGGGCATGATCTCAAGTAGCTGTACTGGGTGGGCTTGGTCTCGGCAGTGCCAGGTGGGCTTGGTCTCAGATGGTTGGCACAGGTGGCCATATAATCGGGTGAGAGGGTTGGCTCTCAGCAAGGGCGGGCACTGAGGGTCATCAGCATGTGGGCCGAGAGGAGTAACAAAGGCAACGGTGGCAAGGTCAACTTTGTCTCTGCATGGACAGTGCTCTGGAGGCCCACTGATTAGCTGGCATGGGTCTCATACATCCTGTCTTTTCCGTCACCCATGGCATGATGGGAGGCCCAGGAGGCAGCTGAACCTGCCTGTGAAGCTCCACGACGAGAGCAACAGCAGCCGGCCATGCCAAGAAGGGCCCACTTGTGCCAGAGTATGTACCGGACACGAATCAACTACCTCCAAATGTCCGAGCGGAACTAACAGAAAAGACTACGTCTCTCCAGGGAGGCTGTCACTGACTTATGCGTCATGCTGCAGGACAAGATGCGACCTACGGGATTCGGTGGTCACCCTGTGCCAGTGGCCCAGATGATCCACCTGGCACTCAACTTTTATGCACCTGGATCATTCTAGAGATCCATCAGGGACATATGTGAGGTCTCGCAGGGAGCAGCCCACTGCAGCATCAGGAGGTGACCGATGCCCTTTTCAAGAACAAAGAACAGTACAGCACAGGAACAGGCCATTCGGCCCTCCAAGCCTGTGCCGATCTTGATGCCTGTCTAAACTAACACCTTCTGCACTTCCGGGGCCCATATCCCTCTATTCCCTTCCTATTCATACATTTGTCAAGATGTCTCTTAAAAGTCGCTATCGTATCTGCTTCCACCACCTCCCCTGGCAGCAAGTTCCAGGCACTCACCACCCTCTGTGTAAAGAACCTGCCTCGCACATCCCCTCTAAACTTTGTCCCTCGCACCTTAAACCTATGTCCCCTAGTAACTGACTCTTCCACCCTGGGAAAAAGCTTCTGACTATCCACTCTGTCCATGCCACTCATAACTTTGTAAACCTCGATCATGTCGCCCCTCCACCTCCGTCGTTCCAGTGAAAACAATCCCAGTTTATCCAACCTCTCCTCATAGCTAATTCCCTCCAGACCAGGCAACATCCTGGTAAACCTCCTCTGTACCCTCTCCAAAGCCTCCACGACCTTCTGGTAGTGTGGCGACCAGAATTGCAGGCAATATTCTAAGTGTGGCCTAACGAAGGTTCTGGACAGCTGCAACATGACTTGCCAATTTTTATACTCTATGCCCCGACCGATGAAGGCAAGCATGCCGAATGCCTTCTTGACTACCTTATCCACCTGCGTTGCCACTTTCAGTGACCTGTGGATCTGTACGCCCAGATCTCTCTGCCTGTCAATACTCCTAAGGGTTCTGCCATTTACTCTATACCTCCCACCTGCATTAGACCTTCCAAAATGCATTACCTCACATTTGTCCGGATTAAACTCCATCTGCCATTTCTCCGCCCAAGTCTCCAACCGATCTATATCCTGCTGTATCCTCTGACAATCGTCATCATTATCCGCAGCTCCACCAACCTTTGTGTCGTCCGCAAACATACTAATCAGACCAGCTACATTTTCCTCCAAATCATTTATATATACTACAAACAGCAAAGGTCCCAGCACTGATCCCTGCGGAACACCACTTGTCACATCCCTCCATTCACAAAAACACCCATCCACTGTTACCCTCTGTCTTCTGTGACCGAGCCAGTTCTGTATCCATCTTGCCAGCTCACCTCTGATCCCGTGTAACTTCACCTTTTGCACCAGTCTGCCATGCGGGACCTTGTCAAAGGCTTTACTAAAGTCCATATAGACAACATCCACCGCCCTTCCCTCATCTAGCATCTTCATCACTTCCTCACAAAACTCAATCAAATTAGTAAGACACGACCTACCCTTCACAAAACCATGCTGTCTCTCGCTAATTAGTTCGTTTGTTTCCAAGTGGGAGTAAATCCTGTCCTGAAGAATCCTCTCTAATAGTTTCCCTACCACTGACGTAAGGCTCACCGGCCTATAATTTCCTGGATTATCCTTGCCACCCTTCTTAAACAAAGGAACAACATTGGCTATTCTCCAGTCCTCTGGGACCTCACCTGTAGCCAATGAGGATGCAAAGATTTCTGTCAAGGCCCCTGCAATTTCTTCCCTTGCCTCCCTCAGTATTCTGGGGTAGATCCCATCGGGCCCTGGGGACTTATCTACCTTAATGCTTTGCAAGACACCCAACACCTCCTCCTTTTTGATAATGAGATGACTGAGACTATCTGCACTCCCTTCCCTCAGCTCATCATCCACCAAGTCCTTCTCCTTGGTGAATACTGATGCAAAGTACTCATTTAGCACCTCGCCCATTTCCTCTGGCTCCACACATAGATTCCCATCTCTGTCCTTGAGTGGGCCAACCCTTTCCCTGGTTACCCTCTTGCTCTTTATATATGTATAAAAAGCCTTGGGATTTTCCTTAATCCTGTTTTCCAATGACTTTTCATGAGCCCTTTTAGCCCTCCTAACTCCTTGCTTAAGTTCCTTCCTACTGTCTTTATATTCCTCAAGTGCTTCATCTGTTCCTAGCCTTCCAGCCCTTTCAAATGCTTCCTTTTTCTTTTTGACTTGGCTCACAATATCCCGTGTTATCCAAGCTTCCCGAAACTTGCCAAACTTGTCTTTCTTCCTCACAGGAACATGCTGGTCCTGGATTCTAATCAGCTGACATTTGAAAGACTCCCGCATGTCAGATGTTGATTTACCCTCAAACAGCCGCCCCCAATCTAAATTCTTCAGTTCCTGCCTAATATTGTTAGAATTAGCCTTCCCCCAATTTAGCACCTTCACCCGAGGACTACTCTTATCCTTATCCACAAGTACCTTAAAACTTATGGAATTATGGTCACTGCTCCTGAAATGCTCCCCCACTGAAACTTAGACCACCTGGCCAGACTCATTCCCCAGTACCAGGTCCAGAATGGCCCCATCCCTTGTTGCACTATCTACATACTGTTTCAAGAAGCCCTCCTGGATGCTCCTCACAAATTCTGCCCCATCCAAACCCCTAGCACTAAGTGAGTCCCCGTCAATATTGGGGAAGTTAAAATCACCCACCACTACAACCCTGTTATCTTTACATCTTTCCAAAATCTGTCTACATATCTGCTCCTCTACCTCCTGCTCGCTGTTGGGAGGCCTGTAGTAAACCCCCAACATCGTGACTGCACCCTTCCTATTCCTGAGCTCCACCCATAATGCCTCGCTGCATGACTCCTCTGAGATGTCCTCCCGCAATACAGCTGTGATATTCTCCTTAACCAGTAATGCAACTCCCCCACCCCTTTTACATCCCCCTCTATCTCGCCTGAAGCTTCTAAAGCCTGGAACGTTTAGCTGCCTATCCTGCCCTTCCCTCAACCAAGTCTCTGTAATAGCAACAACATCATATTTCCAAGTACTAATCCAAGCTCTAAGTTCATCTGCCTTACCTGTTATACTTCTTGCATTGAAACAAATGCTCTTCAGACCACCAGTCCCGCTGTGCTCAGCAACATCTCCCTGCCTGCTCTTCCTCTTAGTCCTACTGACCTTATTTTGTATGTCTTCCTCATTTACTTCACTAGCTGTCCTACTGCTCTGGTTCCCACCCCCCCGCCACACTAGTTTAAACCCTCCCGAGTGACGCTAGCAAACCTTGCAGCCAGGATATTAGTGCCCTTCCAGTTTAGATGCAACCCGTCCTTCTTGTCCAGGTCCCATCTGTCCCTGAAGAGTGCCCAATGGTCCAGATATCTGAAACCCTCCCTTCTACACCAGCTGCTCACCAGGGTCACGACTCTGCATGCTACTGGACCGACCCTGACAGTCAGGCCGAGGAGGCCAATGCTGCATTTCCCCATATGCAAGGTGGGGTAGATTACACACATGGGGCCATCAAGGAACTCACAGACCAGCCAGCCACCTTCATCAACGGGAAGGGCTTACATTCCATCAACGTTCAACTGGTCTGTGACCACTGAAAATGTTTCCTACAGGTATGTGCCCACTTCCCAGGAAGCAGTCACAACACCTACATACTACAACAGTCCCTGGTGCCACAGCTTTTCAGGCCCCCCACTCGCCATCAGGGATGGATTCTCAGGGACAAGGGCTACCCACACATTTTAGGAACCCTCACAAGGCAGCAGAGGAGAGGTACAAAACTTGCCATGGCTCCATCTGAGCGACCATTGAACAGGCCATTGGGCTGCTGAAGATGAGATTCTGGTGCTTCGATCGAGCTGGTGGAGCCCTGCAGTATGCCCCGGCGAGGGGCTCACGTATCGTGGTGGTCTGCTGCGCTCTGCACAATCTAGCTCTGCAGAGGGGGGAGACCTTACACGAAGAAGACATGATTGATCGCCAGTCCTCAACCAATGAGGAGGACGTGGAGGAGGGAGATGAGCAAGCAGCACTAGATGTTGAACCCCTTGCACAGAAAGGGGTACCAGACTCATTAAGCGACGGGCCAGGGAGGCAAGTGACTGTCTTATACTTATCTGCTTCCAGCCACCCTGATAGCCTCTCAGAGTGAAAGCAATAAAAACTTACTAAAAAGCATTCAGTCTGTCGCCTTTCTATTTGTGTTCCGTGTCCAGCACTCAGTTCAACCACGCACTCTGGCCCATGTGAGATGCTGACCAAAGGAGGGCTGTGCCTACACTGACGGCAAACTAAGGGAGAAGGGTGAAGGCAGCACCTCACATTTAAGGCATGAAAGAATAAACATTTTCCACATTGAATGTTAACTTCAACAACGAAAAACTTTGTAATACAAAACAAATTTCAAACATCCATGTAAGTCCAAATGTGTCCAGGTAATTTTCTTTTTAAATTTATGAGTGCTTCTATGAGTTGTAACCACTTCAATAGCAGTTGGATTGGAGGCCTGTAATGACATTGGAGTCCATCCTCTGGCTGCCTGAGGCCTGGGGGGCCCCAGCTGCCTGAGGGCTTCCTGCACAGGTGCAGGACTCTCCTCAGGCGTCATGGCTGCTGGAGCTAGGCTCACTGATGGAGGGGCTGAGGAGCCGCAATACTCTGATTGCCCTGAAGAGAGCCCCCAGCTGTGGAGGTCAGCCTCTCCTCCTTCCTTTCAAGGCTGACTTGAACCTCCCAACTTACCAGAGAAGGACAAAGAGCTGGAGAAGAGTCCATGGGCCTCATCCTTCTCTTGTCTTGCCATTGCTGCATTGAGTTCTGCGTGTATCTGTGGGATATGGCTGTTAATAAGGGTCGCCAACCTCTCAATGGAGGAAGCCATGCACTCACATGCCTGAGAAATAGCAGCACACATGGCATGGTATAGATAGACACTTCCATCATCCGCTCATGGCTGAGCATTGCCTCTAGCATCTCCCCCAGAAGTTGCCTTACCCATTTCTGCAACTCCATCATGCCCTGTGCTGTCAACATCAGGGGCTCATCATCAGCCTGGGCTTCAGCATGGGCCAGGCCTCTGAGTCCTCCGATTGTCAGAGGCCTCGACTATCTCAACCTCCGCCAGCTGTTCAGCCGTGTGTGTGGTGCTCTCACCAGCTTGTGATCCTGATTCTACAGCCAAACAGGTACCCATCAAGGTGAACATATCAGCACTGATGGAAGGTGCAGGCGAGTCATGTGACTGTGCACTCTCTGCTCCTCCTCAGAGGTTGACTGCTTTCGCCCTTCTGTTGGAGTTTCCTGCGGACACCGACCTGCATGAGGGAACACAAGCAGATGTGCGTTAGGCTGTGCAGATCTCGTCATGATATCCATGCATGATGTGGATCTCCAGAAGTATAATGGATGTCAATTGAAGACAACCCTCACTCTCTTGTGCGGAGACTCCAATCTCACCATCTGCTATTGAGTGGCTGCCCTGGGCCCCATGCCAAATCTAGGGCTTCATTCTCAGCTGCTGAGCGAGGCCTGCAATTGTCTGCAATTCCTCCGTCAGTCTGCGAGGTCTCCCTATTGTTATGGGCCTGCTTGTCCTGCGAGTGAAAAGAGGGAAATTATTAATACTGTGCAGGAAGAGCTACAGGACAGTTGTACTGTGGTCGCCCTCGTTCCCTGCTGGGGTTTCCTATATAGCTCATCCCCACGTCAGCTCCTAGGGGAGGTGATGGGGGTCAGTTTCGTAAGATGTGGCTGAGGTGCATCTGGCAGGATGTGGTGATGCCTACCCTGCTTTGCAGGTACCTTTGTGGTGCCTTCCTCCCTATGACCCGCTGTCTCCCACATAGCCACATGTAATCCCCAAAGAGCAGAGAGGTGTGGAGCACTCACCTTGTTAGTCTGAAGGAAGTCGTTAACTCTCTTCCTGCACTGTACCCATGTTTGGCTCCTTACCTTCCCTGCAATCTCCATCCAGGCTTGCTTGTTCAGGCGGGAGGACCTCTTTTTGCCATCCCTGAGGAAGAGGACCTCCTGCCTTTCCCTTGCAGCCTGGTGGAGACTCTCCAAGAAGGAATCGCTAAACCATGGGGCCACCCAGTGTCTTGCCTCTCCATACTGTGACATCCTTGTCAGGAGGTGCGGGGTCCAGGAGTCACTCCAACACCAGTTTCAGCAATAAACGGAAAATGACTCAAAGGTAGCAATGAAAGTAGGGCTGCCAGGGTTTTAAATATGGCACCAGTACCTGCTCCGGAGTCATCCAACACCGTATTCAGGGCCTCGAATCCTGCCCCCATCACATAATTGGACAGGTCCTGTTCCTCCATTATTACAGTTGGCTGCCTGCCACATGATTGCAGTGGGCCTGTTGCACATGTGACAAGCGGTGATGGCTTCCACTTCCAGATCCAGCGCCGGAAGCTGCAATGGGAACGCTAAATCCAACCCATCGAATGTACACGGCTCTTTCGCAGATCAATCCAGTTAGTCCCACTAAGCAGCTTTTTTGCCATATCCCTGCAACTTTTTTTCCTTCAAGTATTTAACCAATTCCCTTTCGAAAGCTACAATTTAATCTGTTTCCACTACCCTATGAGGCAGGACATTCCAAATCCTAACCACTCATTGTGTAAAGATTTTTCTCCAGTTCTTTCATTAATCATCTAAAACTTGCACCCTCTAATTATCGTCTCTTCAGCCATTGGAAACAGTTTCTTTTTATTTTGTCTATCTAAATCTTTGATAATCTGAAACACCTCTGTCAAATTTCCCCTCAGCTTTCACTGCTCTAGGGACAACAGTTTGTTGTATTTTTCTTTGTCTTGTCAAAGAGTAAAAGAATGGCATGGTGAACCACTCCCACCACCTGCAGTGGCAGTGAATACCCAACCTTAGGCCTCATCTCTTCGTGACAGAAAAGATGAAGAAAGACCAGCAAATTTTACAGCCAGACAGAAGGGAGAAAGAAAGACAAAGACAAAACATGGAAGACCGGAGAGGAAAAATAATTTGTTGAAGTCAGTTGGCTATGTTTGTGTAAGAAAAAGCTTTGTCACTGTTCAATTGATCCTTTGGGTATCCAGTTTATTGATGAAAATTTTACTTCTGTGATTTGTCCAGTGTTAACAGGTTTAGGTTTCATGTTTCAGAAAGTCTGATCACCTTAAAATGAACATTCAGGTTTAAAAGGCTTTTGCATGAAATACCTTGCACCCATGTAGTCAAAAAATCCTGTATGATTTTTTCTTCTTTAAATGCAGACACCTCCTAGATACAGAGGATGAACTCAGCGATATTCAGTCCGACTCCGTTCCTTCAGAGGTCCGTGACTGGCTGGCCTCCACCTTTACAAAACAAATGGGGATGATGCTGAAGAAAACAGAGGAAAAGCCAAGATTCCGCAGCATCGTCCATGCAGTACAGGCTGGGATATTTGTCGAAAGGTAGGGAAAGTTTCCATAAAACTTTAATGGCTGAGGAGCCTAATTCTGCTTTTTCACTAATACAAGCATAAAAGGCCAGTTAACAAAATTGAGGCTCAGGGAATAGGAGGGTCAGGGTCACCTTGGATTTAAAGAAATTGGCTTCAGAAAGGAATCATAGTAAATGGCTGTTTTCCAACTGGAAGATGGTAGATTGTGGTGTTCCCCAAAGTTCAGTGCTAGGACCATTGCTTTTTTGATATATATAAATGACTTGGATATCGGAATGCAGATGATTTCAAAATTGGCCGGTGATACCAAACTTGTGGGTGTGCCAGACAGTGAGGATGATACCAATCAACTGCAACAGGACATAAATTGGTTAGCAGAATGGGCAGACAGGTGGCAGATGTAATTTAATACAGACAAGTGTGAGGTGATGCATTTTTGTAGAAGGAATAGGAAGAGGCAATTATGGACGTAATGGATAAATTCTAAAAAGTGTGCAGAAGAAGAGGGACCTGGGGGTGCATATGCATCGATCTAAAGTATAGTAAAGCATATGAGATTTTGGGCTTCATAAATAGAGGTATTGAGTAAGGAAGCATTTGTAAGGACTGGAAGGCTAGGAACAGACGAAGCACTTGAGGAATATAAAGACAGTAGGAAGGAACTTAAGCAAGGAGTTAGGAGGGCTGAAAGGGCTCATGAAAAGTCATTGGCAAACAGGATTAAGGAAAATCCCAAGGCTTTTTATACGTATATAAAGAGCAAGAGGGTAACCAGGGAAAGGGTTGGCCCACTCAAGGACAGAGATGGGAATCTATGTGTGGAGCCAGAGGAAATGGGCGAGGTGCTAAATGAGTACTTTGCATCATTATTCGCCAAAGAGAAGGACTTGGTGGATGATGAGCTGAGGGAAGGGAGTGCAGATAGTCTCAGTCATCTCATTATCAAAAAGGAGGAGATGTTGGGTGTCTTGCAAAGCATTAAGGTAGATAAGTCCCCAGGGCCTGATGGGATCTACCCCAGAATACTGAGGGAGGCAAGGGAAGAAATTGCTGGGGCCTTGACAGAAATCTTTGCATCCTCATTGGCTACAGGTGAGGTCCCAGAGGACTGGAGAATAGCCAATGTTGTTCCTTTGTTTAAGAAGGGTGGCAAGGATAATCCAGGAAATTATAGGCCGGTGAGCCTTACGTCAGTGGTAGGGAAACTATTAGAGAGGATTCTTCGGGACAGGATTTACTCCCATTTGGAAACAAACGAACTTATTAGCGAGAGACAGCATGGTTTTGTGAAGGGGAGGTCGTGTCTTACTAATTTGATTGAGTTTTTTGAGGAAGTGACGAAGATGATTGATGAAGGAAGGGCAGTGGATGTTATCTATATGGACTTTAGTAAAGCCTTTGACAAGGTCCCGCATGGCAGACTGGTACAAAAGGTGAAGTCACACGGGATCAGAGGTGAGCTGGCAAGATGGATACAGAACTGGCTTGGTCATAGAAGACAGAGGGTATCAGTGGATGGGTGTTTTTCTGAATGGAGGGATGTGACTAGTGGTGTTTCGCAGGGTTCAGTGCTGGGACCTTTGCTGTTTGTAGTATATATAAATGATTTGGAGGAAAATGTAGCTGGTTTGATTAGTAAGTTTGCGGACGACACAAAGGTTGGTGGAGTTGCGGATAATGATGAGGATTGTCAGAGGATACAGCAGGATATAGATCAGTTGGAGACTTGGACGGAGAAATGGCAGATGGAGTTTAATCCAGACAAATGTGAGGTAATGCATTTTGGAAGGTCTAATGCAGGTGGGAAGTATACAGTAAATGGCAGAACCCTTAGGAGTATTGACAGGCAGAGAGATCTGGGCGTACAGGCCCGCAGGTCACTGAAAGTGGCAATGCAGGTGGATAAGGTAGTCAAGAAGGCATATGGCATGCTTGCCCTCATCGGTCGGGGCATAGAGTATAAAAATTGGCAAGTCATGTTGCAGCTGTACAGAACCTTTGTTAGGCCACACTTAGAATATTGCCTGCAATTCTGGTCGCCACACCACCAGAAGGACGTTGAGGCTTTGGAGAGGGTACAGAGGATGTTTACCAGGATGTTGCCTGGTCTGGAGGGCATTAGCTATGAGGAGAGGTTGGAAAAACTCGGATTGTTTTCACTGGAACGACGGAGATGGAGGGGCGACATGATAGAGGTTTACAAAGTTATGAGCGGCATGGACAGAGTGGATAGTCAGAAGCTTTTTCCCAGGGTGGAAGAGTCAGTTACTAGGGGACATAGGTTGAAGGTGTGAGGGGCAAAGTTTAGAGGGGATGTGCGAGGCAAGTTTTTTACACAGAGGATGGTGAGTGCCTGGAATTTGCTGCCAGGGGAGGTGGTGGAAGCAGATACGATAGCGACATTTAAGAGCCATCTTGACAAATACATGAATAGGAAGGGAATAGAGGGATATGGGCCCCAGAAGTGCAGAAGGTGTTAGTTTAGGCAGGCATCAAGATCGGCGTAGGCTTGGAGGGCCGAATGTCCTGTTCCTGTGCTGTACTGTTCTTTGTTCTTTGAGTACAAAAGCAGGGAAATTATGATGAAACTGTATAAAACTCTGGTTGGGCTCCAACTAGAGTATTGCCTCCTTTTCTGGTCACCACACTTCAGGAAAGATGTGATGTTTCTTGAGCGGGTGCAGAGGAGATTTACCAGAATGATTCCAGGGATCAGGGAGTTTAGCTACAAGGTTAGCTTGGAGAAACTGGGTTTGTTCTCCTTCAAGCAAAGGAGACTGAAGGGAGATTTGATAGAGGTGTACAAGATTATGACAGGTTTAAATAAGGTAGACAAAGAAAAGCTGTTCACATTAGCAGTTTGTACAAGGACCAGGGTACACAAAGTTAAGGTTTTGGGCAAAAGATGCAGGTTTTTTACATAACGAGTAGTGATGACCTGGAACTCGGTGCCTTTGAGGGTGGTGGAAGCGGAGATGTTTAATGAGTTCAAAGAAAATTGGGTGAGCGCTTGAAGGAAATAAAGTTGCACGACTACAGGGATAGAGCAGGGGAATGTGACTGGATTGCTCAACAGGAAACCAGCATCGACTCGATGGGCCAAATGGCCACCACCATTATGATTTTAAGAGCTGGATTTTGTGGCACTAGCAGGGTTCCTGGCACAGGCTGAAAAGGCCAGAGACTCCAGCCTCGACCTTTTCGTGACCACCATCCCCCCCCCCAACCCCACCTCCCAGCACAATCTTACATTGTTCTGGAACCTAAGTGGCTAGCGCTTGGGATCTCCGTCCCTTTAAAGACAAGGATCCAGCCTCCATGAACTGCTGGACAATCACAGGGCTTGTAGTTCAGTAGTATCGTCAGTGCCATTGGGAGCGGTGCCCACTGCCGATACTGCAGAGGATTGGATCCAGGCCCAGCTATGGAACCCTGGACCTCAGATAAGAGAGGCGGGGTCACCGGAGCCAGTCTGGAAGGCCTCTGCGAGGAGAAGTGGGAGGGTGGCCATGAAAAGTCGGTGGTGGCGGGGGGCTTCCAGTGAGGTGCAGTTTTTGCTAGCAGGAATGTGGGCCACAGATTTCTCACAGAGGAGGGACCCGCCCCACCCCCTCAGGGAGGTCGCCTCTAAATATGAGGTGAACTCCCGATGTGGTGGAGGCACCGCCCCGTGCTGCTGGTTAAATCCCAGTGGAAGTGGGGAAGAGGTCCTTCAGTCGCCATTAATAGTCACTTAAGATTCTCAATTAGTTTCTGAGTGTGAAGGCTGTTGTCGGCCTCTCCTGCCTCCAACAAAATCGCTTGGAAATGGGAGGCGATGGACCCTCAATGCCACCCCCCCACCCCGCCTCCCATTATGATTCTATGGGACCCCCCCCACCTCTGACCCCATCTCAGGGGACCCATAAAATCCAGCTGTATGACTCTACGACAAGCCTGGATAAAAATGTCATTATGCCCCCCAAAAAATACTTGCCAATGGAAATCATCCCGCCCCCCCCACCTCCGCACTTCAGTAGCCAATTGCGACTGCTTGAAATACGTTGGATAAAAAGAAATTTCAATGTCAAAAACATATTTTGATGGAGATTTTATAATAACTGCCCATGATAAATTTTCCTGCTTTCCCTCACTTTGTGCTGGACAGTGGACTGCTCCTGCCCAGACCCAGGAGAGCTTGTATTTCCTAGACCAAGCCATTAACATAGCCTGTGGGTACCCGAGTTCAAATCTGGCCTCTAGCATGGCCCATGGATGGTAGAAGATGGTAGAAAATTTAAAAGCAGCTACAGGCTTGAGAGGCCTAAGGCTGTGTGTTGTCAGATCTCTAAGATCAGAGCTTTCTGGCTCCTACAGATCAACAGCCAAAAGACTGTAGTTTCTAGCAACGTAAGAACATAGGAACAGGAGTAGGCCATGTAGTTCCTTGAGCCTGTTCCACCATTCAATGAGACCATGTTTGATCTGCAACCTAACTCCATATGCCCACTTTTGTCCCATATCCCTTGATACCTTTGGCGAACAAAAATCTATCAATCTTAGTTTTAAAATTAACAATTGATCTAGCATCAATTGTCATTTGCTGAAGAGAGTTCCAAACTTCCACCACCCTTTGTGTGAAGACGTGTTTCCTAATTGCATTTCCGAAAAGTCTGGCTCTAATTTTTTAACTGTGCCCTTTAATCCTTCCCAACTAGCGGAAATAGTTTCTCTCTATCTATCCCATCAATTCCCCTTTATAGATTGAAAACTTTGATCAAATCACCATTAACCTTTTAAATTCTAGGGAATACCTATATAATTATGTAATCTCTCCTTTTGTAATTTAACAATTGGAATCCAGGTACTCTGGCAAATCTATGCTGCACTCCCTCTAAGGCCAGTATATCTTTCCTAAGATGTGATGCCTAGAACTGCTCACGATATTCCTGGTGTGGTCTAACTAGGGCTTTGTATGTCTGAAGCATGACTTGTAACCTCTTATCTTCTCGTCTTCTAGATACAAAGGCCTACATTCTATTCGCCTTTTGCCTTTTTGATTACCTGTAACACCTGTGGGAGTCTTTAAAAAAAGATTACTTGCCATCTTATTTTGTGTCTTCCCTTCATAGAACTTCCAATCAGTGGGAGTCTGAGAACAGACTGTCGTGCCATGTTTCATTGGTCACATTGAACAAATAGTGCTTTGTGAGTATTGCAGGAGGTTGTAAAAGCTGGGGTTGTTTTCCCTGGAGTAAAGGAGATTGAGGGGAGATTTGACAGAGGTGTACAGGCTTAGATAAGTTAGATAAGGACAACCTGTTCCCATGAATTGATGGTACAAGGATTAGGGGACACAGATTGAAGGTTCTGGGCAAGAAATGCTCGGGGAATGTGAGGAAAAACTTTTTTACGCAGCGAATGGTAATGACCTGGAACTCGTTGCCCGCGGGGTTTTCTGGGGGTGGGTGGGGTGGGGGGGGGGGGTGCTTTTAAAAACAAAAATCAGAAACCGCCAGAAAACACCTAATCTGTCCGAAGTTCAGAAACCACTGTTCCCACTCCCAGCTCCTGTCAGCTGTGAAGCTGACATTGTGATTTTTTTGAAAAAACTGACCAACCACAAAGCTCCTATGCTGAGCATTCCTGCTCTCCAACTGTCAGAGAGAAACAGAGACAGACAGGTGAGGGGGGTGGGATACAGACGGTGGGGGGGACAGAGGGCGGGAACAGAGAGAAGTGACACACAGGGGAGGGAACAACACTAAGGGGGGAGGGAGTGAGAGACACAGAGAGATCAAGATCACTCTTGACAGATGGACTTCTATCCGGAATACTCTGCATCGTTACAAGTGTGCGGGCAAACATTGACTACTTGTGCAAACAAAAAATGCCAGGTATCTCACTAAATCAACGTCCCAACATAGTGATGAGAAAGGAAGTCAATAAATTGATCTTCTCATTTAAAGCTTCTTCACAAAAAAGCACACTTGTTGTTTCGATTAATAGTAAGATACATTATTAATGCCTTTATCTTTCCGAAATTGTCTCACAGGCCCCCTGTAAGACAAAAATTGTAATGTGCACACCCACCACCACCCCCACCAAACAAATAGGTTTGGACAACTTTGGGTTAGATGGTCAGGTCAGTGTCAAATAGGAAGATAGGTTCAGCCTGAGACAGTGGCCAGGGAGGGGAATGGGATTGATGGGCCAAAGGCAATATCAGACAGAATCTGCCCTAAGATCTCCTCTACCGATAAGGATAAATTTGATCAGGCTGCAGTTGCAAAACAAAATAACTGTTGCCTGAAGCATGGATTGGAGAACTTGCTGCAGAAGTCAGCGAGAATAATCTTTGGGGAATTACAAGTGCCTGAAATTGTTAGCTTTGGCTTTTGCACCTGATTTGTAATAAGACAAAGATACATTTACAGTGCCCTAAGCCCCTCTCTTCCTATTTTACAAGCAACAAGTCAACTCACAGATCAGATTGTTCCCTACTGGGATTGTAGGATTGTTGAATTTATCCTTAAGAGCTGAGCTCCTTTTCAATACAGCAAAGAAGACTGAGGCCAAATATGATACAAGTGCATAAAATGTTTGAAACCAAGAAATCGCTAGTCAAACAAGAAATGGGAAAAAAACTTTAATTCTTCACAGAATGATAGGCAAAATAAAAGTCTGTAAAGGTAATTGTCAGTCAACTCCTTTGAAATGAGCTAAATATATATAGGTCAGAATATAAATGGAGGTTATGCAGAGAACATGGACTTAAAGTAGAGCATGATGTTTTCTGGGTGTTGAAGACGTGTGGGTGGTGGGGGGAGGCATAGAATTTACTATATGGAGATCTAAATTTCAGGGATATTCTGGAACTCTGTTACCTTACATTTGGAGATCAGGGAGTATTTGTTATGTTCTTAACATAGAACTTTCCTTCAAATGATTAAACTGGTAAGATAGAGTGAAGGGAGAATTCACATGGCCAGTGGAAGGAGCATTGAAGTCAATGGGCTAGATTTTGTTTTCAGCTGCAAAGCAACAGCACTCGCCTCTGACCTTGAAGAAAGATTTAGTCATTTCTATGGCATGGACTTCCCTTTTCCAATGGCAATCTGCTGCCAAATCAAGGACGTCTCCAGGCGTGCAGCAGCAGTGATGTCAGTAAGCAGGGTAAGCAGCCAATCACATTGAAGTATTCCTGCAGATACCAAACCAGGAAGCTACAAGCACTTTATCCTGCAATTCTAATCCAAATTTTCATATTGCAAATTAAATGGTTATGATTAGGTTTAGATAGAAGCTAAAATATCAATATGAACAAACTTTAAAAACAATGTCTTTTATCATAATGGAGAAATTTAACATTCCACAAATATAAAAAATAGCTTTTCAGGGCCAATAGTTATGAAGTTTGTCCACTGTTAAAAACACAGTTCCACCTCATTCAACAGGTGTAACTTTTCCAAGGGCCTTTACAGCAAGACTAAGAGTGTAAGAATAGAAGTTTATGTGAATTCACTGATTGCTTAGGGATTGCACTCTTGGTGGACCTCAAGAGCACACCCTCTGGAAAGGAACTTCTGGATTTCCATGTTGTTCTGTGCATGTGCGGACTTCTGAAGTTGCTGTCAGTTTCACTGGAATAATAAAATTTCACAATCACGGCCAGTGGAAAATCTAGGCCAACAGAGTGTAAAATTGGACAGATTGTAAATTGAGAGTGCCTGAACATATCCCATTCTTCCCTGTAAATTGAAAGTGCTTGAACATGTTCTTCCCCATAAACTGAAGAGTGTCTGACTGTAGCATGTTCTTCCCTGTAAATTATCCATCTTACAACAGTGGCTACACTTCAAAAATTACATCATTGGCTGTATAGTGTTTTGAGATGTCTGGTGGTCATGAAAGGAACTATATAAATGCATATAATATCTTGACTCTATCTTTTCTCCGCTGGTCCAGTCTCTTCCCACCTACATCCATGACTCTTCTGACGTCCTATGTCATTTTGACAATTTCCAGTTTCCTGGCCCCAACCGCCTCCTCTTCACTATGGACGTCCAATCTCTCTACACCTCCATCCCCCACCAGGACGGTTTGAGGGCTCTCCGCTTCTTCCTTGAACAGGGACCCAACCAGTCCCCATCCACCACCACCCTCCTCCGCCTTGCTGACCTTGTTCTCACATTGAACTTCTCCTTCAACTCCACTCATTTCCTTCAAGTAAAAGGTGTTGCAATGGGTACCCACATGGGTCCTAGTTATGCCTGTCTTTTTGTGGGATATGTCGAGCATTCTTAGTTCCAGTCCTACTCAGGCCCCCTCCCCCAACTCTTTTTCCGGTACATTGATGACTGTATCGGTGCCGTTTCCTGCTCCCGCCCCGAACTGGAAAACTTTATCAACTTTGCTTCCAATTTCCACCCTTCTCTCACCTTTACATGGTACATCTCTGACACTTCTCTTCCCTTCCTCGACTTCTCTGTATCCATCTCTGGGGACAGGTTGTCCACTAATATCCATTATAAGCCCACCGACTCCCACAGCTACCTCGCCTACACTTCTTCACACCCTGCCTCCTGTAAGGACTCCATTCCATTCTCCCAGTTTCTCTGTCTCCGAGCATCTGCTCTGATGATGCTACCTTCCATGAAAGCGACTCTGATATGTCTTCCTTTTTCCTCAACCGACGATTCCCCCCCCCCACTGTTGTTGACAGAGCCGTCAACTGTGTCTGGCCCATTTCCCGCACCTCTACCCTCACCCCTTCGCCTCCCTCCCAGAACTGAGACAGGGTTCCCCTTGTCCTCACTTTCCACCCCATCAGCCTCCATATCCAAAGGATCATCCTCCGCCATTTCCGCCACCTCCAGCGTGATGCCATTACCAAACGCATATTCCCCTTCCTTCCCCTGTCAGCATTCCGAAGGGATCGTTCCCTCTGTGACGCCCTGGTCCACTCCTCCATTATCCCCACCACCTCGTCCCCTTCCCATGGCACCTTCCCCTGCAATCGCAGGAGGTGTAATACCTGTCCATTTACCTCCTCTCTCCTCACTATCCCAGGCCCCAAACACTCCTTTCAGGTGAAGCAGCGATTTACTTGTACTTCTTTCAATGTAGTATACTGTATTCGCTGCTCACAATGTGGTCTCCTCTACACTGGGTAGACCAAACACAGACTGGGTGACCGCTTTGTGGAACACCTCCGCTCAGTCCGCAAGCAGGACCCTGAGCTTCCGGTTGCTGGCCATTTCAACACTCCCTCCTGCTCTCATGCTTACATCTCTATCATGGGCTTGCTGCAGTGTTCTCGTGAACATCAACGCAAGCTCGAGGAACAGCATCTCATTTACTGATACGGCACACAACAGCCTGCCGGACTGAACGTTGAGTTCAATAATTTCAGAGCATGACGGGCCCCCCATTTTACTTTCATTTTGAGTTTTTTTTTCATTTTCGTTTTTTCTTTCTTTTTTACATTTTTTTTTGTATGTTTATTTTATTTCATCTTAGTTTATTCAGTTTGCTTACCCATTGTTTTTTTTTTCATGTCTGTACTTGCTGCTGTTCAATTTTTAGTCCGTTAACACCCTATCTGTACCAATGCTTAGTCTTTCAACACGCAATTAACATATTGTTTGCCTTTGCTCCATGACCTTCTGGTCAGCTATTCTGTGGCCTTGTCCAATCGACACCTTCTCCTTTGTTATCTCTTGCCCCACCCCCGCTTTACTTGCTTATAAACTTTGACATTTCTAATATTTGCCAGTTCTGAAGAAGGGTCACTGACCTGAAACGTTAACTCTGCTTCTCTCTCCACAGATGCTGCCAGACCTGCTGAGTATTTCCAGCATTTCTTGTTTTTATTATATATTATATAAATGCACATCTTTGTTTCTTTTAAATTGAGAGTGCTTGAACATACTCACTCTTCCCCACGAATTGTGAGCATCTGAATGTTTTTTGAAAAATTAAATTTTTCCCTGTAAATTGAGAATGCCTGAACATTCTTGCCAGTGTTTTAAATTCAAATTGGAGTTTTACAGCATTTTTTAACCATTGCTTTTGTTGGGAGTTCCTATTCATGGAAGAAAATTCATTTGATCTCATGACAAAGCTCTGTAACTGGAAGTTTAGGGCTACATTTTAAGTTGTAATTTGTAATTAAGTTGTAACACTCAATTTCATTATGAAACATGAATGGCTTCAAAAATAAAGTTATGCTTACGATCGTTCCCTGTAGTTTAGCTGCAGATAATTTCACCATTGGAATATCAAGGGGAGAAATTCATTCACGTAGTGTCAGTTCAGCAGTGCTATGCAGATTTATGTAAATTCCCCAGGGACAGGGGAATGATCTGCACAGGTAGTCTCCCACGCTGCATTCTTCAATGATATCAGGAAGAGGCTGTATGTAAACAAATTTCTCCCCCTAAACGTTTAAGAATAATCTGCAGATTACAGTTAGATGGCTAGCAAAATGCAAGTTTTGCTAATCAATATTCTACCAAAGTCTACATAAAACTTGCCATCAACTTGCTGACCTCACATACCAGTATTGTCTCTGTATGTTGACATGCTGTCTATCGGCTTCTTGCAATTGCAATTGATTTTGCTGAAAGAAAGTGTTATATTTACAAGGGCAGGCAACAAACAAATATTTGATAACTGTAAAAAAAAATCCTCCTGATTTAAGAGCCTGAAGTGTAATTTTGCATCAATTCAAGCATTTTGTCTTACTAACCAATGCTACTGATACAGATCTATCATTATTATATGTATTTTCTTTGTTTTCTGAACTGCTCCTGAACAGAATGTACAGGCGTACATCAAATATGGTTGGACTAAGCTACCCTCCTTCGGTCATCGCTGTGTTAAAGGTATTTTTTACTTTTGCTCTCTTTTCTCTTTGCTACTTCTTTAAAGCCATTATGAGACAAACTTTGTGAGTTTTTGCAGCAATGACGGGCATTGTTTGACAGAAGGGCAGATTACAGAATTAGGCACTGAGGTAGACATTTTCAATTCATGACCCTTAACTTTATCTGATTAATTTTAATTGAAAAATCGCGATAGATGCGAGTTGCATGCATTGACCTTCGTGCCTGATGGTTCAGTTTGCCCTTCAGTTGAGCAAAGCCATGAGATGGAAGCTGAACGTGGCCGCATGCAAGCTCCAAAGAGGAGAGAGGTATGGAGTACTCACTTTGGCAGAATGAAGGAGGTCATTGACTCTCTTCCTGCACTAGACTCACTTGCATTTGGTGACCCCATGGCTGCTGATCTCCTCTGTGATCTCCATCCAGACTTACTTGGTCAGGTGGGACAACCTCTTCCTGCCATCCTTTGGAAAGAGGAGACCTTCCACCTTTCCCTTGCAGCCTGTACGAGAGTCTCCAGGGAGGCATCACTGAACTGTGGGGCTAACCAGTGTCTTGCATCTGGCATGGTCCCTCTTGGCTTTCGGAGATGGCCTGGCCTTTTGAGGCCTTGTTGCACGGTACAGCAGCAGAGAGACTCCAGGCAGAAGGTCAGCAGCACTGCAGTTCAGCAGCAGAGGGACTCCAAACAGGGAAGGGTCAGCAGTACAGCAGCAGTGTGACTCCAAGCAGGGGTGTCAAGGTGGAGGCATGAGTGTGCAGGCAAGTAATGGAGCACCTGATCCCTGTTTGATGGCTGCTGAAATGGAGGTGGTACTATGGGAAGTGGTTGCAAAGCATTCAATTGCACCATCCAAATAGGTCAACATTGCCTGTGAGGAAGTGCAGACGAATTTCAGGCTGCAGCTGACAGTAACTGTTAAAGGATATGCTAGCTCTATGTCTTGTCGCAAATGACATGGATTTACATGTGACTCTGTACTCAGCAAGACCCTGTAATAACAGTTCCCGAATGTTATTGCTGCGTAGGTTGCCAGGTTCTGCAGAAGTGATTGGTGGCAACTTGTTGGGCATGGCCAGTGGAGAAACAGACATGCTTGCCCCTCCGAATAAATGGCATTTTGAGGAAATATTCAATATTACAGTCAATCAGGCATTTACAGATGCCTTTGTGTGTGCTGTGCATTCTTCTGCTTCTGAATGTACTAATCATCTGCCAAATTGAGATCTGGACACATCTGTCTGCAAACACGTGTTTCATAGTTCCAGCAAGTGGGCCCAGAGTATGTTCTATCAAGCCTGACTTGCTACATATACCTCTATAATCCTCTTCATTTCCTAAATAGATTGGAAAGCCTACAGGTGACAGTATTGTTGCTGGGCAATTTAAGCAACTGGCACAAAGACACATAAAAACCTAAGTGTAGCTGAAAGAAGTACAAAAAAGGCCAGCCAGACGTAGACACAGAACTAACAGAATAAATGGAACTCCCGCTCATATTCTATTATAATGGTGGACTGGCTGCAAGAAAGCCAAGCCTTAATATGTAAATGAATGATAAAAGGCAAATCGGTCATCATGAAGCATCTTCTTGTGCTTTGTTTTGCAGAATGTAGATAAATGGACTTTCAATGTTTTTGCACTGAATGAGGCCAGTGGAGAACATGCACTCAAATTCATTGTTTATGATCTTCTCACCAGATACGACCTCATCAGTCGTTTCAAGGTTAGTGATTGACTTCTCAGGTTGCTTGAATATGCAATTATTATGCCCGAGTACGTGGTTTAAATGCTACAGTGTAAAGTGTAAACCCATCTGTTAACAGCAATTTAAAAAAAATACAGGATACTATTTGATATTTCAAGGTGTTGCACACAGGAAGTCTAGACCAAGTGTAGTCTACAGGTAAAGTAAGATTAGAAGGCAAGGGAAATTTGGAACAGGACCTGCAGATATAATTCCCTCCCCATTTTAACGTCATGGGGGTTGAATTTCCATAGGGTTCCCCTGATAATCAACAGTGACTTCAGTGGAAGATCGGTAGACTCTCTGGAGGAAAGGCGTAAGCAATACTCATGCTATATCTCTGCAGCTTCCCTGAGCTTCCATTAAAATTATCATGTTTTTTCTATTTATCCATTCACGGGATGTGGGCATCGCTGGTAAGGCCAGCAATTATTTCACACACCTAATTGCTCTTGAGAAGCAACCTTCTTGAACCACTACAATCCGTGTGGTCAAAGAGTCATTATGGCACAGAAGGAGGCCATTCAGCTCATTGAGTCCATGCCAATTCTCTTTAGAGCATTCCAATCAATCCCATTCCCCTGCTCGTTCTCCGGAGCTCTGCGAGTTTATTTCCCTTAAGTGTCCATCCAATTTCCATTTGAAATCACTCATCATCTCCGCTTCCACCACCCTCATAGGCAGCAAGTTACAGGTCAGTAACATTCGCTGCATATAAAAATGTTCTTCCTCACATCCCCCTGCATCTCTTGCCCAAAACCTTCAATCTGTGACCCCTAGTCCTTGTACTATCAGCTAATGGGAATGGCTTTTCTTTGTCTCCTTATCTAAACCTATCATAATCTTGTATACCTCTATCATATCTCCCCTCACCCCAGCTTCTCCAAGCTAACCTAGTAACTAGAATCCCCCAAAGAATCATAGAAAGTAGAAGGTTTAAGGCACAGAAAGAGGCCACTTGGCCCATCGGATCTATGCTGGCCGAAAAACAATCCATCCATTCTAATCCAACCTTCCAGCATTTGGTCCATAGCCCTGCAGATTACAGCACTTGAGGTGCGTATCCAGACTCCTTTTGAATGAGTTTAGGGTTTCTGCCTCAATTACCCTTTTAGGCAGTGGGTTCCAGACCCCGACAACCCTTTGGGTGAAAAAGTTTTTCCTCATCTCCCCTCTAAACATTCTACCAATTACTTTAAATCTATGCCCCCTAGTCACTGACCTTTCTGCTAAGCTAAATAGGCCTTCACCTCCACTCTATCCAGGCCCCTCAAAATTTTGTACATTTCAATCAGATCTCCCCTCAGCCTTCTCTGTTTGAAGGAGAACAACCCCAGCCTATCCAATCTTTCCTCATAGCTGCATTTTTCCTGTCCTTGCAACATCCTTGTACCATTCGGGAACCATTCTGGTAAATCTCCTCTGCACCCTTTAAGGGCTCTCACATCCTTCCTAAGAACTGGATGCAGTAATCTAGTTGTGACCTGACCAGAGCTTCAACATAACTTCCCTGCTTTTATACTCAATACCTCTATTTATGAAGCCCAAGATCCCATATACTTTGCTAATTACTCTGTCAGTGTGTCCTGCCACCTTTAAAGATGTATACACATGACCCTGCAGGTCCCTGTGACCCTCCACACTCTTTAAAACTGTGCCATTTAGTCTGTAATGCCTCTCCCTATCCCTTCTGCTAAAACATACCACCTCACACAAATCTGTATTAAATTCCATCAGCCACTCGTCTGCACATTCTGCTAGCCTATTTATATCCTTTGCCCCCCCACAAAATCGCGTTGTAATGGGGGGGGGGAGGGGGTGGTGATGGGCCCTCTGCCCTTCACCTCCTGTTGCAATTCTAAGGGTCCCGCCACCTCCAAACTCATCTCAGGGGGCCCATAAAATTCTATTGCAAGTGTGCTCTAGCCATTCAGGTTTAGCATTACTACTTTACTTTTCAACTCTATACTCCTCGAGAAATAAACCCTAGTGCTTGTTTTTCATCCTGTCTATGTCAATTTAACCCAAAGTTGGTGGTCCTGCTCACCGGCTGAAAAGCCAGAGGTAAGCCCCCTCCCTCCAGCCCGGGAAGCCATGATGCAATTTTGCATGGCTCAAGCAATTACTTGCCTCAAGAGGTGCTGGCCAATCAGACGGCCGGCAACTGGTCAGTCCCAGCAGTGCCACAGGAAGCGATAGCCACTGTGGGGACTGCACCTGTCCCCGGACCCAGCCAGCGATGGTTGCCTGGAGTTCAGTTAACTGGGATGGGCTCGGCGGGACAAGTCAGGCAGGTACTGGTGAGGGGGTGGGTAGGCAGCGATCGGAAGGCCGGGACAGTCAGCAGCTCCTTTGATTCAACGCAGATTCCCTTTAATAGGGACAGACTGCCTTGAAGAACTGCCGGCTAGCTGGATTAGCTGCTAGCCTCGCAGCTGTTTTGCCCCCTGCTGAAGGGGCTGCCAGCTGGCAGTATGGGTTGTGCTGGGCTGCATGCTGAAATCATGGAAGTGAAGATGCAGCAGGACGTTTGGATGTTGTCTGCTTCAACTAGAATAGGCCTGGCAGATTCCAAAATGCAACCCCCATGTCTGAAAACAGTTACCAATGAATTTTTAGTCCAAAAGTATTAAATGGTGCAAGCATGAAGCTTTGTAAAACTACAGTCCATTTTTTTCCTCAATCCATTAAGAATTGAATGTTCCCAATCTTTTTATAGACATCCTGATGAGCATCATTCTTTTTGCTGCTGAGAAGCAAGCACGTGTATGAAAAGCTCTCTTTGCAAAACATTTTTCATTGACCAGCAGATGACATTCAAAGACTGCTTCTTAATATTGGCAATTAAAGGAGTGGGTGAATATTTATGTAACTGAAGAGAGACAGGGAGTATTTATCCAGGGAGATGTACAGTAAATGGATTAGTGGTTGCCTGTTCTGTCATTACACCATCTTTTTGAACGTGCTGTGACTAATTTACCAAGGAAATCAGAATGCAGATCATGTGACTAGTGGTGTTCCGCAGGGATCAGTGCTGGGACCTTTGCTGTTTGTAGTATATATAAATGATTTGGAGGAAAATGTAGCTGGTCTGATTAATAAGTTTGCGGACGACACAAAGGTTGGTGGAGTTGCAGATAATGATGAGGATTGTCAGAGGATGCAGCAGGATATAGATCGGTTGGAGACTTGGGTGGAGAAATGGCAGATGGAGTTTAATCCGGACAAATGTGAGGTAATGCATTTTGGAAGGTCTAATGTAGGTGGGAGGTATACAGTAAATGGCAGAACCCTTAGGAGTATTGACAGGCAGAGAGATCTGGGCGTACAGGTCCACAGGTCACTGAAAGTGGCAACGCAGGTGGATAAGGTAGTCAAGAAGGCATACGGCATGCTTGCCTTCATTGGTCGGGGCAAAGAGAATAAAAATTGGGTCATGTTGCAGCTGTACAGAACCTTAGTTAGGCCACACTTAGAATATTGCCTGCAATTCTGGTCGCCACACGACCAGAAGGACGTGGAGGCTTTGGAGAGGGTACAGAGGAGGTTTACCAGGATGTTGCCTGGTCTGGAGGGCATTAGCTATGAGGAGAGGTTGGAAAAACTCGGATTGTTTTCACTGGAACGACTGAGGTGGAGGGGCGACATGGTAGAGGTTTACAAAGTTATGAGCGGCATGGACAGAGTGGATAGTCAGAAGCTTTTTCCCAGGGTGGAAGAGTCAGTTACTAGGGGACGTAGGTTTAAGGTGCGAGGGGCAAAGTTTAGAGGGGATGCGCGAGGCAAGTTTTTTACACAGAGGGTGGTGAGTGCCTGGAACTTGCTGCCAGGGGAGGTGGTGGAAGCAGATACGATAGCGACGTTTAAGAGACTTCTTGACAAATACATGAATAGGAAGGGAATAGAGGGATATGGGCCCCGGAAGTGCATAAGGTGTTAGTTTAGGCAGGCATCAAGATCGGCGTAGGCTTGGAGGGCCAAATGGCCTGTTCCTGTGCTGTACTGTTCTTTGTTCTTTGTTCTTTGAATGTGCTGATGAGTAATCAGAAATGGAGACTGCCTCAATATGATGAGAACGGCATGAAATTTGGATCAGTAGCACCCATTGTTTGGGCAATATGGGTGCCTTTTAGTGCCCAATATGGCATCTGTGGTGTGCACGCCAACTTTCAAGGGAAAGCCATGCTGGATATCATGTTGATTTCTTCTGGCTGTTGCTTTGATTGTCTAAATGTTTGGTGCTTTTGAGAGTTGTTTAAAGTTGCAACTGTCCAGAGAGAGTGGTGTGACCGGTGTTAATGGATCTTTGCTGACTTTGAGGTGTCTGCACAAACCAATTGCCTGCAGACATGGATGCTCTAGCATCCATTCCCCTTGGAATACTGTATGACTTGAAGAATCAACAGATGCCAAACTTAGAACAGGGCAGGGCAAGCTGCTGGTAGAGTGAGGAGAAACAGAGGGAAAAGGGCTCCCAGCAGGAAGCCACAAACACTCAGGGGTTCAGGGAACAATTCTCCAAACTGAATGTCAGCAAGGAACAATATGTGCAATGTCTGCGCTTCAGTAAGGGCATCCTCACTAAAATCTACTATCTGCTGCAGCGACAACTGCAATCTCAGAGTCGAGCAAAGACCACTTTGCCATTGGCTGTTAAGGTGACCGTGATGACAAACGTACATGCACCTGGCTCCTTTCACACTCGAGCTAGAGATATTTGCAACATCCTACAGTTCCCATCCACTGTTGCAGAAGGGAGGTTACTGAAGCTCTGTACTCCAAGAGAGCTAATTTCATTTCATTCGCTCTTACCAGGGAGAAGTATCACTTTGCGGGTGCCGCATGTTAACTGCACCCGATATCGCAACTGAAAGGGATTCCACTCACTCAGCGTCCAGCTGGTGTGACCGTATGTAATATGTCATGCAGATCAGTGCCTGCTAACTTGGCAGCAGTCATGACACTTTCATTCTGTGGCAGTCTGCTGGGCTAACTGTATTTGAGGCACCACGACAAGCCTAAGGGTGGCTGTAGGGCGACAATAGCAATCTGCTGACCACATTGCTGATGACTCTGATGCGCAGCCACTCATATGTGTGCAGCACGTGTTCAAAGAAAGTCATATGCCACACAAAATGTAATGGAGCAAATCACTCGGCTCATTTACAGCCTTGGTTCAAACATGGACAAAAGAGCTGAATTTGAGACATGAGGTGAGAGTGATAGCCATTTAAACCAAGGGACCATTTGACTGAGTGTGGCATCAAGGCACAAAGTCTGTGGGAATTAGGGGAAAACTCTCCACTGGTTGCAGCCACAGCAAACACAAAGGAAGATGGTTGCAGTTGTTGGAAGCCATTGATCTCAGCTCAGGACAATCCTGCATTACAAAGAACAAAGAAGAACAAAGAAAATTACAGCACAGGAACAGGCCCTTCGGCCCTCCAAGCCTGCGCCGATCCAGATCCTCTATCTAAACATGTCACCTATTTTCTAAGGGTCTGTATCTCTTTGCTTCCTGCCCATTCATGTATCTGTCTAGATACATCTTAAAAGACGCTATCGTGCCCGCGTCTACCACCTCCGCTGGCAACGCGTTCCAGGCACCCACCACCCTCTGTGTAAAGAACTTTCCACGCATATCCCCCCGAAACTTTTCCCCTCTCACTTTGAACTCGTGACCCCTAGTAATTGAATCCCCCACTCTGGGGAAAAAGCTTCTTGCTATCCACCCTGTCTATACCTCTCATGATTTTGTACACCTCAATCAGGTCCCCCCTCAACCTCCATCTTTCTAATGAAAATAATCCTAATCTACTCAACCTCTCTTCATAGCTAGCGCCCTCCATACCAGGCAACATCCTGGTGAACCTCCTCTGCACCCTCTCCAAAGCATCTACATCCTTTTGGTAATGTGGCGACCAGAACTGCACGCAGTATTCCAAATGTGGCCGAACCTATACAACTGTAACATGACCTGCCAACTCTTGTACTCAATACCCCGTCCGATGAAGGAAAGCATGCCGTATGCCTTCTTGACCACTCTATTGACCTGCGTTGCCACCTTCAGGGAACAATGGACCTGAACACCCAAATCTCTCTGTACATCAATTTTCCCCAGGACTTTTCCATTTACTGTATAGTTCACTCTTGAATTGGATCTTCCAAAATGCATCACCTCGCATTTGCCCTGATTGAACTCCATCTGCCATTTCTCTGCCCAACTCTCCAGTCTATCTATATTCTACTGTATTCTCTGACAGTCCCCTTCACTATCTGCTACTCCACCAATCTTAGTGTCGTCTGCAAACTTGCTAATCAGACCACCTATACTTTCCTCCAAATCATTAATGTATATCACAAACAACAGTGGTCCCAGCATGGATCCCTGTGGAACACCACTGGTCACACGTCTCCATTTTGAGAAACTCCCTTCCACTCCTACTCTCTGTCTCCTGTTGCCCAGCCAGTTCTTTATCCATCTAGCTAGTACACCTTGGACCCCATGCGACTTCACTTTCTCCAACAGCCTACCATGGGGAACCTTATCAAACGCCTTACTGAAGTCCATGTATATGACATCTACAGCCCTTCCCTCATCAATAACTTTGTCACTTCCTCAAAGAATTCTATTAAGTTGGTAAGACATGACCTTCCCTGCACAAAACCATGTTGCCTATCACTGATAAGCCCATTTTCTTCCAAATGGAAATAGATCCTATCCCTCAGTATCTTCTCCAGCAGCTTCCCTACCACTGACGTCAGGCTCACCGGTCTATAATTACCTGGATTTTCCCTGCTACCCTTCTTAAACAAGGGGACAACATTAGCAATTCTCCAGTCCTCCGGGACCTCACCCGTGTTTAAGGATGCTGCAAAGATATCTGTTAAGGCCCCAGCTATTTCCTCTCTCGCTTCCCTCAGTAACCTGGGATAGATCCCATCCGGACCTGGGGACTTGTCCACCTTAATGCCTTTTAAAATACCCAACACTTCCTCCCTCCTTATGCCGACTTGACCTAGAGTAATCAAACATCTGTCCCTAACCTCAACATCCTTCATGTCTCTCTCCTCGGTGAATACCGATGCAAAGTACTCGTTTAAAATCTCACCCATTTTCTCTGACTCCACGCATAACTTTCCTCCTTTGTCCTTCAGTGGGCCAATCCTTTCTCTAGTTACCCTCTTGCTCCTTATATATGAATAAAAGGCTTTGGGATTTTCCTTAACCCTGTTTGCTAAAGATATTTCATGACCCCTTTTAGCCCTCTTAATTCCTCGTTTCAGATTGCGCCTACAATCCCGATATTCTTTCAAAACTTCGTCTTTCTTCAGCCTCCTAGACCTTATGTATGCTTCCTTTTCCCTCTTAGCTAGTCTCACAATTGCACCTGTCACCCATGGTTCCCTAATCTTGCCATTTCTATCCCTCATTTTCACAGGAACATGTCTCTCCTGCACGCTAATCAACCTCTCTTTAAAAGCCTCCCACATATCAAATGTGGATTTACCTTCAAACAGCTTCTCCCAATCTACATTCTCCAGCTCCTGCCGAATTTTGGTATAGTTGGCCTTCCCCCAATTTAGCACTCTTCCTTTAGGACCGCTCTCGTCTTTGTCCATGAGTATTCTAAAACTTACGGAATTGTGATCACTATTCCCAAAGTAGTCCCCTACTGAAACTTCAACCACCTGGCCGGGCTCATTCCCCAACACCAGGTCCAGTATGGCCCCTTCCCGAGTTAGACTATTTACATACTGCTCTCGAAAACCCTCCTGGATGCTCCTTACAAATTCTGCTCCATCTAGACCTCTAACACTAAGTGAATCCCAGTCAATGTTGGGAAAATTAAAATCTCCTATCACCACCACCCTGTTGCTCCTACATCTTTCCATAATCTGTTTACATATTTGTACCTCTATCTCACGTTCGCTGTTGTACAGCCTGTAGTACAGCCCCAACATTGTTACCGCACCCTTCCTATTTCTGAGTTCTGCCCATATTGCCTCACTGCTCGAGTCCTCCATAGTGCCCTCCTTCAGCACAGCTGTGATATCCTCTTTGACCAGTAATGCAACTCCTCCACCCCTTTTACCTCCCTCTCTATCCCGCCTGAAGTATCGATATCCTGGGATATTTAGTTGCCAATCATGCCCTTCCCTCAACCAAGTCTCAGTAATAGCAATAACATCATACTCCCAGGTACTAATCCAAGCCCTAAGTTCATCTGCCTTACCTACTACACTTCTTGCATTAAAACAAATGCACCTCAGACCACCAGTCCCTTTTCGTACATCATCTGCTCCCTGCCTACTCTTTCCCTTAGTCACGCTGACTTCATTATCTAGTTCCTTACAGGCTTTAGTTACTACCTCCTTACTGTCCACTGACCTCCTCATTTGGTTCCCATCCCCCTGCCACATTAGTTTAAACCCTCCCCAACAGCGTTAGCAAAAGCACCCCCAAGGACATTGGTTCCAGTCCGGCCCAGGTGTAGACCGTCCAATTTGTAATAGTCCCACCTCCCCCAGAACCGGTCCCAATGTCCCAAAAATCTGAACCCCTCCCTCTTGCACTATCTCTCAAGCCACGCATTCATCCTGACTATTCTTTCATTTCTACTCTGACTATCACGTGGCACTGGTAGCAATCCTGAGATTACTACCTCTGAGGTCCGACTTTTTAACTTGGCTGCTAACTCCCTAAACTCAGCTTGTAGAACCTCATCCCAATTTTTAACTATATCATTGGTGCCTATGTGCACAACGACAACTGGCTGTTCACCCTCCCCCTTCAGAATGTTCTGCAGCCGATCTGAGACATCCCTGACCCGTGCACCTGGGAGGCAACATACCATTCGGGAGTCTCGTTTTCGACCACAGAACCGCCTATCTACTCCGCTGACAATCGAATCCCCTATGACTATAGCCCTTCCACTCTTTTTCCCGCCCTTCCGAACAGCAGAGCCAGCCACGGTGCCATGAACCTGGCTACTGCTGCCTTCCCCTGGTGAGCCATCTCCCTCAACAGTATCCAAAACGGTATACCTGTTTTGGAGGGAGATGACCGCAGGGGACACCTGCACTGCCTTCCTGCTCTTTCTCTGCCTTTTGTTCACCCATTCCCTTTCTCCCTCAGCAATCCTAATCTGCGGTGTGACCAATTCGCTAAACGTGCTATCCACAACCTCCTCAGCATCGGGGATGCTCCAAAGTGAGTCCATCCGCAGCTCCAGAGCCGTCATGCGGTCTAACAAGAGCTGCAGCTGGACACACTTCCTGCACGTGAAGGAGTCAGGGACATCAGCCGTGTCCCTGAGTTCCCACATTGAGCAAGATGAGCATAACACGGGTCTGAGATCTCCTGCCATTTTTAATCTTAAGCTTAACTTAGATAAATGAAAAAGGAACGAAAAGTTTTTACCAATCTCACGATAAAAAAAAAAGAGAAATAGAAAAAGCCTTACCTTATCTACACACCACCGAGTCCTTTTTTTTTTGGTTAGAGGAGGAGGGCGGGTGGGAGACACTACACGTGTAGTGTCTCGGGTTCAGAAACAGCCCAAATATATAGGTTTTTACTTACCCAGCAGCCCCCTGGTCCGCCGAAAACAAAAGGAAAATTAAGTTTAAGTTTAAACTGACCTTCCCAGCTGATCACTCGCTCAGCACTCTCTGCTTCCGAATAAGCTGCTGCAATGGAATTAGTTCCTCAAGGCAGTGTCCTTGGCCCAACAGCCTTCAGCTGCTTCCTCAATGACCTTCCCTCTATAAGGTCGGAAGTGGGGATGTTTGATGCTGATTTGCACAATGTTCAGTTTGTAACTCCTCAGATAATGAAGCAGTCCATTCCTGCTTGCAGCAAGATTTGGACAACATTCAGGCTTGGGGTGAGAAGTGGTAAGGCACATTAGCACCACACAAATGCCAGGCAATGGCAATCTCCAATAAGAGATTCAATGGCATTAAAATCACAGAATGCCCCACCATCAACATCCTGGTGGGTTTTCATTGACCAGAAATTTAACTGGGCCGGCCGTCTAAATGGCTACAAGGGTAGGTCAGAAGCTGGGAATTTTGTGGCGGCAATTCATCTCCTGACTCAATAAAGCTTGTCTACCATCTATAAAGCACAAGTCAGGAGTCTGATGGAATGCTCCCCTCTTGCCTGGATGCGTGCAGCTACCAACAACACCCAAACAGCTTGACACCATTCAAGGACAAAGCAACCCCACTTGATTGGCACCCCCATCTACATTCACTCCCTCCACCACTGCTGCACACCATCTACGAGATTTTGTTTTAGTTGAGTTTAGAGATACAGCACTGAAACAGGCCCTTCGGCCCACCGAGTCTGTGCTGACCATCAACCACCCATTTTACTAATCCTGTACTAATTCCATATTCCTACTACATCCCCACCTGTCCCTATATATTTCCCTGCCACCTACCTATACAAGGGGCAATTTATAATGGCCAATTTACCTATCAATCTGCAAGTCTTTGGCATGTGGGATGAAACCGGAGCACCCGGAGGAAACCCACGCAGACACAGGGAGAACTTGCAAATTCCACACAGGCACTGCAGGACCTTGCTAAAGCTCCTTCGACAGCACCTCTCAAACATGCAACTCTATCACTTAGAAGAACAAGGGCAGCAGACACATGGGGACACCACCACCTTTAAGTTCCCCTCCAAGTCACACACCATCCTGGCTCGGAAATATATCGACGTTCCTTCGCTGTCACTGGGTCAAAATTCTGCAACTCCCTCCCTAACAGCAGTGTGGATGTACCTACACCACATGGTCTGCAGCTCACCACCACTTTCTCAAATGCAAGTAGGATGGGCCGTAAATGCTGGCCTTGGTAACGCGCTCACATCCCATGAAGGAATGAAAAAAAATTGTGGTGGTCATCTGCATGCTGCACAGCCTCCCCATCAAAAGGGGACAGGCCTTTCCACCAGCTATTTGGCAAGCAGATCGAGGAAGAGGAGAATAAGAGGAGGAAACCTAGACAGCATGTTTTCTGGCCAGGCTGTCCAGGAACTCATCCTGGTACGATACCAGAAACTACCAGCCCAATTCCCCATTCCTTACCTTCCCTTTGTCACCAACCATCAGTGAGTCTGCTTGAGCACAATGCATAAATAAAAACCACCACAAAATAAACATTACAAAGCAAACTTATAAAATAAATCATTCAATATTGCATGCAAAAGCCAACTAATCGCTGTTGTGCATACCCTTAGTGCCTGTCATGTGTATGCCTTTTCCTGTCCTATCTAAGCATGACTGGTGGTAGGCTGCTGATTTTCAGTGGAGGAGACTGCAGATGGCCTTGGATGATGACCTCTAGCAGCTCTGGTCCTAGAAGGACCAGCTTCAGACTGCATCACCCCGACATGGATGGCAGGAGTCTGGCAGGCAAAAGCAAAGACACTGGGAGGTGTGGGAGGATGAATGCTATCTTCCTGAGGGAGGTGGGCAGGTTCGTGCTTCACAGCTACTGCCACTGCCCCGTGGCAGTGTCTCAGTAATCCTAGTAACCTGTTGAGAATAGGTCTGTGATATAATCTGTATTTAGAACATTTAATCCCGAGATATTTTGCATCGGTCTTCACTATTCAGGATACAAGTAACATCCCAGTATTAGCTATGAGTCAGGAAATGGAAGGGGAGAAGGAACTCAAGAAAGTTACAATCACCAGGGAAGTGGTACTGAACAAATGGTTGGAGCTGTGGCTGACAAGTCCCCTGGTTCTGATGGACTTCATCCTAGGGTGTTCAAAGAAGTGGCTAGTGAGATAGTTGATACCTTTGTTTTAATTTTCCAAAATTCCCTAGATTTGGGGAAGGTTCTGTTAGATTGGAAAATAGCGAATGTAACTCCTTTATTCAAAAAAGGGAGGGAGACAGAAAGCAGGAAACTACAGGCCAGTTAGCTTAACATCTGTCTTAGGGAAAATGTTAGAAGCTATTATTAAAGACGTTATAGCAGGGCATTTAGAAAAAGTCAGGGTAATCAGGCAGAGTCAACATGGTTTTGTGAAAGGGATTAAGGTTTAACCAATTTATTGGAGTTCTTTGAGGGAGTTACATGTGCTGTGGATAAAGGGGAACTGGTAGATGTATTGTACTTAGATTTCCAGAAGGCATTTGATAAGGTGCCACATCAAAGGCTATTGCAGAAAATAAAAGTTCATGGTGTAGGGGATAACATATTGGCATAGATAGAAGATTGGCCAGCTAACAGGAAACAGAATAGGCATAAATGGGTGATTTTCTGGTTGGCAAGATGTAACGAGTGGTATGCCACAGGGATCTGTGCTGGGGCCTCAACTTTTTACAATTTATATAAATAACTTAGATGAAGGGACCAAAGGTATGGTTGCTAAATTTGCTGATGACACAAAGATAGGTAGGAAAGTAACTTGTGAAGAGTACATAAGGGGGCTACAAAGGGATATAGATAAGTTAAGTGAGTGGGCAAAGACCTTGCAAATGGCATAGAATGTGGGAAAGTGTGAAATTGTCCACTTTGACAGGAAGAATAAAAAAGAAGCATATTATCTAAATGGTGAGAGATTGCAGAGCTCTGAGATGCAGGGGGATCTGGGTGTCCTAGTGCAGGAATCGCAAAATGTTAGTATGCAGGTACAGCATATAATTAGGAAAGCAAATAGAATGTTATCGTTTATCACAAGGGGAATTGAATGCAAAAGTTAGGGAGGTTATGCTTCAGCTATACCTGGCATTTTAAAGCAGAGGTAGATAGATTCTTGATAAGCAAGGGGGTGAAAGGTTATTGGGGGTAGGTGGAAATGTGGAGTAATCAGTTCAGCCATGCACCTATTGAATGGCGGAGCAGGCTCGAAGGGCCGAGTGGCCTACTCCTGCTCCTGGTTCGCATGTTCATATATTCTGTTGTTTTTATTTCAGGGTTCCCTTTAATTGTTTGCATTCATTGCCTTTTTTTTAATAAATCATTAATTATCATTCTAATATACTGTTAATTAAAATACTTATTAATAGGTAAAAATTCAGTAAAGAAACCAAGCTTTTTGGAAGTAAGAATTTAGATGACAGGAGATGCTTTGGTGTAATGATTTAGTTACTGAGCGACTACACCTTGCTGTTTACCTTATATATCTGAGGAATGTTTGTTGTGCAGTTGACAAATTTTGCCCATGACTATGTCAAAACCTGGGCTGTCCTTTCCTCTGATTTTCTCTGAAAAATTACCCTTATTTTTCAGGTTCTGTTGTGGATTGTCAGACGTTGGAAGCTGAGAATTCCATTTTTAAATATCATCAGAACAGAACTAACAAACTCGTTAAACCTTATGCTGGGGATTATGCATGTGTGGCTTTTGAAAATATCACAATGTCAGAAGAGGGTTTTAGTCCACTTACATTTCAGAATCACTTCCTGAATGCAAATTGTTTGAGGTAGCCCCTTTCCTGCCCCTTAGTTCCTTTGTTCACTATGTAAAGTCATCTCATTTGTAAGTTCACAAATGTTTCCTCCATTCAGCAATTCCACTAAAATCATAATCAGAATATAACATGTAGTGACCAGATAAACTTTTACCCTCAGCAGTTTATCCACTCTTGCAAGTTCTGAACCTTAACCTTAAGTTGTAGAATTTCTTCCCTGCTGGGCCTCTCAATATCTCATGCTTTAATTTAATCATTCTACTCTATGTTCTGTGATGTAGGTCATGACATTTTTAAAGAACAAAAACATTTCCCATTGGGGTTTGTGACATGGGGGAAATTTTACACATTACTGATTACATAAAAACATAAGAAATAGGAGCAGGAGTAGGACATTCGGCCCCTCAAGCCTGCCGCATTATTCAATAAGATCATGGCCGATCTGCCCCAGAATTCAACTCCACTTTCGTGCCAGCTTCTCATTGCCCTCAACTTCCCAATATTTCAAAAATCTATCTACCTCCTCCTGAAATACTTTCAGTGATCTAGCCTCCACAACTCTCTGGGGTAGAGAATTCCAAGCATTCACAAACCTCTGAGAGAAGAAATTCCTTCACATCTCAGTTTTAAATGAGTGTCCCCTTATTCTGTAGCTATGTCCCCTAGTTCAAGATTCCCCCACGAGTGGAAACATCTTCTCCACATTTACCCTGTCAAGCCCCCTCAGAATCTCATACGTTTCAATAAGATTCTTCTAAACTCTAATGAATAAAGGCCTATCCTGTTTAGCCATTCTTGATAAGTCAACACCTTCATCCCAGGAATCAGCCTAGTGAATCTCTTTTGAACTGCCTCCAATGCCAGTGTATCCTTTCTTAAATACGGGGACCAAAATTGTACACAGTACTCCAGGTGCGGCCTCACCAACACCCTGTACAGTTGTAACAAGACTTCCCTATTTTAAAACTCCAACCCCCTGTCAATAAAGGCCAAAATTCCATTTGCCTTCTTAATTACTTGCTGCACCTGCATGCTAACTTTTTGTGTTTCATGCACAAGAACACCCAGATCCCTCTGTGCTGCACTTTTTTGGAGTCTCTCTCCATTTAAATAATAGTCTGCCTTTTTATTCTTCCTACCAAAGTGCTTGACCTCACACTTTCCTGCATTAAACTCCATCTGCCAAGTTTTTGCCCACTCACTCAACCTATCTATATCCCCTTGCAGATTCCTTATGTCATCATCACAACATGCCCTCCCACCTATTGTTTGTATCGTCAGCAAATTTGGTTATATTACACTCTGCCCCCTCCTCCAAGTCATTAAAATAGATAGTAAATAATTGAGGCCCTAGGACTGATCTTTGTGGCACTCCACTAGTTATGTCTTTCCAACCTGAAAAAGACCCATTAATCCCGACTCTCTGTCTTCTGTGTGTTAACCAATCCTCAATCCATGCTAGTACATTATCCCCCAATACCGTGAGCTCCTATCTTGTGCAATAATCTTTTATATGGCACCTTATCAAATGCCTTCTAGAAATCTATATACACTACATCTATCAGTTCCCCTTTATTAACTCTGCTTGTTATCTATGCAAAGAACTCTAGCAAATTTGTTAAACATGATTTCCCTTTCACAAAACCATGTTGACTCTGTTTGATTGCATTAATCTTTTCTAAATGTCCTGCTATTTCTTCCTTACTAATGGACTCTAGCATTTTCCCAACGACTGATGTTAGGCTGACTGGCCTATAGTTTCCTGATTTTTGTCTCCCTCCCTTCTTGAACAGGGGAATCACATGAGCCGTTTTCCAATCCTCTGGGACCCTCCCAGAATCCAGTGAGTACTGGAATATTTCGACCAATGCCACCACTGTCTCTGCAGCCACTTCCTTAAAAACCCTTGGATGTAGACCATCAGGTCCTGGTGATTTGTTTGCATTTAGTCCCATTAGTTTGTCAAATACTTTGTCCCTCGTGATGGAGATTGTTACAAGATCTTTCCTCCCATTAGCTCTTTGCTGTTCTGATATCTGTGGGATGTTTAAAGTGTCCTCCAACATGAAGACCGATGCAAAATATTGGTTTAAGTTCTCTGCCATTTCCCTGTTCCCTGTTATCAATTCTCCAGTCACATCCTCCAAGGGTCCCATGCTCACTTTAGCTACTCTCTTTAGCTACTCTCTTTTTATATACCCGTAGAAGCTCTTACTGTTTGTTTTTATATTTCTTGCCAATTTACTTTCATAATCAATTTTCTCCCTCTTTATTAGCTTTTTAGTCATCCGTTGCTGGTTCTGAAAAAATTCTCAATCCTCTGGCCTACCAAGAGTTTTTGCCACTTTGTATGCCTTAGTTTTTGATTGGATACGCTCCTTGATCACCTTTGTTAACCATGGGTGGTTCATCCTTCTCATTAAGTCCTTATTTTTGATGGGGATAAATTTTTGCTGAGCTTTTTGAAATATCTGTTTAACTGCCTGCCACTGCTCATCCACTGATCTGCCCCTTAGTCTATTTTCCCAGTCTGCTTTAGACAACTCTTTGTTCATACCTCCGTAATTGCCATAGTTTAAGTTGAGGACACTGATTTGAGACCCGAGTTGCTCGCCCTCAAACTGAATTTGAAATTCTACCATGTTGTGATCGCTACCCCCTAGAGGATCCTTAACTACAATATCTCTTATTAATCCTGCCTCATTGCACATTACTAGATCGAAACTAGCCTTTTCCCTGGTAGATTCTGCAATGTATTGCTCTAAGTAACAATCCCTGATGCGTTCTACAAATTCGTCTTCCATGTTGTCTCTGCCAATCTGATTTGTCCAGTCAGTATGCAGATTAAAATCACCCATGGCAATGTAGCACCCTTCTTACACTACTCTGTTATTTCCTAATTTATACTTTGTCCTACAATGAGGCAACTCTTTGGAGGCCGATAGACAACTCCCACCCATGACTTCTTCCCCTTGCTATTCCTTATCTCCACCCAAACTGATTCCACATCACGATCTATTGCACCGATATCACTATTCACCACCGCACTGATATCTTCCTTTATTAACAAAGCTACCCCACCTCCTTTTCCTTTTTGCCTATTTTTCCGGAATGTTGATTACCCTTGAATATTGAGTTCCTAGTGTTGGCCACCCTGCAACCACGTCTCTGTAATAGCTATCAAGTCATACTCATTAATTTCTCTTTGTGCCGTCAACTCATCTATCTTGTTACAAATGATGCGTGCATTCAGATATAAAGCTTTAAGCTTTGACTTTTTGCCATTATTACTCATTCTGGTTCTAATTTCTGCTGCACTCTTCTGCTTATATTTTCTGCCCCTTCCTGTCATACTTTGATTACCATTTGCCTCTTCACTACGCTGCACCTCTGCTCTCTCGTTTCTTTTTGATTTTTTAAACTTCCCTCCACTAATTAAAGTCCTGTCTACAACCCTAGTTATAAAATTTGCCAGCATGGTTCAAATGGAACCCGTCCCAACGGAACTGGTGCCAGTGCCCCATGAATCGGAACCCATTTCTCCCACACCAATCTTTGAGCCACGTGTTTACCTCTCTAATCTTATGCCAGTTTGCTCAAGTAGTAATCTGGAGATTATTACCTTTGCGGTTCTGCTTTTTAATTTAGCCCTGAACTGCTCAAACTCCCTCAGCAGAACCTCTTTCCTAGTCCTACCTATGTCGTTGGTACCTACGTGGACCACAACGACTGGATCCTTCCCCTCCCGCTCCAAGTTCCTCTCCAGCCCATAAGACATGTCCTTAACTTTGGCACCAGGCAGGCAACACAGCCTTCGGGACTCCCTGTCTTTGCTGCAGAGAACAGTATATATTCCCCTAACTATGCTATCCTCTATTACTACTACATTTCTCTTTTCTTCCCTCATTTGAATAACGCTCTGAACCATGGTGCTGTGGTCAGTTCGCTCATCCCCCCCCTCTGCCCTCGTCCACACTGGGAGCAATAACCTTGTACCTATTGGATCAGGGCACTGGCTGAGGCTCCTCCAAAGCTACATTCTGGATCTCCATACCTGTCTCACTCACACCCTCCTGTCCCTGACCACGGTCTAAATTTGATGTAATTAATCTCAGGGGTGTAACTGTCTCCTGAAACACAGTGTCCAGGTAACTCTCCCCCCTCCTTGATGTGTCGCAGTGTCCACAGCTCGGATTCCAGCTCATCAACCCTGAGCCGAAGGTCCTCGAGCAGCCAACACTTGCTGCAGATGTGGTCACCATGGATCGCACCGGCGTCCACCAGCTCCCACATACTACAGCTGCAACACATCACCTGCCCAGCCATCTCTATTCTATTTAACAAATTAATTTGGATGTTAAATATTTTAAAAGTGAATTTCTTAACTGTGCTCTTCAGCTGTAATAACATCTCTCGATTGAAACCACTTGGTCATAAAGAGACATGGAAGAGATACCCACCAATCACCTACCTCTTTTCCTGTGATGTCACACTTCGGCTCTGATTAGAAGATTTGCCGACCTGCCATGCAAATCAATATTTTGGCCATGCATTGCGAATAGATGCCTGAATTTCTGATTCACACTGGCAGCATACCACCTCATAAATTACCTCCTATATACCCGTTAATAGTTTTTTCGTGGGGGTGGGCAGATTAAATTAGGAATATCCGTATTTTGGATGAGACGTTAAATCTACCCTCTCAGGTGGAAGTAAAAGATCCCATTATCTCCAAGAAGAGAAGGGGAGTTATCCACAGTGTCCTACCCAATATTTACCCCTCAATTAACATCACAAAAACATATTATCTAATCATGATCACATTGCTATTTACGAGAGCTTTCTGCGTGTAAATTAGCTGCCGCATTTCCTACATTAAAACAGTGACTACACTTCAAAAGTATTTCATTGGATGGAAAGTGCTTTGGAATGGACTGTGGTCATGAAAGACACTGTATAATTGGAAGCCTTTCTTTTATATGCAGGAGCAGTCTTTATGGAGATCAATATTACTCTCAAGTTTATTCTATTTCCCCTGGTTTTAGTTGAAAAATGATCAGATTGATCAAAATCCTCATAATTTGCCATGGTGGAATTTGAGCTTAACATTTTTGGCTTGTTAGTCCAGGACCATAACAATTACAAAACTGTAGCTGTCTCTTTATCTACCTAATTTGCATTTGGCACATAAAGTCTCATCAAAAAAGGGTTTTTGTTCAGAAATATCTATGTTTGGTTATATGCTTTCTTTTTAACTTTGAGAATGTTTTTCCTTTTCACTTAGCTGCAGCACAGCAAGCATTGAGCAGGAGGCTGTCCTCACTTTATATTCGTCTGACCACTACAAGCCATTGAAACAATTTGAATTCCATCAATCTCCACTGATACATTTTAGCACTGTTTACCAGACTGAATGACTCAGATCTAATTACAGTATAAATCTTCTTATTTTTGACCTCTTTTCTTCATTTCAGATCCCTATCTCCTCCCTTGTGTCATTCATTGAAGCCCTGGAAGTTGGATACACAAAGCATAAAAACCCCTATCACAATCTACTACATGCAGCAGATGTTACGCAGACTGTACATTATCTTCTCCTAAGAACTGGGATTGTGGTAAGTAATGTAGGGTAATCCTATGTCAAGTTGCTTTTGTGCAATTAATGCCTCCAAAACAAAAAGTATCAAAGCATTTTTTGTTTTTTTGTATACGGTACAACAAAAAGACAGGGTTCTCCCAGGTAACCATTGGGCTACTCTTCACTCAATGGGCAGGGCTGCAACGCCTCGTTGGTGCCTGAATCAAGAATGTTACTGCAAATGATTGCACAAACATACATCAATTAAAAGTTGCTTAACGGTTAAAGTGAGCCTTGCTCATATATTTATTCCATTGGGTTCATTCATCAATCCTGAGCTGTCAGCAGGAACTGTGTTGTAGAGGAACGCAGCACAGATAATCAAACTGCGAGGTGAGAGATTGGTAAATTGAACCCTTTAAGCTTGCTTCTTAATGGAGCCATTTCTTTTGTTTGTTTATTCATCACTAATAGAATTTGAATTACATTTGGTTCCTTGCAGTTTGTCAGGTATATCAGTAATGCCAGTACAAAGTTATGTGCGTCCATGCCTCACAGTATTAGATTTTATGCCTGGTGCAATGGGTCATATATTCTGTGCTAGATTTTGGGAACAAGTAGACATGTATTCCTATTGAAAAATACTAATGGGTTATTTGTTTGTGGAGATTGTTTAAAAGTGGAGAATTAGTAAAAGGAAAATGAAAAGCAGAGTTTTGTTTGTGAGGGCCTCATTGAAGGTGAAGCATGAAAAACTTGTGCAGGATTGCTTGCAATCAAGGGCATATAAGCAACATTGAGTATAATGCTTGAAATCATACCTGAGGATAACATTTCCTCTGCCTTCTCTCAAATAGCTCACAAAAAATAGGTGGGATAAAGGTGGGATAGAGGGATAAAAAGCACTAATCTTTGTCACTTGTTCTGTACTTGAACAGCACTACCTCTTCCTCTGTGGCTTTTCTGGTGTGTGCCTAACTGCAAATGACAGTCTGCATATAAATTTCCTCAAATAGTGCTGGATATAGACCGGGCCAAACTTCCCCCGTAAAAAACTGACGCTACCACTTCCTGAGTTATTGTTTAAGCACTTTTGATCTTAAAATGACAGGCTGATGTTAGGATAAAAGGCTTTCTGCACCTTCAGAATTTCATGGAGAAAATTGCATTCAATACTGCTGCCCATTTCCTCTCGTTAGCAATGATGGTTTATTTCGATGCCCTCTTCAGAGTCTGTCTATCACATTGTGAAAATCCTCATGCCATCTGTTCAAACAACTACTCCATTGTGCCTGGAATAAAGGGAAGCTTTGCAGTCAAACTAGCAAACACAATCATTCTTCACAACCATATTTACATTCCCTACTGTTCCACATTCAATATGCACCAAATCACAGTTACACTTGTTATGCCCAAGGTGGGAGGAGTGCACTGTTTTTATAGTTCCACTTCTGCACAGGTCACAACATATATTTAAGTTTTTTCCCAGTTACCGATACAGTCAATCATAGACTCTTTTTATCCCAAACATAAAACACACTTACCGGGTTTCTTTAACAAGCAACAAAATTATCAGTTTATTATAAAACAAATCTTAACCAGTAACGCAGCAAAGCATTAACAAACAGATTGAAATATGAAAGTTCCCATTTTACCTCACACACACACACACACACTAACTGAAAAAATAGGGATTTTCTTTTTAGAGCTCTCTTACAAAAAAGCAGGCAAAAAAGAATACTTTGGCCCAATACTTGATAATTCTTGAAGAAAAAAGAGAAGCTATGGAAAGATGTCAGATGTCCTTTTTTCCGGTTTGGCATCCCAAATATGCATAGACGGCTGTCACTGGGGTCTTCCTAGAAGAGTACTTTTCAGGCGATGTTGAAGGTCAGTTTGGGCAGGCTTTCCAGGAGAAATGCAGTAACAGGGGTTTTGGTCTGTTTCTTATCCTTGCTTCTCAGGGTTTCTTAAAGAGATGGAAAAACTTGCAGGATTTTTTTCTAAGAGTTGGTACAGGTTGAGTTGGGGTTTATCCTTGGCAGGTTGATTCTTTTATTCCTTTTCAAAATTCTTTCTATACCCCAACTGCCTGTCCAAACCAAAACCAAAAACATCTCAGGAGTCAAGCCTCCTGACCCCTATAAATCTTGAGCTGTCACTTCTCTGTAAACATCTTCCCCAAGTTATAAATCCCCATGCTGGACATTTATCTGGTAACAGGTGCCTTCCAGTAACTGTTGTTTACAAGCCAAGTCCAACAGACCTTCCAATGACCTGTTTTGAAAACACAAGTTCTCAAAATTTAACAAAACAAAATGGAAACACTTGTAACACACTTCACCAACACTACAAATGGCAGGGTGTGTATGAGTGTGTGTGTACAAGTGTGTGTGATATGTCTATAGTTATGTGCATGAGTGTGTCTTTGTGCATCCTAGATTGCTAAGGGAAGTGGGGGCAGAGATAGCAGAATGGCCTCCTGGTAGTTGTTTAATTGTCCACCACCATTGATGACTGGATGTGGTAGGACTGCAGAGCTTTGATCTGATCCATTGACTGTGCAATTGCTTTGCTCTGTCTATAAGCATGTTGCTTCTGCTGTTTTGCCTGCTTCTTGTCCTGTGTTCTAACTTCACCAGGTTGTCACCTCATTTTTAGGGTATGCTTGGCGCTTGTCTTGACATTTCCCTGGTACTCCTCATTGTACCAAGGTTGATCCCCTGGCTTGATGTTAATGATCAAGTGAGGAATATGCTGGGCCATGAGGTTACAGATTGTGGTAGAATACAATTCTGCTCCTGCTGATGGCCCACAGTGCCTCATGGATTCCCAGTTTTGAGCTGCTAGATCTTTTCTGAGTCCATCCCATTTAGCACAGTGATAGCGCCTGATGAAGGGTGTCCGCTGTGTGAAGATGGGGCTGCATCACTGTTACCAATACTGTCATGGACGGATGCGTCAGCGATAGGTAGACTGGTAAGGGTGAGGTCAAGTAGGTCATTCTCTCTTGTTGGATCCTTCACCACCTTCCACAGGCCCAGTCTGGCAGATTTGTCTTGAAGAGCTTGGCCAGCTCGGTGCGTAGTGGTGCTACCAAGCCATTCTTGGTGATGGATATTTAATTCCCTCACCCAGAGTACGTTCTGTGCCCTTGCTACCCTCAGTGCTTCTTCCAAGTGGTGTTCAACATGGAGGAGTACTGATCCATCAGTTACTTGAGGGCAGTAGTGGGTAATCAGCAGGAGTCATAGAGTTATACAGCACAGAAACAGGCCCTTCGACCCAGCGTGTCTGTGCTGGCCATCAAGCACCTATCTATTCTAATCCCATTTTCCAGCACTTGGCCGGTAGCCTTGTATGCTATGGCATTTCAAGTGCTCATCTAAATACTTCTTAGGTTTCCTTGCCCATGTTTGACCAGACACCATGAATAAAAAGCACAAAACATTAAGGAAAAATTGATGTAATAAGTACTTGATGTATGGTTTAGCAATAGATAGAAGTGAAGAAGAAAGTAAACTGGGGTGATGGTAGGTTCAGTATTTAATATTTATACACTCTGTCACACACACCGGAAGTGTGATGATACAAATTATGGCTAACTCTGAAGAGTTATAAAAAATTGACTTTGTTCTTTTACAAATGAACCATTATTTTAAAAAGTGAACAATAGTCCAAAATGGCCACTGGAAAAAAAGGGATTGACTTTTGTACATTCAAACTTTCTGACAAGGATAAAAGACAAATCTTCAAAGCTAAGAGCTGTCAATTGCACCCCATCCTAAAACTTTCAAGAATTGAATGTCGTCTTCTGAAAGAAAGAAGGTGTGAAGTAGCCATGTCCTGGGTCATTGTGTGATCACTAAGAAGAGATCAGAATATCAGAATAACAGGAGGTGAGAAGTAACACAGCTTGTCCTTAAAAAAAGACAGCCTAGAGAGAGACTCCAGAGAGAAAGCGAGAGAAGACAAAGCAACATCCAGTAGCTTGTTTTCCAGCAAGCCAGAAGGCACATGCCCTACTGTAGAATTCTCCAACTACATTACACAGCAGTGAACTAGAAGTGATCCCCGTCTTCAAGTGAACTTTTAATCAAGAGAGAAATGTACAATCATCTCAGGCCTGCATCCAATTTCCAAGAGAAATCAACAAGTTTATCATGACCTCCACAACACCACCCCCCCACCCCCACCCCCACCCCCCCCCCACCCCCGCCAACTAAAAATCACTTTTCCTTTTTCCCTTTACTATCTGTGTGTGTGTGTGTGTGTGTGTGTAAATGAGCGAATGCGTGAGTGGATGCGATTGTGACAGAGCTTTGGGGTAAGGTGTATTGACCAATAAACAATTGATTTTCTGTTTTTAAAACAGTAAAAAAAACACCTGTCACTGTCTGTTTATTTGAAAAATAAGGGGTTAAACCCTGATAACAAAATGCACTTGCTGCGGTCAGGTGGGGAGTTGAACAGTGGGAACCACCCACATCACACCCCATGGCCATAGCAGATTGAGGACTGGAAGCCAGGATCTGAACTGCAAGATAGAGCGATTTGAGAAAAGGAGGAAAATTGACCTCTAAAATTGCAGAAAAATAAACAAACAGGTTTTCTTGTATTTTTTTTTCACTACGGTACTAGAAATAATAGAAATGACTGCATTTAATGCTAATAGGTTTGTAGAGCAGAGAGCGATGTTCCATAAGTTAAACAAATTAAGTTGACGATTTAAAAAGCTTAGCTACAGAGGTGGGAATCACTTTCAGACAAAAAGCAACGAAACCTGAACTGGTGAAAAGTCTAGCTAACCATTTTAAACTTACCCCTGAACTAGAAAAGACAGCATGGAATCAGAGTCTGAAAAAAATAATTCTAGCTAGAGTCTAGCTGTAGATTAAAAGGGAGGAAAATGAGTTTCAGAGGGATAAGGAGGAAAGAGAGTTCCAGTTACAAAAGGAAAAAGAGGAAAGAATTTCAGTTATAAAAGGAAAGAGAATTTCAGCTGAAAACAAAAAGAGTACAATTGCAGAGGGTTGAGAGATTTAGAACAAATGTTAAAAACTTTTCCACACAAAGAGTAATACAGATTTGGAATGGTCCATCAGGTAGGGTGGTGGAGAAGAAAAGCTTATTCAAATGCTCCTTAGATTGTGTGATTGAGGAAAGGTTGATCTTTTATTCTGGATTGATGAGGTAAGATATCTGACTCTGTCTTATGATTTTGTAAGACAAAAAGATGCAAAAACACAGTTGAGCTCTATGGGCCAGGTTTTCATCTTTCATACTTGGTATTAAATAATCACCTGGAGCAAGGCCTAGAAGACAATTGGGTAGGGAAATAGTTGCATGAAAATGAGAAAAAACACTGACAGAATTTCCCTGTAAAAAGGTTCAGAACAGTTGGGCAGAAAGGCGCCCACTATTGTAACTCATCTCAATCAATTGATAGCAATGGTGGTTTTAGAGCATCTTTTTACTTGAGACCTTGACAAAATTGGATTTGACTTAAAAAGAGCAATCATCTTGTGAGTGGTTAGTAGATGCCATTTTTCTTTTGAAAGCCATCAGATTGTTTCAGGGCTTTGCTAATCTTACTCCGTAACAGAGTCTACTCGACTTTACATCTATTCATTTAAATGGATAGAAATCAGATGCGTTCAGCTATGGTCATGTGGTTGTTCCCTGCTCAAATTTCTTCCAGGCAGTCAATTTCAAAATCGGAAAACTTGTCTCTATATTCCTAAGAGATGTTGTACAAGGAATTATGCAGAGCTGGGATGCATTTCTGGTGGGTTGGGATCTTTCAAATTCTGGACATGTTTCCTACTTGCATCTACACATGTACTATTTGATTGAAGACAGTTTTTTAAAAAAAAGTATTCTAAATAGAGCTATTGAGTTTGATATTTGTTTAACGTCCTAATTCCTAATTTGTTTTTCATCTCTTCGAATGTTTCCCTTTGGGGTCCTCAGAATGTTTCTTTTTCTGTGTAATGTTTGAATAACATCTATGATGTTAGCCATCAGTATCTTGTTGTAATTCCTCATGCTGAGCACATAGGATACAGTCACCGATCATTCTGAAAGTTACAGATTGTTTATTACTGAAATAGTTACATGAAAATGAGAAAAAACACTGACAGAATTTCCCTGTAAAAAGCTTCATAACAATTGGGCAGAAAGACTCCCACTATTGTAACTCATCTCAATCAATTGATAGCAATGGTGGTTTTAGAGCATCTTTTTATTTGAGACCTTGACAAAATTGGATTTGACTTAAAAACAGCAATCATCTTGTGAGTGGCTAGTATATGCCATTTTTCTTTTCAAAGCCATCAGATTGTTATGGGGCTTTGCTAATCTTACTCTCATATATTTTTGGTTAGTCCCTGATTCTTGAGTATATTTTCATTGCAAAGAACTTCCATTTATACATATCCTTAGGTTGCCCAAAATGTTTTACAGACAAAATTGCTTTTTGTTCAGGTGAAAAGGAAAAATTGCAAATGCTCAAACTATAAAATAAAACCCATACACGCTGGAAATATATGTCAGGTCAGTCAGCATTTATGAAGAGAAAGAAGAAAGATATAATGAAATGTTATAAACCTGAAAAATCATAATCCACATTTTCTCTTTACCAATACTAACTGACCTGACATGTATTTCCTTTATTTGCTCAATAACTTATTGTCATTACTGTGATGTAGTCAAGCATGGCAGAAAAATAAACAGTAAAGGAATGAATGAGCAGATAATCTGTTTTGGTGATGTACCTCATACATCTAAGAGTATTATATATGAAGCTGCTTTGGCTTTCACAATATTGTATAAATTAGTAAAGAGGCCTGATGATGCAGCATTCGGCGATATTTTTTCTCCTCGTGTTCTGTCTCAACTCTGAATATATTGACTTGTGCACTCTTGTTCTCTCACTATCCTCACTGTATTAAAATCAAGTCTCAACACCAGTCTCCTACTCTAAACTCATTCTTTCCCAGCACATCAAGACTATGGATCTTCCCTTTTCTCTCTGCTCCACTGGCCTTCAAAGCCCTAGCTTGGCAGAATCTAACTAATGCCTGTGGTTTTCTCTCCTGCTCTTTTCAACATTGCTAATGTCTTCCATTATGGGGCCTTTGTCTAGGTTTTTTAGTTTTTCTAGGTGTAACTCAAATACTTGATTCCTCCTGTATAATGTTGGAACACCTGAAGATACGACAGTGTGACAGACCACATATGATTACCAGGACTCCCATATGTTTGAAGTATATATGGTATGAAATTTTAAAAGAAGTGCAATGTCCAGTCTCCCCAATTCCTGAGATCCCCCAATTTTTGAGTCCATTCTAATTCCTAAGTTTCTTCTGATTCCTGTATTCCCTATTCTTGAGTTCTTTCCTGATTCCCTAGTTCCCCGACACCCAAATCTTCCCTGACTCCCAAGCTCACCCCCTAATTCCTGAGTCTTCTGCGATCCTGAGCCCCCCGACTCTGATTCACAAGTTCCCTCGACTTGACCAATTTCGGACTCGATCCTGTTTCTTGAGCCCTCCAGATTCCTGCGTCTCCCCTGATTCCCAAGGCCGCCTGATTGCCAAGTCCCCCAATTCCCGATTCCCAAGTCCCCCATTTCCGAGTAGTCTCCTGATTCCTGATCTGAATTCCCAATTCCACCTGATTGCTGAGCTGTCCCACTGACTACAACTTCTAACTTCCCAGATGCATGATCCCGACAATTTCCAAGCCCCTGATTCCTGAGCTTGCCCAATTCCTGATTTTCCCGATTGCTCCATCTACTCCATCATTCAAATCCTCCATCGCCTCCGAATACCAAGCATCGCTGACTTCCAATTCCTGTCCCCCTGGTTTCCAAAGTCCTCACAGTTCCCGAATGTCCCTGACTCTGATTCCTGAGTTTCCCTGATTCCAGAATCCCCTGATTCCCAAGTGTTCCCTCAATTCCAGAGTTATCCAAATTTCAGAAGTCCCTCAATCTTCCCAATTCCTGAGTCAACTCCTGATTCCCAAATCCACCAATTCCTGAGGAACCTCAACTTCCCTAATTCCTGAGTTGATCCTGATTCCAAGTCATTCTGATTCTCAATTCCCCCAATTCTCAAGTCTCCCCCATTCCCAAGTTTCCCCTATTCTTGAGTCCCCCAATTCACAATTTCCAAAGCCCCCAAGTCCCAAGTCTCCTATTCCCGAGTCCTCTCCCAATTCCTAAGCCTCCACAATACCCGACTCCCCTGATTCCCAAGCCTGCCGATTCGTGTGCGGCCCCGATTCCTGAGCCTGCAAGTCTCCCAAGTTTCCCCCGATTCCCAAACTAATAACTGCTTCAGATTCCCAGCCCCTCCAATTCCTGAGCCCGCCCCAATTCTCGAGCCTCTTTAACTTGGATTTCTGAGCCTCCTCAGTGTAGCAGAAAATCATGAGCAATTCAAATGCTGTCACACCAGAAACACTGTGGCCCGGACTTTGCTCAGCTGCAAAGGAACAGCACTTGCGATTCACCTCACTGACAGCTGCCCATAAAGTTTTTTTTGCAGACTCTGGAATGAATACTTGCTCTGATCCAGTGTTTGATCCAGTGAGGCACCCTCGACTAAGGATCTGTAGCATTTGTGAGCTGGGCAAACAATAACAAGGCTCTTCAACCAACCAAATTAAAGAATCCTCACTGAGACAGAGATTCATAGGGTCATTACAGCATAGAAGGAGGCCATTCAACCCATTGAGTCCATGCTGGCTCTGTGTAGAGCAATCCAGTTAGACCCATTTCCTCACTTTATCCCTTTAGCCTGCAAGTTTATTTCCCTCAAGTGCATATCCAATTTCCTTTTGAAGTTATTGATCATCTCCGCTTCCACCACCCTTGTAGGCAGCGAGTTCTAGGTCATTCTTATCGCTGCATAAAAAAATTCTTCCTCACATCCCCCCTGCAGAGTGTAAGCCAGGACGTATCAAGCAGGAAATATAAATTAGACTTCCATCCTGCACAGAAAGTGGTATAAATAATGGGAAAGACAGATGATATTAAGAGAGAGAGACAAAAGAGATAAAAAAAAGTAAAAAGTTATTTTAATTTTCTTTTAAAATCTTCAACATTAATTAAAGTTGGAAAGAATGAGACGCCACTCTTGTAAACAAAAATAAATCTTCAGGGCCAAAGAGGTTTTTTAGCAGTATTTATCAAAATCACACTGTTAAAAATTCACATTCTCCAGAATGCACCAGCTCTAACTAGGTGCCTTTAGTAGGGAGCTAATGGGCAAGTACCCCAAGTTCACGTCATTGCATGTTGTTCAATGTCAATCCTATTAGTGAGGACAGCTACAGCGAACCTTGTGGAGGAGTGGCGTGTATCTCTGACTGCAATTCCTGGATTTCCATGTGTATACATGCATGTGTGAACACAGGAAGTAGCTGTCCATATTATTTCATAATATCGGTGAGCATTTCTAACCTTATTTTTGTTAGTAACACAAAATCCATGCCTTTGAATATAATTTTTTCTTTAATAAAATGGAAAATCTGAAGTTTTATTTTAGAAACATAGAAAATAGGAGCAGGAGTAGGCCATTTGGCCCTTTGGGCCTGCTCCGCCATTCAAAAAAGATCATGGCTGATCGTCTAATTCAGTACCCTGTACCCAATTTCTCCCCATGTCCCTTGATCCCTTTGGCATTAAGAAATATATCTGTCTCCTTCTTGAATATATTTAATGCCTTGGCCTCCACTGCCTTCTGCAGTAGAGAGTTCGACAGGTTCACCACGCTTTGAGTGAAAACATTTCTCCTCATCTCGGTTCTAAATGGCATACCCCATATCCTGAGACTGTGACCCCTGGTTCTGGACTTCCCAGCCATCGGGAACATCCTACCTTCATCTAACCAGTCTAGTCCTGTTAGAATTTTATAGGTTTCTATGAGATCGCCTATCATTCTTCTAAACTCTAGTGAATATAGGCCTAGTTGACCAAATCTTTCCTCATACGTCAATCCTGCCATCCCAGGAATCAGCCTAGTAAATGTTCTTTGCACTCCCTCCATGGCAAGAACATCATTCCTCAGATAAGGAGAACCAAACTGCGCACAATACTCCAGATGTGGTCTCACCAAGGCCCTGTATAACTGCAGTAAGATGTCCTTGCTCCTGTACTCAAATCTTCTTGCTATGAAGGCCAATATACCATTCGCCTTCCTAACTGCTTGCTGCACCTGAATGCTTGCTTTCAGCGACTGGTGTACAAGGACACCCAGGTTTTGTTGCACCTCCCCCTTTCCCAATCTATCACCATTCAGATAATAATCTGCCTTTCTGTTTTTATAACCAAAGTGGAATACCTCACATTTATCGATGTTATACTACATCTGCCATGCATTTGCCCACTCACTCAACTTGTCCAAATCACATTGGAGCCTCTTTGCATCCTCCTCACAGCTCACATTCCCCCTCAGCTTTGTGGTGTCTGCAAACTTGGAAATGTTACATTTAGTTCCCTCACCTAAGTCATTAATATATATTGTGAATAGCTGGGGCCCAAGCACTGATCCCAGTGGTACACCACTAGTCAATGCCTGCCACTCAGAAAAAGGCTTGTTTATTCCTACTCTCTGTTTCCTGTCTGTCAACCAATTCTCAATCCATGCCAGTATATTACGCCCAATCCCATGTGCTTTAATTTTGCACACTAATCTCTAATGTGGGACCTTATCAACAGCCTTCTGAAAATCCAAATACACCACATACACTGGTTCTCCTTTATCTATTCTACTAGTTACATCCTCAAAAAACTCCAGTATATTTGTTCAGCATGATTTCCCTTTTGTAAACCCATGCTGACTTTATCCAATTCTGTTTATGCTTTCCAGGTGTTCTGCTATCACATCCTTTCTAATAGACTCTAGCATTTTCCCCACTACTGATGTAAGGCTAATTGGTCTGTAATTCCCTGCTTTTTCCTCTCCCTCCTTTTTTAAACAGTGGGGTTACATTTGCCACCCTCCAATCTGTAGGGACTGCTCCAGAGTCTATAGAGTTTTGGAAGATGACCACCAATGCATCCATTATTTCCAGGGCCACTTCCTTTAGTACTCTAGGATGTAGATTATCAGGCCCTGGGGATTTGTCAGCCTTTAACCCTGTTAATTTTCCTAGCACTATATTTTTTTACTAATACTGATTTCCTTCAGTTCCTCCCTCTCATTAGACCATTGGTTCCCTGCTCCAGAGTCTATAGAGTTTTGGAAGATGACCACCAATGCATTCACTATTTCCAGGGCCACTTCCTTTAGTACTCTGGGATATAGATTATCAGGCCCTGGGGATTTGTCAGCCTTTAACCCCATTAATTTTCCTAGCACTATATTTTTTTTACTAATACTGATTTCCTTCAGTTCCTCCCTGTCATTAGACCCTTGGTTCCCTAACATTTCTGGAAGGTTATTCGTGTCCTCCTTTGTGAAGACAGAACCAAAGTATATGTTTAATTGTTCTGCCATTTCTTTGTTCTGCATTATAATTTTCCCTGTTTCTGACTGTAAGGGACTTACATTTGTCTTCACTAATCTTTTTCTCTTCATATATTTATAGAAGCTTTTACAGTCAGTTTTTATGTTCCCCTCGAGTTTACTCTCATACTCTATTTTCCCCCTCTTAATCAACCTCTTTGTCCTCCTTTGCTGAATTGTAAACTGCTCCCAATCCTCAGACTTGCTGCTTTTTCTGGCAATTTTATATGCCTCCTCTTTGGATCTAATACTATTCCTAATTTCTTTTATAAGCCATGGTTAAGCCAACTTTTTGGTTTTATTTTTGCGCCAAACAGGAATGAATAATTGTTATAATTCATGCACACGTTCTTTAAATATTATTCATTGCCTATCCACTGTCACCCTTTTTAGTAAAGTTCCCCAATCTACCATAGCCCACTCGCACCTCATACCTTCATAATTTCCTTTATTTAGATTTAGGATCCTAGTTTCGGATTCAACTACTTCACTCTCCATCTTAATGAAGAATTCTATCATGTTATGGTCACTCCTCCCCAAGGCACTCCGCACAACAAGATTGTTAATTAATCCTTTCTCATTGCACAATACCCAGTCTAGGATAGCCTGTTCTCTAATTGGTTCCTCAATGTATTGGTCTAAAAAACCATCACATACACACACTAAGAAATCCTCCTCCATGGTATTATTGCTAATTTGGTTTGACCAATCTATATGTAGATTAAGATCACCCATGATTACAATTGTACCCTTATTGCATGTGTCTCTAATTTTCTGTTTAAAACCATCCCATACATCTCCACTACTGTTTGGGGCCCCACCAACGTTTTCTGCCCCTGGTGTTTCTTAGTTCCACCCATACAGATTCTACATGATGATTTTCTGAGCCAATATCCTTCCTCACTGATGCATTGATTTCCTCCTTTACTAACAACATTACCCTCCTTTCCCTTTCTGCCTGTCCTTCCTAAGTATTGAATACCCGGGATGTTCAGTACCCATCCTTGGTCACCCTGCAGCCATGTCTCCATAATCACCACTATATCATAACCGTTTATATCTATTTGCGCTGTTAATTCATCTACCTTATTGCGAATACTCCGTGTATTAAGACACAATGCCTTTAGACTTGTCTTTTTAACATTGTTAGTCATCTTAGCTTTATTTTGCACTATAGCCCCATTTGTTTCTTGCCCTTGTTTTCTCTGTCTTACCTTTCTGTCCTTCATTTCTATTCTTGTTTCCCCCTCCTCTTTCTCAATGCTCAGATTCCCATCCCCTGCCATTCAAGTTTAAACCCTCCTCGACAGCACTAGAAACCCCCCCCCCCCCCCCACCCCCCCGAGGAAATTGGTTCCAGTCCTGCCCAGATGCAACCTGTCCAGCTTGTACTGGCCCCACCTTCCCCAGAACCAGTCCCAATGTCCCAGGAATCTGAATCCCTCCTCCCTACACCATTTCTCCAGCCATGTATTCATCTGATATGTCCTGCTATTTCTGCTCTCGCTAGCACATGGCATTGGTAGTAATCCTGAGATTACTATCTTTGAGGTCCTGTTTTTAGTTTATGTCCTAACTCCCTATATTCAGCTTGTGGGACCTCATCCCTTTTTTTTACCTATGTCGTTGGTACTGATATGTACCATGACAACTGACTGCTCACCTTCCCCCTCAGAGTGCCCTGCAACCGCTCAGAGACATCCTTGACCGAAGCACCAGGGAGGCAACATATCATCCTGAAGTCTCTTTTGCGGCCACAGAAATATCTGTCTGTTCCCCTTACGATTGAATCCCCTATCACTATAGCCCTGCCACTCTTCTTCCTTCCCTCCTGTGCAGCGGAGCCACCCATGGTGCCATGAACTTGGCTATTGCTGCTTTCCCCTGAGCCATTTCCCCCAACAATATCCAAAGTGGTATATCTGCTAGAGAAGGGGGATGGCCACAGAGGACTCCTGTACTACCTGCTTTCCTCTACTGTGCCTGGTGGTCACCCATTCCATTTCTGCTTTTGCAGCATTTGCCTGGGGCATGACCACCTCGCTAAACATGCTATCCGTGTTACAGAGATCTTACTCCTACAGCCTGAATTTTGTCAACTGTGTGTGTGGGTTTTGAAAACTTGGACATGGTGGTCTTTTAGCTTGCAATGTTTTATATTCATTAACTTCCTGAGAGACCCACAGAACTCTCTACCTAGATTTCTAACATGTGCTCCCACTAAACAAAGCACAGTGCCAGGAGTGCAAGTACATGACTTCATCCCTAAATTTGTACATAAGAAGTGGTTTCTTTCTGATTGTTTCCACTCTGCCCTACTGTTTTGGATATAGTTTCAAGGGTGTCAACAAAGAGTGTTAACTCCTGACAGAGTTCTGTTGGTGAGTCTAATTTGTTCTAGAATACGAATGCTGCTAGTCAGGCTAAAACATCAGTTTTCTCTGCCTGTTACATTGCATATACCTCCAACAGACTATCAGACTGTCATTGAAGTGGTGTAAATCAGTCATGAAACAAACTAGCAAAGTATTTAGTTCAGGATAAATGAGGGTTGCTGTTGAAATAAAAAAAATTAATTTAAAGTCTGTTGAATAGAACAGTTTAAAAACCTTACACGTGCCAGATCATTAGCATGAATATTACTGTACTTCGTTAAATAATAAGTTCTGCAGTAATATTAAAGGAGCTCCATCTATATGAAAAAACTGCTTGGCAAATTACATTTAAATTCACCACACAGTGCCGTAAATCACATAAAATGAATCATTGCATTAATTGCACACAGCTTCATTATAATTGAAATGATGCATAATTGCACAGTGGAGTTTGGAAGGAAGAACGCAGTTTAAAGGGGATGCAGGTACAAAGCGATCTGGAAGTTCACATACACAAAATTTTGAAGGTGGCAGGACTAGTTGATAAAGTGATTAAAAAGCCATATGGGATCCTTCGTTTTATAGATGGAAACATACAGTACAAAAGCAAGGAAGTTATGCTCAACCTTTATAAATAATTGGTTAGGCCTCAACTGGAGTATTGTGCTAAATTCTAGGCACCACATTTTAGCAAGGATTTCAAGCCCTTGTAAAGTGTACAGAGGAGATTTATGAGAATGATACCAAGGATGAGGGACTTCAGTTCTGTTGAAAGGCTGGAGAAGCTGGGATTTTTCTTATTGGAGCAGTGAAGGTTAAAGGGAGATTTAAGATAGGTAGGTGTTCAAAATTATGAAGGGTTTTGATGAAGTTGATAGGGAGAGGTTGTTTCCACTGGCAGGAGGACCGGTAACCAGAGGACACAGATTTAAGTTAATTGACAAAGGAACCGCAGCAGACGGTGGGGAAGGTGAGAGCTGAGACGAGAAGTTTTTTTTAGACCGTGAGTTGTTATGATCTGGAATGTACTGCCTGAAAGGGTGGTGGAAGCAGATTCAATGATAACATTCAAAAGACAATTGGGTATATACTTGAAAAGGAAAGTTACAGGGCTATTTGGAAAGAGGAGAGAACTAACTGTATAGCTCTTTTAGAGAGCCAGCACGGGTATGATGGACTGATTGAACTTCTTCTGTCTATCATTCTACGATTCTTTAGATCCATTTTTCCTCCCAAACGAAGCAGAATTGCCAGTTTTTAATTTTTAAAAATTTGTTTCATAGGATGTGGGCGTCACTGACAAGGCCAGCATTTGTTGCCCATTTCAAATTGCTCTTGTGGTGAGCCGCCTTCCTGAACTGCTGCAGTTCATGTGGGGTAGGAACACTCACAGTGCTGTTAGGAAGGGAGTTCCAGGATTTTGATCCAGTGACAGTGAAGGAACGGTGATATAGTTCCAAGTCAGGATGGTGTGTAGCTTGGAGGAGAATTGTAGATGGTGCTGTTCACATGCGTCTGCTGCCCTTGTCCTTCTAGGTGGAAGAGGTCGCAGATTTGGAAGGTGCTGTTGAAGGAGGCATGTTGAGTTGCTGCAGTGCATCTTGTAGATGGTACACACTGTTGCCCCTGTGCTTCGTGGTGGAGGGAGTGAATGTTTAAGGTGGCGGACTGCTTTGTCCTGGATGATGTTGAGCTTCTTGAGTGTTGTTGGAGCTGCACCTATACAGGCAAGTGGAGAGTATTCCATCACACTCCTGACTTGTGCCTTGTAGATGGTGGACAGGCTTTGGGTAGTCAGGAGGTGGGTTACTGGCTGCAGAATTGCCAGTCTCTGACCTGTTCTTGTAACCACAGTATCCCTTTAAAGATAATGTGGATAAGTATTATTAACTGAGAGATATTGATCCAGAGCAGTGGAAATCATAATATAGCTTTCTGGTCCTATGGCCTACTTCACATTCACCTGTGACCAGGGGGGCATGCAACTTTGGGCTTCAATGCACTTGTCTTCAATTCACAGCTTACCAGATCACAGGGAGGACAGAGTGCAAATGAGAAAGATTTTAGCACTCTACAAAAAGTTGTTCAGTAAACTTGAACAATAAGTGCAACGGCTACTATGAAGTAACTGTTCATCTTTAATGCTCAGGGTTCTTCTCGTGCCACGGCTGCATATAGTACATCATGTAGAATTTTACAGTACTGAAACAGGCCATTCAGCCCAACAGATCCATGCCAGTGTTTATGTTTGAGACAAGCCTTCTCCCACCTTAATTCATCTCACCTTATCAACATATCTTGAATTTGGACTTTGCCCAATTCCCTGTCCCCAGGATTTTCTGGCCAATAAAATGAATAGATAGAAAATGGCAGGGACCACAAATCGGGTACTGATACAAATTAGTTGCTGCCCGAGTGCCAGTCTTGTACCAGGAGTACTAATGAGCGAAACTGACCTAGTATCAGCCTTCTCCATTGTTCATTTTCTTTATATGACTGATCTTTTTATTTGCTTTTTGTGCAGTTTACAAAATGTTCTTCAATGCTCAGCTAAGAGATAAGATCTGTATGATATTTTTATTAGCGAGAGGCAGCATGGTTTTTATTAGCAAGAGGCAGCATGGTTTTTGTTAGCAAGAGGCAGCATGGTTTTGTGAAGTGGAGGTCGTGTCTCACTAATTTGATTGAGTTTTTTGAGGAAGTGACAAAGATGATTGACGAAGGAAGGGCAGTGGATGTTATCTATATGGACTTCAGTAAAGCCTTTGACAAGGTCCCGCATGGCAGACTGGTACAAAAGATGAAGTCACAGGGGATCAGAGGTGAGCTGACAAAATGGATACAGAACTGGCTCAGTCATAGAAGGTAGAGGGTAGCAGTGGAAGGGTGCTTTTCTGAATGGAGGGCTGTGACTAGTGGTGTTCCGCAGGGATCAGTGCTGGGACCTTTGCTGTTTGTAGTATATATAAATGATTTGGAGGAAAATGTAGCTGGTCTGATTAGTAAGTTTGCGGACGACACAAAGGTTGGTGGAGTTGCGGATAATGATGACGATTGTCAGAGGATACAGCAGGATATAGATTGGTTGGAGACTTGGGCGGAGAAATGGCAGATGGAGTTTAATCTGGACAAATGTGAGGTAATGCATTTTGGAAGGTCTAATGCAGGTGAGAGGTATACAGTAAATGGCAGAACCCTTAGGAGTATTGACAGGCAGAGAGATCTGGGCGTACAGGTCCACAGGTCACTGAAAGTGGCAACGCAGGTGGATAAGGTAGTCAAGAAGGCATTCGGCATGCTTGCCTTCATCGGTTGGGGAATAGAGTATAAAAATTGGCAAGTCATGCTGCAGCTGTACAGAACTTTAGTTAGGCCACACTTAGAATATTGCTTGCAATTCTGGTCGCCACACTACCAGAAGGACGTGGAGGCTTTGGAGAGGGTACAGAAGAGGTTTACCAGGATGTTGCCTGGTCTGGAGGGCATTAGCTATGAGGAGAGGTTGGATAAACTTGGATAAACTTGGATTATTTTCACTGGAACGACAGAGGTGGAGGGGCGACATGATAGAGGTTTACAAAGTTATGAGCGGCTTGAACAGAGTGGATAGTCAGAAGCTTTTTCCCAGGGTGGAAGGGTCAGTCACTAGGGGGCATAGGTTTAAGGTGAGAGGGGCAAAGTTTAGAGGGGATGTGCGAGGCAAGTTCTTTACACAGAGGGTGGTGAGTGCCTGGAACTTGCTGCCGGGGGAGGTGGTGGAAGCAGGTACGATAGCGACCTTTAAGAGGCATCTTGACAAATACATGAATAGGATGGGAAAAGAGGGATACGGTCCCCGGAAGTACAGAAGGTTTTAGTTGAGGCAGGCCATCAAGATTGGCGCAGGCTTGGAGGGCCGAATGGCCTGCTCCTGTGCTGTACTGTTCTTTGTTCTTTGATATAGTAGGGGATTTTAATTACCTCAGTATTAACTGGGATAGTTTTAGTATGAAAGGAATTGAGGGAGCAGAATTCTTGAGGTGCATTCAGGAGAACTTTTTTGCCCAGTATGCAGCAAGTCCAACAAGAGAGGGCAAAGTTTTCGACTTAGTTTGAGGAAATGAAGATGGGCAGGTGGAAAGGGTGGTATTGATCATAATACAGTCAGTTGTAACATAATTATGGAAAAGGACAGAGATAGAACAGGAGTTAGAGTTCTCATCTGGGGCAAGGCCAATTTTACTAAACTGAGGAGTGATTTAGCGAAAGTGAACTGGAAACAGCTACTTGAAGGTAAATCAGTGTCAGAACAGTGGGAGGCATTCAAAGGGGAGATTCAAGGGGTTCAGGATAAACATGTTCCCACTTAGAAAAAGGGTGAGGCGGGAAAGAAGGCAGAAAGGGAAAGTTTATGTCCGACACCAAGAACTCAATACTACAGAAAGCCGAGAGGAGTACAGAAAGTAGAGGGGTGAACTCAAAAAAGGAAATTAGGAAAGCAAAGAGAGGGCATGAAAGAATATTAGTTTAGAGATACAGCACTGAAACAGGCCCTTCGGCCAACCGAGTCTGTGCCGACCATCAACCACCCATTTATACTAATCCTACACTAATCCCACATTCCTACCACATCCCCACCTATCCCTATATTTCCCTACCACCTACCTATAGTAGGGGCAATTTATAATGGCCAATTAACCTATCAACCTGCAAGTCTTTGGCATGTGGGAGGAAACCGGAGCACCCGGAGGAAACCCACGCAGACACAGGGAGAACTTGCAAACTCCACACAGACAGTACCCAGAATTGAACCCGTGTCGCTGGAGCTGTGAGGCTGCGGTGCTAACCACTGCGCCACTGTGCCGCCCCAATATTGGCAAGCAAAATCAAGGCGAACCCAAGGATGTTTTATCAATACATTAAAAGTAAGAGGATAACTAAGGAGAGATTAGGGCCCACCAAAAGACCCAAAAGGTAACCTATATGTAGGAGCGGAAGATATTGGTATGGTTCTTAATGAATATTTTGCGTCTGTCTTCACAAAAGAGGGAGACAATGCAGATATTGTAGTTAAGGAGGAAGAGTGTGAAGTATTGCATGTGATAAACATAGAGAGAGGAAGTATTGATGGGATTAGCATCCTTGAAAGGTGATAAATCACCAGGTCAAGATGATATGTACCCTCGGCTGTTAAAAGAAGCAAGAGAGGAAATAGCAAAGGGTCTGACCATTATTTTCCAGTCGTCAATGGATACAGATGTGTTGCTGGAGGATTGGAAAATTGCTAACATTGTACCTCTGTTTAAAAAGTGAGCGAAGGATAGACCGAATAATTACAGGCCCGTCAGGCTAACCTCAGTAGTGGGCAAATTATTGGAATCTATTCAGAGAGACAGGATAAATTGTCACTTAGAAAGGCACAGGTTAATCAAGGATAGTTAGCATAGATTTTCTAAGGGAAGATCTTGATTGACCAACTTGATCAAATTTTTTGAAGAAGTACCAAGGAAGATAGATGAGGGTAGTGTAGTTGATGTGGTCTATATGGATTTTGGCAAGGCTTTTGACAAGGTCCCACATGGCAGACTGGTTAAAAAATGAAAATCCCATGGGATTCAGGGAAATGCAGCAAGGTGGATACAAAATTTGCTCAGTGGCAGGAAACAAAGGGTAATTGTTGACAGCTGTTTTAGCAACTGGAGGGCTGTTTCCAGTAGTGTGCTGTCAGGCTCAGTACGGGGTCCCCTGCTTTTTATGGTGTATATTAACGATTTGAACATAAATGTAGGGGGCATGATCAAGACGTTTGCGGACAACACAAAGATTGGCCGTGTGGTAGATAGCGAGGAGGATAGCTGTCGGCTGCAGGAAGATATTGATGGTCTGGTCAGATGGGCAGAAAAGTGGCAAATGGAATTCAACTTGGAGAAGTGTTAGGTGTTGCATTTGGGGAGGTCAAACAAGCCAAAGGAATGCATGATTAATGGGAAAATGCTGAGAAGTATAGAGGAAGTGAGGGACCTTGGAGTGAATGTCCACAGATCCCTGAAGGTAGCAGGACAGGTCAATAAGGTGGTTAAGAAGGCATATGGAATCCTTTCCTTTATTAGCTGAGGTATCGAATACAAGAGCAGGGAGGTTTTGCTGGAACTGTATAACTCATTGGTTAGGCCACAACTTGAGTACTGTGTGCAGTTCTGGTCGCCTCATTACAGAAAGGATGTAATTGCACTAGAGAGGGTACAGAGGAGATTTATGAGGATGTTGCCAGGACTGGAAAAATGCAGCTATGAAGAAAGATTAGATAGGCTGGGGTTGTTCTCCTTGGAACAGAGAAGGCTGAGGGGAGATCTGATTGAAATGTACAAAATTTTGAGGGGCCTGGATAGAGTGGAGGTGAAGGATCTATTCACCTTAGCAGAGGAGTCAGTGACGAGGGGGCATAGATTTAAAGTGGTTGGTTGAAGGTTTAGAGGGGAGATGAGGAAAAACTTTTTCACTCAGAGAGTGGTGATGGTCTGGAACTCATTGCCTGAAAGGGTAGTTGAGGCAGAAACCCTCAACTCATTCAAAAGGAGTCTCAATATCCACCTTAAGTGCTGTAATCTGCAGGACTACGGACCATATGCTGGATGGTAGGATGAGAATAGGTGGATCGTTTTTCGGCCAGCACAGACATGATGGGCCAAGTGGCCTCTTTCTCTGCCTTAAACTTTCTATGATTCTATGATATATAAGGAACATGTACACAATTTTATTCACAGCAGACAAAGGAAATCTCCAACTTAGATGAGTCAGAATTTACATGCCCACCACCTCTCTCAACCCCTCTACTGTCTCTAAATTATTAGACTGCTTGCGTGATTTACAGTACTAGATGTGCAGAAATTTCCTCCAATTAATTATTGGGAAAACCAAAGCTACAAAATATGTTCCCTGACTACCAGCTCCATCCCACTCCCTACCACTGTCTGAGGCTGAACTAGACTGATCACTACCTTGGTGTCATATCTGTATATTTCTTGATCAATATTAATGACCTTGACTTGTGTGTGCAGGGCACAATTGCAAAACTTGCAGATGACACAAAACTTGGAAGCATTATGAATTGTGAAGAGGATAGTGATAGACTTTAAAAGGACATGGACATAGGCATGTGGGATGGGTGGACATGTGGCAGATGAACTTTAGTGCAGAGAAGTGTGAAGTGATACTTTTTGGTGGGAAGAACGAGGAAAGGCAATATAAAATAAAGGGTACAATTCTAAAGTGGGTGCAGGAGCCGAGGGACCTGGGGTTATATGTGCACACATCATTGAAGGTGGCAAGACAGGTTGAGAAAGTGGTAAATAAGACATATGGAATCCTGGGCTTTATAAATAGAGGCATAGGGTACAAAAGCAAGGAAGTTATGATGATCCTTTATAAAACACTGGTTCAGCATCAACTGGAGTATTGTGTCCAATTCTGGGCGTCACACTTTAGGAAGGATGTGAAGGCATTAGAGAGGGTGCAGAAAAGATTTATGAGAATGGTTCCAGGGATAAGGGAAGTCAGTATGTGGATTGATTGGAGAAGCTGGGGCTGTTCTCGTGAGCGAAGAGGTCAAGAGGAAATTTGATAGAGGTGTTCAAACTCATGAGGGGTCTAGACAGAGAAGATAGGGAGAAACTATTCCCATTGGTGGACAATCAAGAACCAGAGATACTGACTTAAGGTGAATGGCAAAAGAACCAAAGGTGACATGAGGAAAAGCTCTTTTTACACAGTGAGTAGTTCAGATATGGAATGCACTGCCTGGAGGCAGATCTAATCATTGCTTTCTAAAGAGAACTGGAAAATTATCTGAAGAGTAAAAATTTGCAGGGCTTCTAGGAAGAGGTGGGGATGTGGGACTAGCTGAATTGCTATTGCAGGGAGCCAGCATAGACATGACAGGCCAAGTGGCTTCCTTCTGTGCTGCAACCATTCTATGATTCTATGGGTCTATATTTGAGCCCCAAGATGAGTTTCTGATCCTATAACCACTTCATCACTAAGACCACTTATTCTCACCTCAGTATCATTGTCTAACTCCGCCTTGCCTCATCTGATGCTGAAGCTCTCATCTTTGCCTTTGGTACCTCTGGGCTTTACTATTCCAAAGCACTCCTGGTTGGTCGTCTACATTTTACCCTCTAAAAACTTGAGATCATCCAAAACCCTTGTTCTTACTTGTACCAATTCCCATTCACCCATGACCCATATGCTTCCTGACCTACATTAGCTTCCAGTTAAGCAATGCCTCAATTTTAAGATCCTCATTCTTGTTTCTGGTCCCTCCATGTCCTCTCCCCCCACCATCTCTGTCTACTCCTCAACCTACAGCCCTCTGAGATATCTGCACTCATTTAATTCTGGCATCTTGAGCATTTCCAATTTTAATAGCTCCACCATTTGTGGCCATGTCTTCAGCTGCCTAGGCCTAAGCTCTGGAATTCCCTCCCTAAGCCTCTCTGCTCTCTCCCTCCCTCCCTTTCCTTCTTTTAAGATGCTCCTCAAAACCTACCCCTTTGACCAGGTTTTTGGCCATGTGCCCTAGAATCACATTCTGTGTCAAAATGTGCCTTATAATGCTCCTATGAGGCACCTTGGGACTTTTATTATATTAAATTCGCTGTATAAATACAGGTTGTTGCTGTTGTTTTAATGAGTGTCACTGAATGATAAGCGGTGGTAAATATGGAACAGGATGGATACATCATGGCACCTTCTACACAAACATATCTGGCACAAAGCAGTGTAAGATTTCCATTCTCAATCTTTGTAGGTGACTTTGGACTTAGAGTGACATGTCCAATCCATATCGGGTTGCACTGTGGTTCAGGATTATGGTGCTGTGATAAGTTCTGTCATGGTTTGGTAAGGCAGAGGCTTGTACACTGATACCTTATGTGACAAGCTCCTATCTTCTTCCTCCCATTGATGAAGCCAGAACTTTAGATTAGAACCTCCTCTGCAGGACAGACAGGAAAGTTGGCAGATGGATCCACTCTTGATGCTTTTGGACACCTTTTGATTTGAAACAAACAGAAGAGTCTGAGGAACAGATCCTTTGTGTGGCCTCTTGTATGATAGTATGTGGAAGTAAGAAAAGAAAATGAGCACATCCACAGGGAGAATCACTGCACAGGGGGGCATTGCAAAGTGTAGAAATGCAGTGATCATAGGGGATTCGATCATCATGGGTTAGACATGCATTTCTGTATTGCAGCCATGAGTCTTGCATGATGTGTTGCCTTCCTGATGCCAGGAAAAAGACATCACTGAATGGATGTCGAACATTTTGCAGGACAAAGGCAACAACCAGAAGACCTGGTCCATGTTGGAACCAATGATGCAGATAGGAAAGGTTTTAAGGTCCTATAGACAAGAGTTTCAAGAGCTAGGATGGAAGTTAAAGAATAGAACCTCTATAGTTGTAATCTCTGGATTTCTCCCATGCCATGCATCAGTGAGTTAGGGGCAGTAAGTTAAAACAGGTTAGCATGTCACTGGAGAAATGGTGTAGGAGAGAGGGCAACAGATGTCTGGGGCATTGGGACCAGTTCTAGGGGTGGGGGTAGAAGTTAAAATTAATTTGGCAGAGGGATGTGCACCAAGATGAAGCATTAGAGAGGAGAAACAAGGTGCACAGAGAACTGGGAGAGAAAAATAGCACTGGAATAAAGATTCCTTCAGGAATTGAAGGGATCAGACAGGGCACTAATGCAAGGTAGGCTAAAATGGATTTAGAGTGCATGTGCATAAATGCCCAGAGCCTGGTGTATAAGTTTAGTAAACTGCAGGCACAAATAGGATTATGATATAGTGATAATGATGGCGAGCTGGCTTAAGCAAGGGGAGGAATGGGTACTTAATATTCCTGGCTAAAATGTATTCAGGAAAGATAAAGAAGGAAAAATAGGAGTACGGGGTGGCAGTATTACGAACATATGAACATACGACTTAGAAGCAGAAGTAGGCCATTCGGCCACTCGAGCCTGCTCCATCATTCAGTAAGATTATGGCTGATCTTTTTGTGTTTCGAATTCCACATTCCCATCTATCCCCAATAACCCTTGATTCCCTTCACCTACCTCCACCTTAAAAATATTTAATGACCCCCACCTCCACTACCTTCTCAGGCAGAGAGTTCCAAAGTCACACAACCTTCTGAGAGAAACAAATTCTCCTCATCTCTGTCCTAGGCCACCCCTAATTTTAAAACAGTGGACTCACCCATAAGAGGAAGCATCCTCTCCACATCCACCTTGTCTAGACCGTTCAGGATCTTGTAAACTTCAATCAAGTCTCCCCTCACTCTTCTAAACTGCAGTGAAAACAAGCCCAGTCTGTCCAACCTTTCCTCATAAGACAACCCACTCATTCTAGATATCAATCTAGTAAACCTCCTCTGAACTGCCTCCAACGCATTTACATCCTTCCTTAAATAAAGAGACCAAAACTGCACACAGTATTTGAGATGTGGTCTCACCAATGCCCTGCATAACTGAAGCATAACATCCTTACTTTTATTTTTAATTCCTCTCGTAATAAAGGATAGCATTCCATTAACCTTCTTTATTACCTGCTGTACCTGCATACTAACTTTTTGTGACTCCTGCACTAGAACAAATAGATCCCACTGCACTTCAGATTTCTACAGGTATTCTCCATTTAAGTAATACTCTGCTTCTTTATTCTTCCTGCCAAAGTGAACAACTTCACATTTTCCCACATTACACTCCATCCGCCAGATTTTTGCCTGCTCACTCAACCTATCTATATCGGTCTGAAACCTCCTTATGTCCTCTTCACAACATACTTTCTTACCTATTTTTGTGTCATCTGCAAATTTAGCTACTATGCTATCACTCCCCTCATCTAAGTCATTGATATAAATTGTAAGAAGTTGAGGCCACAGCACAGACCCCTGCAGGACTCCACTCGTCACATCCTGCCAATCAGAAAAGGACCCATTTATGCATAGTCTCTGTTTTCTGCCAGCCAGCAATCTTCTATCCATGCTAATATTTTACCCCTACATCATGAGCTCCTACTTTGCACCATAACCTTTTATGTGGCACCTTGTCAAATGCCTTCTGGAAATCCCAGTGCAGTGTGCCAACGGGTTCCCCTTTATCCACAGCACATGTCACTCCTTCAAAGAACTCCAACAAATTGGATAAACTTGATTTCCCTTTCACAAAACTATGCTAGTAATCAAATATATTTTAACTGCTCGAGAAAAAGATGATGTACTTTAGGATTCAAAGGCAGAATCTGTTTGATTAGGATTAAGGAACAATAGTAGAGGAGTTATTATGCTGCTGGGTGTTTACTATAGACTACCAAATAATGGGAAGGAGATGGAGGAACAAATTTTCAGGCAAATTGCAGAAAGATGCAACAACATTAGAATAGTGGGAAGGGGGCCTTCAATTATGCAAATATGGACTGGGAAAATAAAGTACAAAGGGGAGAGGAATTCCTGAAATGTGTACAAGAGAAATTTCTTAATCAGTATGTTTCCAATCTAAATGAGAAAGGAAACACTGCTGGATCTTATTCTTTTTTTAAAAATGTATTCATGGGATGAGGGCATCGCTGGCTAGGCCAGCGTTTATTGCCCATTCCTAATTGCCCATGAGAAGGTAGTGGTGAGCTGTCTTCTTGAACTGCTGCAGTCCTTAAGGTGTAGGTACACTCACAGTGCTGTTAGGATAGGAGTTCCAGGATTTTGACCCAGCGACAGTGAAAGAACGGCGATATAGTTCCAAGTCAGGATGGTGTGTGGCTTGGAGGGGAGCTTGCAGATGGTGGTGTTTCCATGCATCTGCTGTGTTTGTCCTTCTGGGTGGTAGAGGTCATGGATTTGGAAGGTGCTATCGAAGGAGCCTTGGTGAGTTGCTGCAATGCATCTTGTAGTTGGTACACACTACTGCCACTGTGTGCTGGTAGGGGAGGGAGTGAATGTTTAAGGTGGTAGATGGGGTGCCAATCAAGTGGGCTGTTCTGTCCTGGATGGTGTTGAGCTTCCTGAGTGTTGTTGGAGTTGCACTCATCCAAGCAAGTGGAGAGTATTCCATTATTGATGGTGGACAGACATTGGGGAGAAAGGAGGTGAGTCACGCGCCGCAGAATTCCCAGCCTCTGACTTGCTCTTGTAGCCACAATATTTATGTGGCTGGTCCAGTTCAATTTCTGGTCAATGGTAACCCCCAGGATATTGATAGTGGGGAATTCAGCGATCGTAATGCCATCGAAGGGGAGATGATTAGATTCTCTCTTGTTGGAGATGGTCATTGCCTGGCACCTGTGTGGCACGAATGTTACTTGCCACTTATCAGCCCAAGTCTGAATGTTGTCCAGATCTTGCTGCATAGGGATGTGGGCTGCTTCAGTATCAAAGGAGTCGCAAATGGTGCTAAACATTGTGCAATTATCAGTGAACATCCCCACTTCTGACCTTATGATAGAAGGAAGGTCATTGATGAATCAGCTGCAGATGGTCGGGCCTAGGACACTACCCTGAGGAATTCCTGCTGTGATGCTGTGTTGTGACTGGGGAATGCAGTGGGGCAAGTAGAGCATGTTGTAGTGGGAGAACGTTTGGCAAACGGTAATCACAATATCATTAGGCTTAGAGCAGCTATGGAAAAGGACAAGAGAAAATCAAATGTGAAAATTTTCAACTGGAAACTTGTAAAGGAACCTGGCCCAAGTGGTTTGGAATCAAAGATTGGCGGGTAAAACAGTAAGTGCGCAATGTGAGGACTTCAAGAAGGGGATAGTTTGTGTACAGACTCGACACATCCCCACTAGGGAGAAAGGAAGGGTATCCAAAGTTCGAGCTCCTTGAATGACTAAAGATACAGAGATTAACATGAAACAGAAAAAGGAAGCTTATGATAAATGGCAGGTTCATAATTCAGTACAGAACTAAGGTGAACAAAAAAAAGGGGAAAGCTGTAAAAGGAAATAAGAGGGGCAAAGAGAGTGTTGAAAATAAATTAGCAGGGAATGTAACAAGGAACCTTGAAGTCTTTTGCAAACATATAAATAGTAAATACGTAGTCAAAGAAAGGGAAGGGCAATTAGGCACCGATAGAAAATTTTCTTGTGGAGGGTAGAGGGCATGGCTGAGATAATAAATGAGTACTTTGCATCTGCCTTCACTAGAAAAGAGGATTTTGCCAATGTAGCAGTAAAGTAGGAGATAATAGCAATATTGGATAGGATAAAAATACATGGAGAACATACATAAAAGGTTGGCAGTACTCAATGTAGAAAAGTCAGCCTGTCTGGATGGGATACCTCAGAGGCTCAGGTCAGAATCTTCCAGTCCTCCTGAGATATTGGAGTGGTGCCAGAGGACCATATATAGAAAATGCATTCAAAGAAATGAGAGAGTGATAAACCCAGCAATTACAGGCTAATCAGTCTAAAAGAGGTGGGAGGGATACTTTTGGAGACATTAATGTGGGACAAAATTGGAAAAGTACGGGTTAATAACTGAAAGCCATCATGGATTTGTTCGAGGCAAATTGTGTTTGACTAACAATTCTTTGATGAAGTAATGGAAATGGTGAATGAGGGTAGCGTCGTTGATGTGTATTTGGACTTTCAAAAAGTGTTTGAAAAAGTATGACATAATAGACTTGTTAGCAAAATTGAAGCCCATGGGATTAAAGGGGCAGTGACTACAAAATTGGCTAAGGGACCGCAAGCAGCAAGTAGTGGCGAATTAAAACAGAAATTGCTGGAAATACACAGTAGGTCTGACAACATCTGGGGGAGAGAGAAGCAAAGTTGATGTTTCAGGTCGATGCCCTTTCATCAGAGTAGTGGTGAATAGTTATTTTTCAGTCTGGAGGGAAGCATGCAGTGTTGTCGCTCAGAGACTGGTGTTAGGACTACTGCTCTTTTGATATAGTGAAGAAATAGCAGAGGCTCTGACCATCATTTTCCAATCCTCTCTGGCTACAAATGCAGTGTCAGAGGAGTGGAGGACAGCTAATGTTGTGCCATTGTTTAAAAAAGGAGAAATGAATTCAGCGAGTAATTACAGGCCAGTCAACCTAACCTTGATGGTGGGAAAATTATTGGAAAAAACTCTGAGGGACGGGATAAATCTTCATTTAGAAAATCACGGATTTATTAAGGGAAGGTCATGTCTGACTAACATGATTGAGTTTTTTGAGGTAACGAGGGTTGATGAGGGTAATGGATTTTAGCAATGTTTTGATAAGGTTCCACATAGCTGACTGGTCACAAAAGTTAAAGCCGATGGGATCTAAGGCAAAGTGACAAGTTGGATACAAAATTGGCTCAGAGTCAGGAAGCAAAGGGTAATGGTTGATAGGCATTTTTGTGACTCGAAGGCTGTTTCCAGTGGAGTTCCACAGGGCTCAGTGCTCGGTCCCTTGCTTTTTGTGGTACTTATCAATGATTTGGACTTGAATGTAGGGGGTATGATTAAGAGGTTTACAGATGTAAGCTGACAACTCAATTCCATCTGTGTCTAATATTGTGAGTATTCTTAGTGTTGAGGCTGAAGTTGGTGGAGGTGTGTGTAGGAGAGAAAGATCTATACCGTGAAAACTTGGATTCGGTCATTGAACTTTTTTTTACACTGGCAATCATTCCTTTGGAGGTCCAGTATTTACTTCCTCAGCAACCTCTTCCCACTGATAATGGAAGGTGTTGCCTGGAGAGCTTTCTGCCCCCTGTCCATTGTCTGGACCACGGCCTCAGCACAGCATCAGGGAAGCTAGGAGCCATCTGTACGTCTTACAGCCATTTCTTTCTTTAGGCACCTTCCTTCCTATCTGCAACCACAGTGCACCTCCCCAATAAGCGGAGCTGGCTGCCTTAAAATGGTATTATTGAAGCTCTGATTCTTGCCCCTGGAAACCCTCCCCCCAACCCCAGGAGGTGTGCAACCAATGAGTAGCACAGGGTGCACACCTAATGCATGATAATGATCTGGTAGCACCAATTTCATGTAGTTTTTGCTAATGCAAGAACAGGCATGTGCAGTTTATGCACAGACCCCTGCTCACTATTTTCAGCCACAGTTGAATTTCTAGGCCCTAGTGTCAAACGTCCGAGTCATTTGGAATGACATTCAGAAATATGAACTGCACTAATCAATCACTGTGATTTACAATGAAGTTACAGTGGATTCAACAAGTTTTTAGAATCTGCGTTTTGAGCCATAGAAAAGTATTGGAACTGGTGCAGCAACGACCTCATCCTTCCAGATCATCAATAACGTGCAGAGAATCTAAGCAAATGAAGAATAATTTAATTTCAGCACTAAAATTATTTCTTTTCATGGTAACATCATAACACAAGAACATAAGAAATAGGAGCGGGAGTAGGCCCCTCAAGTCTGTTCTGCCGTTCAATAAGATCATGGCTGAACTGCTGTTTCGGTGTTCACACCGAGGCCTTGGTGACTGGTGAATAATAAATCAGGCGAGATATCAAACAGGCAAATGATCCTCTACCACTTGTTTACCACCCTATGGTAAGAGGGAAAATACACCTCTCTATTTCTGCCCCTCTGTCTCTTGTCTTTGACTTTATCTATATTGGTCTTCCACGTTACTCTCTGTCTCTCCCTCTGTCTGTCTCTCTGTATCTGTCTCAGCCTGTCTCTGTCTCAGCCTGTCTCTTTCCATCTCTCTCTCTCTCACGACTTTCTCAGTCTCTTTCTGGCTGTAATTTTACCCCCACCCGTCCCAGGAGCGAGCTGGAAGCTGGGGGCTGGTGGGAGGGCGTTAAATCGAGTGGGAGGCGGTCGGTGCCGTTCCCGTCACGGACCCACCCCCGCTGACTTTTACTAGCGGGGGGAACGTTGAAATCAGCCTGCCCGTCGCAAGTCAATTGGGGCCCTTAAGTGGCCAATTACTTGCCACTTAACGGCCTCCTCTGGCCAACGCTGGTATTTTACCAGTGGCAGCCAGGAACTTCAGCACCTGAGGTGGCTCTCTGGTAATACCAGGCGGCTTCCTTGCATGCCCAGGGTGGGGCCCTCCTAATCGGGCACCCTGTGCCTCACAGAGGCGACCCCCAGCAGCACAAGCCGCCCCCATTTGAGCACCTCCCTCCACCCTCCTGAACAACCCCCACGCCGGGGCCTAGCTGATTGTCCCAGACAAGGCCCAAACGCCCACACACCTTTATGGACCCACACATCCATGGTCCTCTTCTGGCTGGGTGCAGTCCCAGCAGTGGCCATCGCTCCCGTTGGCACTGGTGGGACTGAAGAGCTACTCGCCCGCTGATTGGCCAGCAGCTCTTGGAAGCAAGACATCCTGCCTCAGAGGGGTGGAAGACTGGCCTGAGGCCAATTAAGGCCTGGGCCATGTACAATCACAGCGTGGCTTCCAGGTCCGGCAGAGTTGCACTCACCCCTGTCTTTTAAGCCGGTGGGCAGGGTCCCCTGCGCCAGTAAAATTCCAGCGCCTCTCTCCCTCCCTTCTCTGTATTTGTGTGTGTGTGTGTGTGTGTGTGTGTGTGTCTCAGGTTGATTATGACTTTTAGGTGACCAACTGGCAGAGCGTGTTGGCCAATTGCTTGTACCCTTCATGAAGAGGCAGTTAGATTGGACCCACTGGCCTCATGAACATCGTGCCAGCGAACTGCGATCACGTGGACCACCAAATCTAGCTCGCTGGATGGAAGTCTCTCAAGAACAGGCCACAGTTCCAGGGTGGCAACGGGCCAGATTACTTTTGTATGGCTCGGAGGACCAGGAATACAATAATTCCAAATTTACCTTGGCTGCATCTCTTTGCCTTGATCGCTCACTGAGATGGTTTGAGTGAGCATGGTGCATGCTCCAACCAGTTCCAACCAAAATTGACAATCGGGGTCCCAGGACCCTGATTTGTACATCAAAGGGACCTACCGCCTGCTTCAGCCACCCAGAGGTAGGCCCCTTTCAAAATATTGCCAGCCTCTTTGTCAGTGTTAATGGAGTGGTAAGACCTTTACTGACCACTAACATCAGGCAATGGAAGTGAAAATTAACCCCTTTGTCTGCTTTTCTCTGGTAGTTTGTCCTTGTACTCTCTCTTTCGCTCTTTCTCTTTCTTTGTCTCTCTTTTTTCACTCCTATTTTTAAGCACTCTGTTCCTCTCTCTCTTTCCTTCTCTTTTTCTCTCCCCATTTCTCTCTCCCTTTCTCTGTATCACACTTACTCTTTTTCTCATAGTCATAGAGTTTTACAGCACAGAAACAGGTCTTCAGCCCAACGCGCCTGCACCGACCATCAAGCACCCGTCCAAACTAATCCCATTTTCCTGCACTTGGCCCATAGCCTTGTATGTTATGGCATTTCAAGTGCTCATCTAAATACTTCTTGAATGTCGTGAGTGTTCCTGCCTCCACCTCCTTTTCAGGCAGTGTGTTCCAGATTCCAACCACCCTCTGGGTGAAAAATTTCTCCTCAACTCCCCTCTAAACCTTATGCACCTTACCTTAAATCTATGCCCCCCTAGTTATTGACCTATAAGTTTCTTCCTATCTATCCTATCAATGCCCCTCATAATTTTGTATACCTCAATCAGGTCTCCCCTCAGCCTTCTCTGCTCCAAGGAAAACAACACCAGTCTATCCAGTCTGTCTTCATATCTGCAATGCTCCAGCTCAGGCAACATCCTGGTGAATCTCCTCTGCAACCTCTCCATTGCAATCAGATCCTTCCTCGAGTGTGGTGACCAGAACTGTACACAGTACTCCAGCTGTGGCCTAACCATCGTTTTATATCGCTCCAACATAACCTCCCTGCTCTTATATTCTATGCCTCGGCTAATAAAGGCAAGTATCCCGTATGCCTTCCTAACCACCTTATCTACTGTGCTGCTGCCTTCAGTGATCTATGGACAAGCACCTGAAGGTCCCTCTGACCCTCTGTACTCCCAAGGGTCCTACCATCTATTGTATATTCCATTGCCTTGTTAGACCTCCCAAAGTGCATCACCTCATACTTCTGTAGATTAAACTCCATTTGCCACTGCTCCGCCCATCTTACCAGCCCTCCTATGTTGTCCTGTAATCTAAGGCTTTCCTCTTCACTATTTACAACACCACCAATTTTCGTGTCGTCTGCGAACTTACTCATGATACCTCCTATATTCACATTTAAATCATTAATGTACACTACAAACAGTAAGGGTCCCAGCACCAATCCCTGCAGTACCCCACTGGTCAAAGTCCTCCATTCACAAAAACAACCCTCTACCATCACCCTCTGCCTCCTTCCACTAAGCCAATTTTGAATCCATGGGCTTTTACTCTCTTAACCAATCTCCCACGTGGGACCTTATCAAAAGCCTTACTGAAGTCCATGTAGACTACATCAGTTGCTTTACCCTCATCTACACATCTCGAAATATTCAATCAAATTTGTTAGACACGATCTCCCCCAGACAAAGCCATGCTGACTATCCCTGATTAATCCCCGCTTCTCCAAGTGGAGATTAATCCTGTCCCTCAGAATTTTTTCCAATAATTTCCCTACCACTGATGTTAAACTCACTGGCCTGTAATTACCTGGTTTATCCCTGCTACCCTTCTTGAATAATGGTACCATATTCGCTGTCCTCCAATCCTCTCGTACCTCTCCTGTGGCCAGAGAGGATCTGAAAATTTGTGTTGGGGCCCCTGCTATCTCCTCCCTTGCCTCACATAGCAGTCTAGGATGCATCTCTTCTGGGTCTGGGGATTTATCCACCTTTAAGCCCGCTAATACAGCTAATACTTCCTCCTTTACAAAGTTAATTTGATCAAGTATATCACAATCCCCCTCTCTGATCACTACACCTACATCGTCCCTCTCCATAGTGAACACAGATGAAAAGTAATCATTCTCCAGCTCCACACACAGATTGCCTCTATGATCCCTAATGGGTCCCACTTTTTCCCTGGTTATCCTCTTGCTCCTAACATACTTATAAAACGCCTTGGGATTTTCCTTTATCTTGTCTGCCAGTGATTTTTCATGGCCCCTCTTCGCTCTCCTAATTACTTTTCTAAGTACTCCCCTCCACCTTCTATACTCCTCTAGGGCCTCTGCTGTTTTCAGCACTCCGAATCTGCCATACACCTTTTTTTCCCTTATCCAATCCTCTATATCCCTTGACATCCAGGGTTCCCTTCACCTGTTGGTCCTACTCTTCATTTTTTCAGGAACATGCTGCACCTGAAGCCTCACAATTTCCCTTCTAAATGACTCCCACTGGTCTGATGTAGACTTTCCTATAATAAGCTGCACCCAGTTCAGTTCAACACACCACCTAATCTGTACTAATGCTTTGTCTTTCAACACACCATTAACAGATTGTTTGCCTTTGCTCCGTGACCTTTTGGTCAGCTATGTGGCCTGGTCCAATCTGCACCTTCTCCTTTGTTATCTCTTGCCCAACCCCCACCTCACTTGTTTATAATCTGTGACTTTTCTAATATTTGTCAGTTCCGAAGAAGGGTCGCTGACCCGAAACGTTAACTCTGCTTCTCTTTCCACAGATGCTGCCAGACCTGCTGAGTGATTCCAGCATTTCTTGTTTTTGTTTCAGATTTCCAGCATCCACAGTATTTTGCTTTTATTTCAGTTTGGCCAGATCCTGTTTTATCATATTGAAATCTGCCTTCCCCCAATTCAGTACTCTTATTTCCGGTCCCTCTATGTCCTTTTCCATAACAACCTTAAATCTTACACAGTTATGGTCACTATCCCCGAAATGCTCCCCCACTGCCACTTCTCCGGCTTCATTCCCTCGGATTAGATCCAGTACCGCTCCTCCTCTTGTAGGACTCTGTACATGCTGGCTCAAAAAGCTCCCCTGAATGCACTTGAAGAATTCCGCCCCCTTTAAGCTTTTTGCAATAATACTATCCCCTCTAATATAGGGGAAGTTGAAATCCCCTACTGTTATTACCCTATTATTTTTGCACCTCTCTGAGATTTGTCTACATATTTGCTCCTCTACTACTGCCTGACTGTTTGGAGGCCTGTAGTACACTTCCAGCCAAGTGATTTCCCCCTTTTTGTTTTTAAGTTCTACCCATCTGGCCTCATTAGAGGAACCTTCTAATCTATCATCCCTCCTTACTGTAGTAATTGACTCCTTAATCAACAGTGCAATGCCACCTCTTTTACACCCTCCCTATCACGTCTGAAGATTCTATACCATGGGATATTAAACTGCCAGTCCTTCCCTTCCCTCAACCATGCCTCAGTGATGGCAATAATTTCATATTCCCATGTGTTAATCAACGCCCTCAATTCATCTGCCTTACTAGTAAGACTCCTTGCATTAAAATAGATACAATCCAGCCTTGCATTATTTGCCTGAGCCTTACCAGGTCTACATTTACTCTGTCCTCCGGAATGACTTAGCTTCACATTTATATTTGATTGTACAACACTCCCTACCATGCTTCCACTCTGTATCCCATCCCCCTGCCAGATTAGTTTATCCCCCCCACCCCCCAACAGCACTAGCAAACCTCCCAGCAAGGATGCTGGTCCCGTTCTGGTTCAGGTGCAACCCTTCCATCTTATACAGATCCCACCTTTGCCAGAAACAGGCCCAGTGATCCAAGAATCTAAAGCCCTCCCTCCTGCACCACCTCCCCAACCATGCATTCATCTACTCTAACCTCCTATTCATATACTCACTTGCCCATGGCACTGGAATAAACCCAGAGATTTCAACCTTTGAGGTCCTACTTTTTAATCTGCTGCCTAGCTCTGTAAATTCTTTTTGCAGGACCTCATCCCTCTTTCTACCTATGTCATTGGTACCAACGTGGACCACGACCTCCTCCAGAATACTTTGTAGCCGCTCAGTGATATCCAAGACCCTTGCACCAGGGAGGCAACATACCATCCTGGAATCACATCTATGACCACAGAAATGCCTATCTGTTCCTCTAACCATAGAATCCCCTACCACTATTGCCTTCTTGTCCATTTTTCTGCATCCTAGCACAGCCGAGTCAGCCATGGCATTCCGGTCATGACTCTTGGTGCGTTCTCCAGAGGAACCCTCTTTCTCATCGGTACTCAGAACTGAATACCGGTTAGAAAGTGGGATGTCCTCTGGGGACTCCTGCACTACCTGCCCTGACTTCTTTGTCAGTCCGGCAGCCACCCAGTCACTCCCCAACTGTGCTCGCTTAGGCACCGGCTTGACTGCCTCCTGAAACATTCCATCCACGTATTCCTCCACCCCGCGGATGCGCCACAGTGACTCCAGCCGCCGCTCGAGCTCCGAAACCCGAAGCTCAAGCTTCTGCAACTGAAGACACTTTCTGCAGACATGTTTGCCAAGGTCACATGGCACGTCCACGACTTCCCACATTGCACAGGAGGTGCATTCTGCTTGGACCAAGCTGCCCCGCCATTACTTACTTTTACAATGAAAAAAAAAACTTGCCTGTGTAATATCTTACTAGCTATTTACAATCAACTTTCATCCCCTGCACCTTTCAGGCTGAGAAAGAAAAAGACCAAAGAGCACCTTCCACCGCCCCCAGCCAACGAAAGTACCCACAGATAACTCACAGCCTCACTCCATGCAAACAGCACTAGTATAGCCAGTAAATGCAAAGAATTTACAGGTAGATATCCTAGGGCTTTAATTTAAAAGGAACCTTTTTTTAACTGCAATCAATCACAGTTATTCCCAGACCATAACAGCTGCCGCTCACCAACCAATCAGTGCACAGAATTTCAGTGATGTCACCGTTCGCTTTTTTTACACTAAATCCAAATAGAGTACGCGCAGAAACAGTCAGAGAGTCTGCTGCCGCCGTCCCCGACTTCAGGTTAGTGAAGGGCCTGGAGCCCCGCTCTTTCTTTTATAGGTCTGAATCCACTCCTGACTCCTTCCAGATCCGCTGCCGCCGTCCCTGACTTCAGGTTAGTCTCGGTTTCTCTTTCTCATCTCTATCTCTCTTCCCTGTGACTAAACTCTTTACTTTCCTCTTGATTTCTTGCTTTTCTCCACTCTCTCTGCCTCTTGTCCTCACTGCCTCATGCTCTCAATGGACTGATTTAGTCGCACTGGTGGTGCTCCTGGCACGGGGCCAAAAAGGTGAGATGATCCCTGCCTCAGCCTTTTGGAGCCCCCCTCCCCTCAATGCAATTGAACGTCACTCAGGCACTTAAGTGCCTGGCTTCTGGATCCCCGTCCCTTTAAAGACAGGGATCCTGCCTTCCAAGAGCTGCCAATCAGAGAGCCGGGAGCTCTGTAGTGGGCAGCAGCACCAGGGGAAATGGCCACTGCTAGTACTACAGGAGGCCTTGGACCAGTCCCAGCGCTAGCGACTGGAACCAAAGGTAAATGAGGTGGGTTCATCAGGGCCAGTCCGGCAGGCCATGGTGATGGGGGAGGAGGGCCGGGTTGATGAGTGCATGGGAAGAGTGTTACGAGAGGTGAGTCGTTTGTTGCTGGGACCTTCCATTGTTCACAGATTGCCCACAGAGGAACCCCCACTCCCCCTCCCCCACAAAGCCCACAGGGAAGTTGCCTATTTTACTGGGGATCTCCCATGTTGGGGACACCTCCCCCCCACCCCCCCCACCCCTGTCTTAATTCCAGCGGCAGTGGTAAGAGGCCCATAAGTGGCTAATAATAGGTCACTTAAGGACATCAATTGGCCTCTGGGCAGGAAGGTTGTCTTCAACCTTTGATGACCGTGACTTAATTGCATTGTGACAGGCGATGGGAAGGTGACGCCCCCGCCCCCCCGGCGTCCCCTTGCAACTCTATCGCTTGGGCTCCATCGCCCATCTCAGGGTGGGTGGGGGGCACAGTAAATCCAGCCCAATGTCTTGTGTTCTCACTGCCAGGTGTTCCAGTTGCCTCATGCCCTCACTACCATATGTTCTCGTTGTTTCATGTCCTCAGTGCTTCATGCCTTCACTATCTCATGCCATCCTGCCTCATGCACTCTCTGTTCTCTACTTGAAAGCTTCCTTTATGTGTAATAGACTGCATAATCAGAAAGCAAAACCCTTAAAATTCCACAGGCAGGAATTGCACTACACTGCAATCAAACAATCTCACATTTGCACAAAAAAAACTCCATACACAATTTGAAATGATTTAAAATTTGAAAAAAAGGTTGGCAGTAGAACAAGATGCGTACGTAAAGAAAGCAAAGAATTACTGGAAGTAACCCAGTGTTGTAATGTGGTATGTTTGATTGTGACCCGTAACTCTAGTTCTTTTCCATAATTAGCTGTTTACTGTAAATATATTTTACCAAGATTTGCTGGAAGCCTGATTGGTTGAAAGTAGAATAAAATCAAATAATCTCATCACTTTTTCCTTCAGAAATGCCACTTTGTCTTACTGCACCAGTGGGTACAGATGTGCAGATCCATAAAAATTGCAGGTTTGCAGCATTGTGGTGAAAAGTATTTTATATGAATAATAGGTTGGGCTGAATTTTACCAGCCCCTCAACGGCCCGGGTCACGGTGGGGGTGGTTGTCGGGGAGGGGGGGACCAGTAAAATTATGCTGGAGAGGCTCACCTCGAACCCCGACATCGAGAAGGGCCCGCCGCATATTACCGGTGACGGGGGGACCTCGGTGCGGCCCCCTGCCACCTGGCGGCGGGCCCTTCATCTGCATATTAAAATGAACCTAAATGATGTGCTAATAAACTTACCTGCAGGCGACAGCCGTTCCACGACGATTTTACAGCCGCCGTTCATACTTCACACGCCCTTGGAACTCCGTATGGAGTTCTGAGGCGAGAACCTGGTGGGCGGGGGGAGGAATAAAATTTTCAGGGCAGGAGGGGTAGGAGAGCAGGGAAAACACTGTTTATTGATTGTTGGGAAGGGGTTGAAGGGCAAATCATAGAAGGTTGGGGGGAAGTTTGGGTAGGGAATGAAGTGAGGTTTGTCAATGAGGGCCAATTAAATGGCCACTGGGGAGTTGGGGAAGGGCCTGCATAACATAATTGTTTATTTTAGTGAAATCGACATTAAATTAACTTTATAAATTAAAATAAGTGTTAAGGGCTTAAAGCCGTTTAAAAATGGCGCTGGTGCCTGCATGTTGGCGCTGTATGCCGTTGCCAGGTACACTGTGGCTGCACCCTCTATGTCATCAGGGGCGGCCACTCTGCCCCCTCTATTTAAATGAGCTCCCACGCGTAATATCGTGAGGGCTCTTCGGTGGCACATCCGTGTCGGAAGGCCGCTGAGTTCAAAGCGCATCGGTATGTGAATAAAATTCAGCCGTTATGTGAATTAATAATTACTGATGCATTAAATTATAATCCCTCAGACTGATGATATTTCCTCAATTAAGAGCTGAGCATATGCAAGTTGCGCAGTGTTGGAATTACAAGATTAGTCTTCACATTTTATGGGTCTTTTTCTTCCAAAAAATATGTTTTATTCATAAAACTTGTGAAAGTACATTACATCAACTTCAAATATGACATTACGTAAAGTGCAAAACAGATCCATGTCTTTCAGTACAGTACATGAGGTGCCTCATTAAATTTGCCATTTCAGGTTATATTTACTTGTACATTAATTATCACTTCCTGTCAAGCATTCAAGGGTGCACACAGACCAAGGGGTTTTACATGGTTTCCTGTCCCTCGGTGTACCATGGCGGGAGAGCCTTAAATAGTGGCCTTTCCCCATTGAGCATTTGTGAGGGCTGCCTCAAGCTTTACTGCATCTCTCAACACCTAGTCCTGGAGCTTGGAATGTGCCAGTCTGCAGCACTCAGTCTTTTTGCACTGGAAGACCAGCAAGTTTTGGGTAGATCAAAAAAAGTCTTTCACCAAGTCGATGATTCTCGGGATGTCTCCCTGGGAACAACCTCTCGAGCACTGAATCCTGCATTCTGGAGCTGCTCAGGATGAACTTTGACAAAAAACACAGCATCTCTTTCCAGACCTGCTTTGCAAAGGCACATGCCAGAAGGATTTGGGTGACTGTCTCTTCCCATTCCATTTTAAGGGGCTTCAGCAAAGTTTATCAGGCCCTAACCCCTCCCACTTGTCAAAGGTTAATCCCAGGCATTTCTCATCTCCAAGCATAATACAACACTTTTCAATCAAACCATCTCACATTTTATGCAAATGCTTCAAGTTCTTTGTTTCTGAGTCCAGGGATTACCGGCATTGTCAAAATATTCAACTGGTCTGAACATCTCACTTAGCTTTCCAGAGTTCGGGTTCAGTACTGGATAATAAAAGACCCTCAAGCTACTAAGAGCAATTTACAGTAAATGTGGGGGAATATGATTCAAGGTTTTAGCATGCTGATGCATATGGATGATGTTGGAGCTTATTTGACCATCCTAATAGGTACTTCTGGCTGGTTAAACGACAGGTTAAAAGCATTACTTTGGAAAATATATTCTGAATCGTCAGTGAAGAACTGAAGGACATAAGAACGAAAGTGATGCCTTAACCAAAACTAGCAAAACAAACTCCTAATTGTCCTTCAAAAATTAAATATTTGTGAAACACCATGCTTGATGAGTTGCCAAATCTAAGGGAGAGTCATCTATGGTGAACAGTTGACCAGAGTTGGATCAGGGAAATATGGGAAGGGAGAGGAGGACATTCTAGAGCTTCATTTGATTTTGGGACAAGAAACAAATTATGCCCAACTTTCCTTGTATCACTAAATAATCCCTCTATCTAAAACAATGCCTATGTATTTTGTGATGTTGATGTACACGGTGTATCACTCCACAGAGTGCAGGCCGCAGATAGAAGTATAAAACATAGCTCTGATTCTCCGACCATCACTCACCACTAACTAGGCTCTGCCTCGGCACTAGAGCCTTATGAAACTCGACCTATGCCATCCACTACACCAGATGATTCCCAGTTTCTGTCTTGTATTGGCACAGATCTGACTGAACTCTGCATATCCTTAGTTATAGATATTTACTAGATACTTGGCAGAAGACATTTGCTCTGCATCATTCCTACTTTTACCTCTGTTTATTAAACAGTGACATTCTGTTCATACAGGACCATAGGAATTTAAGATGATTAAATGAATTAATAGGGAAGATAGAGAGAAATTATTTTCTTTGCTGAGAATTCCAGAACAAGAGGATATAATCTTAAAATTAGAGCTAGGCCATTCAGGGGTGATGTCAGGAAGCACTTCTTTACACAAAGGGTAGTTGTAATCTGGAACTCTCTCCCTCAAAAAGTTGTTGTGACTCGGTCAATTGCAAATTTCAAAACTGAGATTGATATATTTTTGTTAGGCAGGGTATTAAGGGGTATGGAACCAAGGCAAATAGATGGTTAAGATACTGATCCACCATGATCTAATTCAATGGCGAAACAAGCTCCAGCCACAGAATGGCCTACTCCTACTTCTCTGCATGTTCGGCAGAGATTTTTCTATGTTGTGACTTTTTTTAATAAATACATTTTATCCCCTGTGAATAAGAAAACTTATTTTTACTTGTTCTTGGGATATAGGTGACATTGGCTAGTTTGCATTTATTGTTGATCCTTGGAAGGGGGTGGTAGTCACCAAAGCAGCATACATACTCTGATGTAGTACACACTTTGGAACAATGCACACATTGATGTAGTGGACGGGATTTTGTGAGGCCCCCCCCCCCCACCCCGAGGCGAGACTGGAGACAGCGGGGGCACGGAGTATCGCAACGGTTAGTGGGGGTCTGCGGGGTGGAGGGCCCGTTACCACCCCATCGCCACGGGATCCTCCCGGGAGTGGGATAGGCCATTGACAGCCTTCCCGCCCACAGGCCAGTTGGGGCCCTTAAGTGGCCTGTTCAAGTCCAATTAAGGGCCTCTTCCTGCCGTCACTGGGATCATACCAGCGGAGTGGGGTGGACCACATGCGGGGAGGACAACATGTAAAACAAGGTGCCCTGCCTGTGGGCTTTGGGGTGGGGGTGGGGGCTGGTCCCTCCTTTGTGGGCAATTTGTGGCCCCCAACGGGAACAACTTTACCCCCCGGGACCCCCTCCCCCTGGACTGCATGACTCCTCACCACCCCCTGCCAAACCACTCTCTTCCCCCCCCCCCCCCCCACCCGCTCGCTGGGGCCCTCCGGACTAGCCCCAGCAACCCTGTCTCACCTACTTCTGCTGCGGAGTTCCAGCACTGGGCTTGGGTCCAAGGACTTTGCAGTACCGCTCCCGGTGGTGCTGCTGATACTGCTGAGCTGCCGGCTCTCCGATTGGCCCAGCGTCCAGCACAAAATCCAGCCCAGTGTATATAGACAAAGGCATTGTACACACTATATAAATGCAAATAGTTTTAGATTCAAATTAAAATGTTTGAATTCATCTCTTCCCAGTATAAAAATATTTAAATACAGCTAAAATACAGGTTGTAATATGTGCCTCTAACTTTGTCATTGGTGTTGCAGGAAGGAAGTGTTTTCAAAGTGCGCTGTGCTTTATTGGCTCATGCTCTGAATCAGTAGGTGAGCTTTCCGATTGAATCCATATGTGAACGGTTCATTATCCATTTTCCATCTGATTTATTTTGTAGCACTGGATGACAGAATTGGAAATCTTCGCCATGATATTTGCAGCTGCTATTCATGACTATGAGCACACGGGAACAACAAATAATTTTCACATTCAGACCAGGTAACAGCTAGATTAATGGTTTACTCTCTTCTGTAGAAAACCTGCTGACAGTTTGTTTCTTTAACAAATCCGCCAATCAGTTAATATCAAGAGGCTCCTGCTGAATTCTTACTTTTGATGCCTTATTCATGTTTTGTTTCATCATGTTATGAGGCTATGCATTGCAAAGGATGCACTTCATAAATAATTCTCATTTACCCACAATAATCTTCTTCCATTTTTTCACAGTTCTCTCCCCTTACTCTGTCCTGAAGGTGAAGAATCATGAGGGAGTGTTCCAAAGGGAAAAGGTCCCCTCTCAGAAATGTACACAAGCATAGCCATATGTATAGACACACAGATATACATGCAGACGTGTATATTATGGCATTGTAGTTGTTGAGAAGCTGTTTCCACTAGTGGGGGAATCTCAAACTAGGGGACATAGTTACAGGATAGGGAGACACTCATTTAAAACTGAGATGCGAAGAAATTTCTTCTCTCATAGGGTAGTGAATGTCTAGAATTCTCTATCCCTGAGAGTTGTGGAGGCTAGATCACTGAAAGTATTTAAAGAGGATGTAGATAGATTTTTGAAGTATCGGGGAATTGAGGGCTATGACGAGCTGGCATGAAAGAGGAGTTGAGGTCTGGGGCAAATCAGCTATGATCTTATTGAATGGCGGGGCAGGCTGGAGGGACCGAATGACTTACTCCTGCTGCTATTACTTATGTTCTTATGTTGTACACATATGTATATATACACGCGCATATATGTACATGTATATACAGGGGAGCCTGGCAAATCCACTCCACCCCCAAACTAGCTAACTAGCATTTCTAGCTTCTTCAGTGGGGGAGGTGGGACACCACTAAGCTATCAAAGGCATATTCCAATTTGGAGGCTGCCTGTGGTAAAATCACCGAGCTGGTCCTGCTGCCAGCATGTGTGGGCTCGGGACCTGCTTTCCACCCCGACTTCAGGGTCCTGAAGCCACTGTAAAATTAAGCCCATGGGCAGCACAGTGGCGCAGCGGCTAGCACCGCAGCCTCACAGCTCCAGCGACCCGGGTTCGGTTCTGAGTACTGCCTGTGCAGAGTTTGCAAGTTCTCCCTGTGACCGCATGGGTTTCCTCCGGGTACTCTGGGTTCCTCCCACATGCGGGTTGATAGGTAAATTGGCCATTGTAAATAAATTGCCCCTAGTGTCGGTAGGTGGTAGGAGAATTGAGGGAAGGTGGGGATGTGAGAGGGATAAAATGAGATTAATGTAGAATTAGCATAAATGGGTGGTTGATGATCAGCGTGGACTCGTTGGGCCAAAGGGCCTGTTTCAGTGCTGTATCTCTCTATGACTCCTTGATGCCCCATCCTCTAACCCTGTGAACTTCAGTGGGAGCAACAACAGAGTTCAGCAATGCAGATGCTGAGATCATACCCCTGCAAATTTCCTTGAATCATATATCTTATAGTTGGAGTGACCTGATAACTTGCAGATGGCTGGTGCCCTCATCGGGAGTGGAACATCCAGTTCATATCCCACAGCTACATATCACTTACCACTTAGTAACTCATGAGTTATCATGTTAGTCACTGCAGAGTAAAATAGTGCATTAGTTATTGCACCTAGACTAGCAACCCAGAGATCATGGGCTTAATTTTACTGTGGGCTTCAGGACCTTGAAGTCGGTGTGGAAAGCAGGTCCCGAGCCCGCACATGCCGGCGGCAGGATCAGCGCGGTGATTTTACCACAGGCAGCCTCCAAATTGGAAGTTTACAGGTCCACCATCCAGTTAAGAACAGCAGGTGACCTCCTGATACTGTCGGTCCAATCAGAGGACTGACAGGTCTGAAGCCTCAGCAGTGCCACCGGGAGAAATGGCGGCTGCTGTGGCAGGTCGAAGACCTCAGGCTGTCTCAAAATGGAGGTGCCCTCAGGCAGGTTAACTAAAAATTGAAATTTAGAATGGCTGAGAGCAGTAGGCCACACCGTTCACAGGGTTAAACCCCTCCGGGGGGATCGTTGGGGCCCAGGGGACTACCTTCCCTACCCGCAGCTCCCTCTTTGGGCCATGGAGCCTTTGGCTCTGATGGCCACCCGGCACAGCCACAGGGAACCACCTCCATGAATCTGGCAGCTTCCCTATGTGGCAGGGAGCCACTCTGCCCTCGGCAAAAGGCCTGCTGTCCCATATAATGGCCCTTAATTGGGCTCTTAATTCTGCAAAGTGGCTTCCCATCTCCATGGAGAGGGCAGCCAATACACCTTACAGCCCGCCACTGGGAAAATTCCCTGGCAGTGGGACAGCAACAGAGAACCGTCCCGCCAGGCTCCCTGCTATTTAACCAGTTTCCACCCCCCCCCCGCCCGGCTCTGTTGCTGCCACCCGAACAGGGTAAAATTCAGACCTATGAGTTCAAATCATACCATGGCAGGTGGTGAAATTGACTTCAGTAAATCTGATCATTTGAAAGCTGGAATTTGAAAAAGCTACCATGAAAGCTGCCAACTGTTTCACTAATGTCTTTCAGTGAAAAGAACCTGCCATCCCTAGTGGGTCTAGCTTACACATGACGCTTAACCCCACTCTAAAGTGACCTAGCAAGCTACTCGGTTGTATAAACCTATGTTGCCTTTGCAAGGACAGCAGTGGTTCAAGATGACAGCCTCCCACCACCCTCTGGGGATGGGCACTAAACAGTGTGCTTTCCAGTATCAGCGACATCCTAAGAAGAAATAAAAGGTCATCATTTGATTTGTTAATACTGCAGCACTCATTCGATGTTGCGTAAAGATGTTGTCAAGATTGAGCTGTAGCACTATGGAACTGACTCTGTGAACTGTGTTACATTTCCCCCTTGCGTATGTTATGACTGAGGCGGGAGGAGTGCACTGTCTTTCTCCAGTTCCACTGGTCACAACGTATGTTTAAATGTTTACCTAGTTACCGATATGGCCAATTATGCACTTTATTTTTATTTCAGAATAAAATCCACCAACCAGGTTTCTTTAATAAATAACAAAATTATCAATTTATTAAAAAACAAGATATAATCAATAAAGATGAAAAGCATTAACACACAGATTGAAATATAAAAGTTCCTTTCTAACTTAGCCCAACACACAAACACACGCACAGGTTAAAGAAAAAAATAAAGACGTTTTCCCTGCAGAGATCTTTTTACAAAAAAAACTAAATAATATTTTGGCCAAATACTTGTTAATTCATGAAGGAAATGGATAAGACGTGGAATGATATCAGTTATCCCTTTTCTGGCATCTCAAATATGCATAGACGGCTGTCAGTGGGATCTTTTTGGAGCAGTTATCTTCAGGCAACGTCAAGGATTAGGCTGGCAAGCTTTCCAGGAGAAATGCAGCATCAGGAGTTTCAGCTAGCACACACTGGATTCTCAGGGTTTCTCAGAAAGGTGGCGAAAGGATGAACTGGGTGCTTCCCACAGCAGGCTGTAAACCCAATTGACTCAAAACAATATCCAAACCGAAACCAACTCTTGATCACTATGCGTGGGTTTCCTCCGGGTGCTCCGGTTTCCTCCCACAAGCCAAAAGACTTGCAGGTTGGTTGGTAAATTGGCCATTATAAATTGTCACTAGTATAGGTAGGTGGTAGGGCAATATAGGGACAGGTGGGGATGTTTGGTAGGAATATGGGATTAGTGTAGGATTAGTATAAATAGGTGGTTGATGGTTGGCACAGACTCGGTGGGCCGAAGGGCCTGTTTCAGTGCTGTATCTCTAATCTAATAATCTAAAAAAAACTCTTGACATGGCACTTCTCTGTAAACAACTCCCATCATCAGAAGGCACCTGCTGTTTACTTAGCTGAAGACATGTAACTTCCAGTAAGTGTTTTTAAACGAAGTCCTGAAGTCCTTCCAGTGATCTTTTAAAGAACAATCAAAGTACAGCATTTATGGAATCACTTCAGTCCTCCAAAGGAATCCATTTCCACAATTTTTTTACATGAGTCCTCACAAAAATATTTTAAAAATGGAAGTACTTTAATAACACACACAAACTGAGTAATTAATAGCTAGGTGTAAATATTAATTCTAGTTGAAATCGTTAATGGTAGGCAGAATGGTTCCAGTGATGATTCTATGAACGTTTTGTTTAATCACAGCACCTTCTATTCCCCCGTGTGACATTGTCTCCATTAAATATCACACACAGCATAAAGTGGTAATGACAGATAATTCACTGTCGTCACTGTTAACATTTTCTTCTCACAACCACACACTTAAAATATCCTCCCAGCTGGCTCTGTAGTGCAACCATGGTAATTACTTAACTCGATCACTGCTGGCCTGTGAGTGGAGAAGTATAAATCATCAAGCCCGTGTAGGAAATTAACCTGTTCTTTTAAAACATAGACAAATTATCCCCCCACCATCAACATCCTGGGTATTACCATTGACCAGAAACTTAACTGGACCAACATATAGATACCATGGCTGCAGCAGCAGGCCTGCTGCTGGGAATTCTGCAGCAAGTAACTCACCTCCTCACTCCCCAGAGCCGGTCCACCATCTACAAATCACAAGTCAGGACTGTGATGGAATACTCTCCATTTGCCTGCATGAGTGCAGCTCCAACAACACTCAAGAAGCTCAACACCATCCAGGACAAAGTAGCCTGCTTGATCGGCACCCCATTTACCACCTTCAACATTCACTCCCTCCACCACTGGTGCACTGTGGCAGCAGTGTGTACCATATACAAGATGCATTTCAGCAACCTGCCATGCCTCCTTCAACAGTACCTGTCTGAGTATTAGTTAACCTACTGTTGAATATGTAAATAGCTTAGTATACATCATCACAGGAAGTGCTGTAAGCCAACATGTGATTTCGCAGTTGGAGTAATGTTAGTCAACAGTCATAGAGTTATACAGCACAGAAACAGGCCCTTCGGCCCAACGCGCCTGCGCCGACCATCAAGCACCTGTCCAAACTAATCACATTTCACCGCACTTGGCCAACTAATCACATTTCACCGCACTTGGCCCGTAGCCTTGTATGCTATGGCGTTTCAAGTGCTCATGTAAATACTTCTTAAATGTTGTAACTGTTCCTGCCTCTACTGGCCCTTCGGGCAGCGTGTTCCAAATTCCAACCACCCTCTGGGTGAAAAGGTTTTTCCTCAACTCCCCGCTAAACCTCCTGCCCCTTACCTTAAATCTATGCCCCCTAGTCACCATGTGTCTCTTAGAGCCCCCCTGTAAGTCTGTTATTTTATAATAAAGATCTTTCAAACAACTTATCATTCAGCCTCAGATTGTTTGGTACGTTTGTGTTGAGAAATTAATAACATAACAATCACCACCTGCGAGTTCCCCTCCAAGTCACAAGCCATCCTGACTTGGAAATATGTTGCCAATCCTTCACTATCGCTGGGTCAAAAACCTGGAACTCCCTTCCTAACAGCACTGTGGGTGTACCTACACCAGATGGATTGCAGTAGTTCAAGAAGGTGGCTCACCACCACCTTCTCAAGGGCAATTCGGGATGGGCAACAAATGCTGGCTTTGCCAGAGACACTCACCCCATGAAAGAATTTTTAAAAAAATAATTCCAAGCTATTTTCATAGTGAAACTTTCATTGAACCAATAAGCATATGTTTTGGATCCAGTAATTATATACCATGAAAGAGTGGTAGCAGATGGTAGACCAGAATTACCAGTGACCGGCCAGTATTATGAGTGACCAATCAACTAGATCAGTGACTGGTCAGTATCACCAGTGACCAATCAATCTCACGTGACCAAATCAGTATTATTCATGACTGGCCAATATTGCCAATAACCTGATCTGTTGTAGAACCAGCCCTCTTTCTGCTCGGATCCCAAAGCAGCCCAATATGATTATTTAAAATGCTAGCCTGTATACACAAACTACTGTCTTTTTTTGCTGCTCGCTGATCAGTATGGCTGCTGATCATTGGACTCTACCCTGGTGATCATATAACCTGTCCTGTTATTAACTGGTCTACCTAGTCGGACTTGCCTTCCAGTTAGGCAGTATGATCACCAACTTTCTACTTGTTGACTGGTATGAGTTCTAAGAGTCCACATTGGTATAATCATCAGCCCATTACTTTGTTGATGAGGTTGCTCCCTTTCTTCAACACCTTGGGAGTGGCTATCTCTGTGCTTAGCAATTGTTTAACAGTCATAGTGCCTATCAAGTCACTACTAATATAATATCATCTATAAGCAAAGATGCTGGCACATAGTTTACTATACAGTAAGATGCATAACATTTATTAAATATTGATATGTGGATGTATTTGAGAGTAATCATCTCATTTGTTTTGCCAGATGCCAAGTAAATTTGCTTTGATCTCTTTACTGTAAGAACATAACACTTTATAAAGGTTCATATGTTTCTGATGTTAAACAATTTGGGCTGGAAATTAAATGAAAACGTAAATAAAATTGCTAACTTTGGTGTTATAAATATGAGCATTCAATTCTTTTTTCTGACTTCATTAAACCATAAAGTAGCCATGCCTCATTTTAAGTGGTGACAATTAATATACACTTTTGTCTTTAATTGGAAGGTCCGATGCAGCTATTTTGTACAATGACCGAGCAGTACTGGAAAGTCATCATGTCAGTGCAACTTATCGTCTGCTGCAAGATGATGAGGAAATGAACATCCTGTTCAATCTTTCTAAGGATGACTGGAGGTAATAAACATAGAACAGTACTAACTGGAGAATCTTTGTGTTTGGATCAGTCCCAAGCTGCGTTATTGAAACACATAGAGGTATTAAGACAGCCTGGCATAGGCTTGCCACCTCCCAACCCCACCGATTGCCTAGTAGATCTGGGGCAAATGGAAGTGGAAAAGAACTCCCTGCTCATTTCCTATGGCCAGTCTAGTTGGAGAAAACTACATCTGCCCATATGTGGGTGGATGCATGTGTGCTAAATGCATTCGACTCTGGTTTGCTTGCTTGCCATTTTGCACTATTTACATTCCAGGAATTATGCCTTAGTTAAAGGGATGGTAAAGCCTGAGCCCCTTTGGAGTCATAGATTGTAATGGCAGAGAAGGAGGCCTTTCGGCCCATTGATTCTCTGTAGAGGAATCTAGACAACGTGGCAAAGTATATTTAAAAAAGTAAATTGATTTTTAAACTATATTTATGGGATATGAGTGTCGCTGGAAGGGAACATACCCTCTAGTTCTTTTTTGTAGTGTGCGGGCAATTTGTTTAAGTGTTCAGTCCCTTTAATCTTTTTGCGCACTATGCACACATGGTAACTTAAAGCACTTGATTTGTGCCTGGTCTGCGTGGCCACGCAGCTTAGAGGGAGCATTGCTGGAAGGTTAGCATTTATTGCCCAGCTCAGTTTGCCCTTGAAGGTGGTGGTGAGCTGCCTTCTTGAATGAAACTGAATGGCTTGCTAGGCCACTTCAGAAGGCAGTTAAGAGTCATCCACATTGTTGTGGCCCTGGAGTCACCTACAGGCCAGCCTGGGTAAAACAGATTGTAAATGTTTCTATAGGTATGCAAATAAGTAAACATGGGCACTTTAGAGGCTGAAACAGGCAAAATTATAATGGCAAAGGCAGTAAATGAATATTTTGCATCTGTCTTCACGTTAGAAGACACAAAAAACATTCCGGAAATAATGAGGAACCAAGGGTCTAGCAGGAATGAGGAACTTAAAGAAATTGGTACAAGTGAAGAAATGGTACTGGAGAAATTAATACTAAGTGGCAACAAGTGCCCTGGACCTGACGACCTGCATCCTAGGCTTTTAAAAGAAGTAACTGCAGAGATAATGGATGCATTGGTTTTAACAAAGGTCGATAGTTTAGAACATAGAACATTACAGCGCAGTACAGGCCCCTCGGCCCTCGATGTTGCACCAACCTGTGAAACCATCTGACCTACACTATTCCATTTTCATCCATATGTCTATCCAATGACCACTTAAATGCCCTTAAAGTCTACTACTGTTGCAGGCAGGGCGTTCCAGCCCCTACTACTCTCTGAGTAAAGAAACTACCTCTGACATCTGTCCTATATCTATCACCCCTCAACTTAAAGCTATGTCCCCTCGTGTTTGCCATCACCATCCGAGGAAAAAGACTCTCACTATCCACCCTATCTAACCCTCTGATTATCTTATATGTCTCTATTAAGTCACCTCTCCTCCTCCTTCTCTCTAACGAAAACAACCTCAATAAGAGAATTAAGGGATATGGGGAAAGTGCAGGAAGGTGGATTTGAGGTAGACGATCAGCCATGATCTTGTTGAATGGCAGAGCAGGCTCAAAGAGCCAAATGGCCTAATACAGCTCTTATTTCTTATGTTCTTATGTTGTCAGTGTCTATGTGAAATCTAGCATATTTTCGGATGATGTGTGGTTCTTGTCCTATAAGTAGAAGTGGTGTCTTACATATATATTTAAATGAGTGCAGCATGGCACCTTATCAGGTTTCAGGAGATCAGGTGAAAAACCTCCGAGAGTATAGGCATTGTCTATAAAAAGAGTTCTGGGAGTTAGTTGAAGCAGGCCTCTAATGGCAAGATAGGGGCATTTTTCTGATTGTGAGTTCATCTTTTGTTTGTTCCATCCATTAGTTTTGCTGGGAAGTTCTTTACTTTAGTATTTTGTTCCCCATACCAACACTGGTGATTTTGAGATGAGAGTGGGTATTCTTGTTGATACGTGACTATGCTGCATAAATAAGAAGAGAAAAAGAAGTTTATAAGCGACTCACAAGTTTAGGAACAACACCGCTTGAGGTATTCTAGAAACGCCAATCATTACATCAGGACCTGGGCACATCAGAGGAGTGCTGTGTAATGACCTGTGCATAGCATCTGGATTAGGGGTGTTGAAGTGAAAGTGACCACAACATGAACCTTTCATGCTGCTGCATCCTTTCAAACCACCTCAGGAAACATCTGACACCTCAGGAAGAGAAAGGATTTGCACTCAGTGAGTGTTCAGGTGATATCTGACCACAGAAACATCATGATGCGCATCAGTAGCTCTTGCCCAGGAAGTAGCCATGATGCTTTTATTATGTGATATTCCACAGTGCCCGTATCATTTGAAGAAGAAGCACTGGGTGTTAGAAGACCAGACTATTCTCTTCACCCATGACTGTTAACCTTCATTGAGAAAGCCCTTGTTATCTTGACCTGAACTTCTCAGCATCTGTTTGAAGCTTCCACCTTCAAAAAAAGTGATTCATTCAGCTTAAGCACAACAAGGCTGTAGTGGTAATGTCACTGGACTGGTAGCCCAGAGGCCCAGGCTAATGCTCTGGGGACGTGAGTTCAAATCCCACCACAGCAGATGGTGAAATTTGAATTCAATTAATAAAATCTGGAATTAAAAAGCTAGTCTAGTGTGACCATGAAGCCATTGTCAATTGTTGTAAAAGCCCATCTGGTTCACTAATGTCCTTCAGGGAAGGAAATCTGCTGTCCTTACCTGGTCTGGCCTACATGTGACTCCAGATCCACAGCAATGTGGTTGACTCTTAAAATGCCCTCTGAAATGGCCACTCAGTTCAAGGGCAATTAGGGATGGGCAATAAATGTTGGCCCAGCCAGCGACGCCCATATCCCATGAACAAATAATAAAATAAAACAAGAAGTGTGTGAGAAAAGGAATTTGTTATGCACAATAAAATATGTGCAGACGTGAGGAGCTCACTAATCTTCCACAGTTCCTGAAACCAACGTACCTCTTCCTCATTGGAAACCAAGTATGGGGAACATCAGTGACTGTATTGACTCAATTGCTGACCTCCTTCCATATAGTTTGCTTCTGTGCTTTTACTGGAGACTGACATTCAGCCCAAAACAGGGCCAACCACCTTTAGTGCACTTCCTACAGCAGACCCTGGAGCTGTTCAGCTTCAAAGGGAGCAGTTTGTACACATGTGAAGCTCTCTGAAAGGTTACAGAAATGAAACGTTAACTCTGTTTCTCTCTCTTCAGATGCTGTCTGACCTGCTGAATATTTCCAGCATTTTCTGTTGTTGTTTCAGGTTTCCAACAGCTGCAGTATTTGCTTTTGTTTCAAACTGACATGTCTCATTAGCACAGACCCATTTAGACTAGAGCATGGCTACCCGACCCGAACCCGATGGGACCCGACGACACGTGTCGGGTTCGGGTCGGGTTGCTCTTCCAGGTCTGGCATTCGGGCTCGGGTCGGGCTGGGTCAGACACAGTGACAGTGCTACCTTTTGGTCAGGGAGGGAAAGGAAAGTAAGAGTAAGCATCATTAATTTACGGTCATCGAGTCGGGTCAGGTCAGGCGCAGGAATAAAACCAAAAGACTTGGGCCCAGGTCAGTTGCGGGATCGATGTGGTCTGGTCGGGCCCGAGACGGGTTTCAATTGTATACCAGAGCAGGCCTTTAATTTAGACCCATTCACTCTTTCACCAAAATAATCTTTGGCACAATCTCTGTTTACACGATCAATAGGTGTTGAATGAATTGATATTTTGTGCTGTGTATGTTGGGCAACACCACAGTTTTTAGTTTAGTGTATAGCTCATCGATTGTGAGGTAGCTAAGATCAACTACAGAGAGTTAGTGAGAAAGTTGAGCGTTGACTAACTGCACTGTTATTTTAATCTATATGGGTGAATAATTATAGTCTGTCCTCAATCTTCCTGCAATGCTTCTTTCCAGGTTTTCCTTTCTGGCTTATTCTGAACTAACTCTCAACTGTGTTCATTACTTTCCTTTATGTTGCTTTGCAACAGGTTACTAGATGAATTTGAATTCAAACAAACTTATTTGACACCTCCTGCTTAGTTTAATGCAGTTTATATACTGAAAATCAACAAGCACAGACTAAACAAATATGAGCAATATTGTTTACGACAAAAATAGATAAAGAGGAGGTATCTAAATGGCTGGCAGTGCTCATAGTATGAACGGTATGTATCCCAGGTTTCTGAGAGAGGTAAGGGTGGAAATAGCAGAGATTTGACCACAATTTTTCAATCCTGCTCGGATATTGGAGTGGTGCCAGAGGACTGAAGATTTGCAAATATTACACCCTATTCAAAACAGGGGAGAGTGATAAATTAGTTAACTACAGGCCAGGTAGCCTGACATTGGTGACGGGGCAACCTTTGGAGACCATAATCTGGAACAAAATTAATTGTCACTTGGAAGAACATGGGCTAGTAAATGACAGCAGCACAGATTTATTAAAGGCAAATAGTGTCTGACTAACTTGATTGAGTTCTTTGATGAAATAGTGAAGAGGGTTGATGAGGGTAGTGCAGTTGATATGAATATGGACTTTCAAAAGGTGTTTGATTAAGTACCAAATAATAGACCTGTTAGCAAAATTAAAGCCCGTGGGAGTAAAGGGGCAGTGGCAACATGGATACAAAATTGGCTATGAGGTAGGAATCAGAGAGTAGTTGTGAGGGAAGTATGTAGCAGCATTCCTCAGGAATCTGTATTAGGACCACTGTTCGTTTTGACATATATTACTGACTTGGACTTGGGTATGGGGACATAATTTCAGTGTTTGCAGATAACTCAAAACTTGGAAATGTTGTAAGCTTTGAGGAGGATAGTAACAGACTTCAGCAGGACATAGACAAACTGGGGAAATAAGCAGACACATGGCAGATGACATTTAATGCTGAGAAATGTCAAGTGATGCATTTTGGAAGGACGAATGATAAAAAGCAGTATAAACTAAGTGCCACAATTTTAAAAGGGGTATGGAAATAGAGAGACCTGGGGGCACATATACACTAATATTTGAAGGTGGCAGGACATGTTGATAAGGGTGTTAAAAAAGCATATAGGATACTAGGCTTTATAAATAGAGGCATTGGGGTTTATCTTGAGGAAAGGATGAAAACAGACGCTAAGTAGTGTTGTGCTAATAAGACATGCCTGTTTAAAAGTCTGGTCATAATCCTCAATTTTGCTGCTGATTACAATGATTTAAACATGCCTGGAGGCACTAAAATGGACACCTGCATGTTTAGCACACAAGCGCTGATTAGAAGCAATTTTCCTGGAGCAATATATTTAGTCTCCATGCACTCAATTTCACTGAAGATGTAGAATGGGCTGGCACACAATGGGACATTTCAGAATGGCTGAGGGACCAAGTGAGAGGGTACACAGGTTCTCAGACATGTTACTGGAGGATCTGGTGGAAGTCATCCACAGGAAGAGGGATGTCCGCTATCCCCAAGGAGGAAGGAGCACATGTTGCTCTCCTGGACCTCTCTCCTGCCAGAATTGTACTGCCCAGCCTGGCCTCACCTCCTCCTCCCATTCCTCCTTCAGACCAAGCGGAACCCCTAGCAAGCTCAGCATGACTAAATACTCCCTTTCTTCTGGTGATTCCTATAAGGTTTCAAAGAAGCTAGAACAGCATAGTACTTGTTATCTTTCGGTGAAGTCCTCAGAGAATTTTCATGAAAAATATTGATGAAGTCATGGCAAAGGGTGTCCCATAAAGTCTCCCAAACTAGAGGACATATGTTTAGTATACTTGGCAAAGAAACGGAGGGGAAGATGAGGAGAAGTTTTTTCACTGTCAGTTATTCCAATCTGGAATGAATTGCCTGAAATTGTGGTGGAATATGAAATTAAATGCTTCCTCCCAAAGTGCATCATGTGTCACTTAGCATTAAATTTCATATTCTACCACAATTTCAGGCAATTCATTACAGATCCTGGTAAATCTCTGAGCAAAATGTCAATAGTAACTCTCAAAAGGGAATTAGATCTCTACTTAAAGGAAATATTTTCAAGGCTATGAGGAAAGAGCAGAGTGGAACCAATTAGTAGCTTTTCCAGAGAGTTTGAACAGGTTTGATGTGCTACATGATTTACTTCAATGCTGTATAGTTCTATCCTATTAAAGGTGAGATATTATTGAGAGAAAATATGACCTTACAAATCCTGAATGGAGAAAGAGGAAGGGTTCACTGAGATGAATAAACAAAAATGCATAAGCAAGTAAAAAGGATGTTCAAAAGTACATAGAGACACCTGGAAAAACAGCACAGCAGTAGAAGCAGCATATAACATTAAAAGTTCCCCTAGCACCACAATTAAGAGGGCAGTTAAAGAGGCGAGAACCTTAAAAGGTGCACACAGAACTGAAACTGAGGATGAATGCAGAAAGTAAATGATTACTTCCTCTCCTATTCACAGTGGAAGACATGAATAACATGCTTTCCCCAAACACAGATATTTTAAATACAATGGATCAGGTGGAATTCTGAGACAGACTAAAAAGGTTCAAAGCAAACAGATCAGCAAACTCCTGCACTTTGTGGAAACTTACAGTTTGCAAATTAGCTGCCTGGTTTCTTAAATTACAAGTGTCTTCATTGGCTTTGGGATATCCTGAGATTGTGAAAGGCACTACATAAATACAAGCTTTTTCCTCTCCTCAATGTATGGAATAGAATTCCAAATAGAGTAGTGGAGTTGAAAACCTTGGAAGCACTTAAGAAACAATTGGATGACTGTAAGATCTTATTGGATGGATGAATGGCCCACCGTGCAGTGTTTATACCAGTTAGTGGCTATTTAGCACATTCCTTTTTCTAGTAGTCAATGCATAGCTGAGCTTGTCAAACATATTAACACTACTCCAAGGAATATTTCTGTAACGACATTCCTTTTCACTTTCAAAATCATTAGATAATTAATACTGGATGATGTACTGTGGTACAATCTGACCTCTTAGAAATGTCTTTAAAAACAATTCAGAGTGATGGGATATGAGTCTCCTCTCTGGCTGAAATAGATACCTTAATTCTTTTATAAAAACAAAATACTGTGGATGCTGGAAATCTGAAATAAAAACAGAAAATGCTGGAAATTCTCAGCAGGTCTGGTAGCATCTTATAGAATCATAGAGTCATAGAGATGTACATCACAGAAACAGGTCCTTCGGCCCATCATGGCCGTGCCGGCCATCAAGCACCGATCTATTCTAATTCCATTTTCCAGCAGTTGGCCCATAGCCTTGTATGCTATGGCATTTCAAGTGCTCATCTAAATACTTCTTAAATGTTGTGAGGGCTCCTGCTCTACCACCCCTTCAAGCAGTGTGTTCCAGATTCATACCACCCACTGGGTGAAAGCATTTTTCCTCAAATCCCATCTAAACCTCCTGCCCCTTACCTTAAATCTATACCCCTGGGTTTGTGACACCTCCGCTAAGGGAATAGTTTCTTCCTATCTACCCTATCTATGCCCCTCATAATTTTGTATACCTCAATCAGGTCCCCCGTCGGCCTTCTCTGCTCTAAGTAAAACAACCCTAGCCTATCCAGTCTCTCTTCATAGCTGAATTGCTCCAGCCCAGGCAACATCCTGGTGAATCTCCTCTGCACCCTCTCCAGTGCAATCACATCCTTCCTATAGTGTGGCGACCAGAACTGTACACAGTATTTCAGCTGTGGACTAACTAGCGTTTTATACAGTTCCATCATAACCTCCCTGCTCTCATATTCTATGCCTCGACTAATAAAGGCAAGTATCCCATATGCTTTCCTAACCACCTCATCTACCTATGCTACTGCCTTCAGTGATCTATGGACAAGTACACCAAGGTCCTTCTGACCCTCTCTACTTCCTAGGGTCCTACCATCCATTGTATATTCCCTTGCCTTGTTTGTCCCCCCAAAATGCATCAACTCACACTTTTCAGGATTAAATTCCATTTGCCACTGCTCTGCCCATCTTACCAGCCCATCTATATCATCCTGTAATCTAAGGCTTTCCTCCTCACTTGATACCACCAATTTTCGTGTCATCTGTGAACTTACTGATCATCCCTCTTATATTCACATCTAAATCATTAATGTACACTACAAACAGCAAGGGACCCAGCCCCGATCCCTGCGGTACACCACTGGTCACAGGCTGCCAATCGCAAAATCAACCCTCGACCATCACCCTCTGCCTCCTGCCACTAAGCCAATTTTGGATCCAATTTGCCAAATTGCCCTGGATCCCATGGGCTCTTACCTTCTTAAACAATCTCCCATGCGGGACCTTATCACAAATCTTACTGAAGTCCATGTAGACTACATCAACTGCTTTACTCTCATCTACACACTTAGTCACCTCCTCAAAAAATTCAAATTTGTTAGACATGATCTCCCCCTGACAAAGCCATGCTGACTATCCTTGATTAATCCCTGCCTCTCCAAGTGGAGATTAATCCTGTCCCTCAGAATTTTTTCCAGTAGTTTCCCTACCAATGATGTTAGACTCACTGGCGTGTAATTACCTGATTTATCCCTACTTCCCTTTGTTGAATAATGGTACCACATTCGCTGTCCTCCAGTCCTCTGGCACCTCTGCTGTGGCCAGAGAGGATTTGAAAATTTGTGTCAGAACCCCTTCAAGGTCACAGACCTGAAAAGGTAATTGTGCTTCTCTCTCCACAGATGCTGCCAGACCTGCTGAGTATTTCCAGCACTTTCTGTTTTTATTACCTTAATTCTTTTATTTGTTCTTGGATGTGAGCATCTCTGGCAAGGCAAGCATTTATTGCCTATCCCTAATTGCCCTTGAGCAATTAAGAAATCAGATGGATGGGATGCAGCAAGTGTGTTCGCGTAGTGGGTGGTGCATAGCAGTTAGTCTGCTTGACACCTCTTGCTTTCAGCTCTCATTGCTGGCTAGCAGTACAAGTACATTTATTTTAAAAAAGACAGCGAGTGTGTAAGCCTTTCCCTGCCAGTACATAGCCTCTCCATCAGCAAGCCCACTGTAGTGCCTCCCTGTGGCGACATACATAAACCGGGTACCAGGCTAAACTATATGGGACTTGAAGGAGGCCTGGCCCCCAGACACGTTGACATGCAGACCCACGAGTGTGTGCTTCTGCCCTGCTGCCCATAAGTCAGATCTTCAGCTATTGGTAATTAGCCTCACTGCCTTGTGGGTGTCTCGGGAGAGAAGAAGGTTAAGGGAGTAAACCCCAACAGAAAATCCAGACTGTAGTCCCTCAGGTGGTTATCTGTCATTTATCCAGCAGCTTTCTGGCAACTGCTACAACAGAGCTGGTACCAAACAGTACTGGTTTTCTCCTTTCCTTGGGACAGTACTAGCAATGCTGAGTGGTGGGGGAGGGAGGGTGCAGGAGCGGGGGTGTCCTAATGCTTGGACAAGTCAGGGTCTCCATACTATTTGTCCAGGCCTGCACCCTGAAGAGGACACTCCAGCTCAATGGTTTAAGTTGGCACTCAGCCTCTACTGCCACAACAGACCATGTACAATCCAGAAGTGCCATACACACTGGGCGCAGTCCCTCATCTCCCGAGATAGACAGATGCCATCATCATCATTGCTTCACTGGGAAAGGGAAGAAAGAAATTGTATTTATACGATGCTTTAACAATATCCTGAAGATGTCACAAAGCATCTGAGGGAAGTAAATATCAGTATTCACTTTTATAGTTTTCTATCTATCATGATGGGGATTTCGCCCTCAATGCCATGCCCCATCTTGAGCTGTCCCTTACTCTTCTGGCACCTTATCTTTTAAACATCTCACCCTTTGCCACGTCTCCCATTTATCCTTCAAAGTCCATCTCATCTACTTGGAAGCATATAAGCCAAAATCATGTGCTTCAAATCTCTTTACAAACACTGTCCGCTCCTGGAAGAAACTATTTCCTATCAAGCTCACAATCCTATGAAATCTTGGTGTTCTGTTTGATTCTGAACTGAACTTCAGACTACACATCACTGCTAACCAGGGATAGGCATCAACATGTTGCACCGCAGGCATTTGACAAAATTATTGACTCAGCCACGGACATGAGGACAATCAATCTGTATATAAAGTGTACATAATGCCATCAAAACACAGTCCAACAACACATTTCTCCCTATAAATAAAGTAGCTAAGCATACAAACATCAATGGAGAGCAGCATAACTGTATTAGCTAGCAAGCATGCATAGGCCATCTACACATTGGACATTTCATATCCTATTAAGCAGCAGATAGTACTTGACTTTGTAATGATAAGTTGTGAATGGAATTTGTAAACCATTTGTTTCATTGACTTAAGAATATTGAGATAAGGTAGGGTATCCCTTCATATTTACAGTATCCCATGTTATGATGAGAAGCACCTATATATTAAGGGAATTAAAGGATGCCACTAAAGGTAGCGTAACTGGGAGCCGGGTTTCAATCATTTATTGAAATTACAATATTCTCAATACACAGGGTCATCAATAAAGCATGCTTATCTTGCATGCTTCTTGGACTAAATCAGCCAACTGAAAATATCATGAGCACCAAAGTTAGCTAAAGGTAGCTTCAAAGCCTGTAGATATGTTTGTTTTCCTCTGATCATTATCACTGTAAACATCATATCAAATAAACATGAAGTTATAGAACAAAGTCTCGTCAACATGAACCATCCTAGCAGTAACTGAGGACATATTACCTTGTCTTTTGGCTAATAATTCAATTTTATATTTACAAGTTACATCAGATTGTCATACCTTTTACAATAGGGCACTCAATCATTGGGTTGTTGTTGTGTAAGGGTTTTTTTGGACATTTGTCAATTTAACCTTTATTTATGTACAGCTACATCAGTTTGAGATGTTTACCATGGCTGGCATTTAATAAGAGAGCGACACTCAAAGTCAGAGCTAACTACAAGTGACCTTATTTAAATGTGTGGAGCCCCATTAGCTCATCCCGAGCACAATAACATTCTATCTTATAGTCTCTTTTGAGGTACCTCATCAAAGGGCCCCATAGGAAACCCATTGATGGTTGTAATTGTTTTGGAGAGAAAAAATTAAGCAATTGATAAGAAGGCTCTTAAGAACCTATGAGCAATGTGGGAAAAAAAACTAATTTTCGAAACTGAGCCAGAAACCACCTTAGTGCCATGACAAAAGTTTACTAGAGTCCCTTTATGTTTACTTACGTGTAGTGCTCATTGGCTTGCAATCTACACTGAGAACTATTAACTATTGCCTTAGAAATGGCACATAGCATTGAAAGAAATGCAGGGATCACAGAATGATACTCTTGTAAATTAAATATTGCCAGAAATGTGCCTCATGCATTACTGGAATGCAGATCAGATATCACAGGCTGCATTTTAAGACTATGCTGCCGAAATAGGCAGAGGGTGTAAAACAATGCTGCCTGCACGCACGGGGACCACGTTGTTGAGCCACCACGATTTCAAACGCAGTGGCTGATTAGCATGACCGCAGTACCAGCCCCGCACCCTGATCACGTGGAGGGGGTGGGCTAGCCATCGCTGGCAGTGGCATCTGGCGCCAATGCGCAGGCACCATTTTTAAAGGGCTTGCAGTCCGAAATGAGCTTTTAAATTTTTGAAGGGCCAGTTACTTTAAAGTTTAAAAAATGAATGGACAAGTCTTCCCATGCATTCTCCCATGTCCCCCCAACCACCCCGCCAATGGCATATCACAACATTCCTGCCCTTTTCACCCTGGAATACCTATATAGAAAATTTTACCTCCCCACCCCACCAAAGTTCAGTACCTTTGTCCTTTACCCCTTCCTATCACCCGCCTGACCAATCCGAGATGTTCTAACCCCTCTCCCAACCTCCCGCACAGAGAAAAAACCTCCTCCCCCTCCCCACAGGTGTTGCGCCACGTTTCCCCGAATGGGATTCAAAGGCACGGCATTGTCGGCCACCACAATAAAGACTGCAACATGCTGCCTGAATCAACTCAGCCGGCATGCTAAGTAGGCATTTACATATGTTAATGCGGGTCCTGTCACCGAGCAGTGAGGCCGCCTCCACAAGGTCTTGCCTTTTACGTTCGTGCCCAGGTGTCCCTGGAGAAGGAGCATGCGGTGTCCGCCGGTAAACTTGAGGCCTCCTGCGACCGGTGGGTAGCGCAAGGACTGGAGTGCATCGTCGACGCCGAGAATGGCATTTTAATTTGAGTTTTTTGATTTATTTATCTGTTTTTAATAAAGTTATTTTTAAAATATGTATATAAAGGGGGCCTGACGAATAAAGGCCCCCTCAGCATAAAATATATAAAAGGGGGCCTGGGGTATAAAGGCCACCTTATATTAAAAAAAAAGATTTAAAAAAAGGCCTTGCTTTGTTGCCGAAATTGGTATGGGGCCTTCCGCTGTCAGGGTCAGTGGCGGGCCTCCTCTGTACCGATCTTCATTTCCCCCATTGCCACCATTCCCTGCGGCGGAGGGGCTTTAAAATCCAGCCCCACAGATCCTCACTCAAACTGTTGCTAAAGTGGTCCTCCAATGGGGAAAATCAGCCCCACCAAATCTGGATGGGAATTTTCCCCATTGGCGCACCCCTTTAGCAACAGTCAGAATGAGGCAAGTGTGAAGGTGATCAATGATATGGAGTGGCCTATGTGTTAGCAGCAGTGGTTGGCAACGTGTCTGTGGTAAACATTTTGAGGCCCGTGATAATTTTAACTGTCTTGACCGAAGCTTGCCTATGAACAGTTTGAAAGTTTTCCATTTCTCACATCATTGTGCCCATTTAACCTTGGATTCCACTGTGCAAATATTAGCGCCTGACCATTCAACAGTCCTGTGAAGCGTCTTCGGGACAGTCTTGTAGGTTAAAGGCATTATATAAATGCAGTTTGTTACTATTTACATCCTGGTCAGTTTGAGCAATTCGTCACTACATTCTGCCCTATTTATGGAGAGAGACTAGGCTCACATAGATTGGAACAAACTTGACCCAGCACCGTCACAAATCTTTCCATCTGTTAACAGCAGGATATTCCTCACTCCTCCTTGGTAGTTGTACCTCACTCACCCCCTGCCCCGGGATTTTAAACAGAAGGAATTTTGCCCCAATAACAACCGCAGTCTACATTTAAGACCTCGCCCATTTCCCATGGCTCCACACATAGATTGCCACACTGATCCTTAAGGGGACCCACTCTCTCCCGAGCTACCCTTTTACTCCTTGGATGAAATAGCATGAATCCTACCTTCTATAAAGCATACAGAGTTCTTTAAGCCTATCTAAGTAGCTAAGGTGTTTTAAATTAGGGATCAACATTGTGGCCCAACTTTGTTCCTTTTTTAAAGTCTCAATATCCCTGACCACGTGAAAGGACCAAAACTGAACACCAAGGTGTTGTACAGTCAAAGAGATATGTTTTGTTTTTCAGTGAATTGTTCTGTGAATGCAGTCTAGTACCCTGTTTGATTTAGCTATAACTTCTCAGCATTGGTTGTGGACCTTTAGAGAATGATACATTATAATACCTAGATCTTTTTCTTTCACCACCAGCTTTAGTTCTGTGACCTGTAAGCATGAGTTCTGCCTTTAAGCATAATACTGCATTTATCTAAGTTAAACATTATTTGCCAAACATGGGCTCAATTCCACTGCACAGTGAAAGCTGCTTGTAGTAGTTGAGCATCCTCTATAGACTTAACACTTGCTCATAACTTTGTATCTTGGCAAATTGTGGATAATTCCTCCAACATCTACATCTAAGTCATTAATAAAGATAGGAAAGAGCAAAGGTCCTAATACCATTGGGACACCACTGGTAAATGGTCTTCAAGTAGACCCAAATCCATTGTCAACAATTTGCCACCGATGAGCATTCTTAATACTTCTGACTGGCGCAGACATCACCTCTTAGAAGAAATAGGTAGTTCATAATATAAGTTAGCATCTGTGTGATTGCTTCAATCGCCTAAAGGGGTCAGAGAGGAATTTTCCATATTGTTATTCCCTAATTGGCCTGGCTTTTTACCTGTTTATTTACCTTTCCCAGAAGATTATATGGGTAGGCAGGGTGAATCTATATTGTAGGCTTTACAATTTTATGGGACAGGCCAGACGGACTAGCTTCTCTTTTGCTGTGAGGTGCTAGGAAGAAGTGGAAGAATCTCCAAAGGTTTGGTAGGTAGGTCATGATGTATAAGTGCTACTCTGTAAGAACTGACTGGTGCCCGCAAGTCCACATTTGTGGACAGAGGCGACCCGAGCTCCTCCTTTCAAACAATTAGTGCATGTCGCGGCTCCAACTCTCGAGGTGGGTTGTGGCAGCAGACCTGATAGCACAGATAAGTCTGAAGGTCTGACTACGACTAATACATGGTGTTCTTCGGAAGCATCCCAATTATGCATATCACACTTTACATGAAAGCATGCCAGGGTAATCATCAATCAGCGAGATGCCAGCAACCATATTTGTAAATATAGTTGTGCCTACCCATCCAACGCTTGGAGAGGTCAATTCGTAGGGTCCAGGTCAGCAAAGAGGGAGATGCAGAGCGGAACAAATGCTGTGAGGAGACTTCTAATAATTTGCACCATTGGTCTGGCATGGCCAGTGACAGAAGTAGTTACCTGCAGCATCCATGAGGCTTCCTTGGCTTTGGGTTTTGCCTGTTACTTCTTAATTCTCTGCTCCTTCAAACTTGGAAAATGCTATTAGTGATCACTCGTAAACACTTCCAGAGTTCCACTCCCCTCACCCACACTCCAAATGTTACACTCCCCTTTTAATTGTTAATTCCTGTGTGGGGTGGGGTGGGGTGGGATGGTTCTCAATAGGTTTTTGGTGGGTGTTGGTGTAGGGCAATGTCCTATTGAATCAGGGGAGTGGGGTGGTGTTGGAGGTACTACCTGGTCGTTGGAGGATGATCTTTGATTCCGGTTTTAAATTGAGTTGATTGGATTCCCTTCAAAGATATTGAACCACCATTATTTTCTAAACTGATTTGGGTTCATGCAGAATTGGGGAAGATTGAATCCTTGAGATCTGCTGATGAAATTATTTTAAAATCAGTATTAGATGTACTTAAGTACATATGTAATTGTTTATCAAAGGTTTTCAAGACGAAATCAACTTAGAGCCCCTCTGTTTAATTGAAGAAGGAATCCCTAATAGGTTCATACCGCAGCACTTTTTTATATACTGAGGTTAATCTTTGGTTCAATTAGTTCAAATTATGAATGGTATTTGAAATGAAGACAATGAGTGACCCTTGTAAAAAGGAATAGTTGACATTTGGGGCGAATGTTGCATGCAAATGAGTTTGAAATGTCAAATTAATTGGCTGGTTTTGTTGAATTTGAATCAAGATGCTCATGATTATCTTTCATTTTCTCCAAAGGGAACTTCGGTCCCTGGTAATTGAAATGGTCTTGGCAACTGACATGTCTTGCCACTTTCAACAAATTAAAGCCATGAGGAATGCTTTGCAGCAACCAGAGGGGTAAGTCATTATTGACAGTGGTCATCTCTTTTAACCATCGGAATACAGTCATTTTTATCCAATTGCATTAACTACTATTTGTTCACTCTCAGCTAAAATTAAACTGCATATGATTTGGCAAACACTGTAAATGACCAATATTCCCAATTTGGGGACAGGGGATATATGAGTTTGAATCCAACTTGAAGTGTTATTTGAACTTTTCCTGCTGAAAAAATGCATAGTTTTCAACTACTCTTCAGGATGCATTGTTGCTTATCGGTGATGGTAGTCTTTGTAGAAAGAGGTTGCTGCAGGATCACTTAAACCTCACAGAAGACACACTTTTTCATTGATAATATGATGTTGAAGGCAGTCATGGAAAGGTATCCAACCCTGATTTTACATTGTAGAGAGGACCACGGCAAGCGGTCGGTTTATTCAGCCTTTTAAATAAATGAAATATTGCTTAACAGTTAATTTGTTTAAAGCAAATTGCATAGATGCATTTAAGGGGAAGCTAGATAAGCACACATAAGAGAGAAAGGAGTAGAAGTTTTTGTGGATGGAATTCAATGAAGTAGGGTGGGAGGGAACTTGTGTTGCATAAACACCGGTGTAGACCAGTTGGGCTGATGGTGTGTTTCTGTGCTGTAAAGTTTATGTAACTCCCTACCTTCTGATCGTGGCCCATCCTTTCGTAGCTGTCTTAGAGATAGAATAAGTTATCAGAATTTCTATCAAACGAAATGATAGATTTCTGATCTGTCAAATATGGATTTGTATGGTGAGCAATAAAGGTCCTAGGGCTTGGCATGAGGAAGCACTAAGTATGTATCAGGTTAACAGGCAACACTTTGTGACCTGCAAACTTGGACTGCCTACCTGATATATGATACTTTTGGGTAGCCGTGCCTTGACATATTACATAGAATTTTATAGCACAGAAATGGGCCAATTGGCATAACAGGTCTATGCCAGTGTTTATACTCCAGACCAGCCTCCTCCCACCTTATGTCATCTCAGCCTATCAATATACCCTTCTATTTCATTCTCCCTCATGTACTTGTTTAGCTTAACTTTTAAGTCCATTTATGTTATTCGTCTCAATCATTCGTAGCAAGTTGCTCAATCTCACCATTCCTGGAGTAAGGAAGCTCCTTCTGAATTCTTTATTGGATTTATTATTGACTATCTCATATTTATGCCCTCAAGTTTTGGACAACCCACAAGTGGAAAATTCCTCTCTACTGCATCTATCCTATTGAATCCTTTCATAATTTTAAAGATAAGTAGATAAGTAATACCAAACATTTAAATAAATTCATAATTCTCAATGAGCATACATTCCCTTGAGGAATAAAAACCCCAATGGTACAACCAGGCCAGTTAAAAGTTAAGGATAGAACTAGGTTAGAAGAGGATTACAATGTTGGCAAAAAGAGCAGTAAGCTTGAGGATTGGGAGTGTTTTCAACATCAGCAAAGGATTACAAAGACATTGATAAAGAGAGTAAACTAGCAAAAAATATAAAAGCAATGTGTAAGAACTTTTACAAGTCTGTGAAAAGAAAGAGGTTAGCGAAAGCAAACATGGTCTGTTAGAGGTAGAGACAGATGAAATTATAGTGGGGAGCAAGGAAATGGCAGCGATGTTAAACAAATATTTTGTGCCTGTCTTCACAGTAGAACACACAAAAATCATACTGGAAAGTATCTAATGTGAATATGGAACTTAAAGTGATTAATATTAGTAAATACAGGAGAAATTAATGGAAGTAAAATCTGACAAATTCCCATGACCTGATGCCCTACATCCTAGGGTTTTAAGAGAGGTGACTGCAGAGATAGTATTGCATTGGTTTTGATCTTCCAGAATTCCCTAGATTCGATAACAGGCTTCCTGGATTGGTAGGTAGCAAATATAACCCTGCTGTTCAAGAAAGGAGAAAACCGGGAGCTATAAGCTGGCTAGCTTGACATCAGTAGTGGAGAAAATACTAAAATCAATTATTAAGGGTGTAGTAACAAAGTACTTGGAAAATCACAATATGATTTGGCAGAGTCAACACTTATGAAAGGGAAATTACAGCTTTGACAAAGCTATGAGAGTTTTTTGAGGGTCTATCTCGCAGGGCAGATAAGGCAGGACCAGTGGATCCAGTATATTTGGATTTTCAGAAGGAATTTCAGAAGGTGCCACACAAGGTTGTTAGACAAGATTATGGGTCATGAGATCTGGGGTAATATATTAGTATGGATGGAGGATTGGTTAACAAACAGAAAACAGAGAGTAGGAATAAATGAGTCATTTTCAGGATAGTAGGGTATAACTAGTAGAGTGCTGCAAGGATCAGTGTTTGGACCTAAGCTATTTACAATCTATATCAATGTCTTAGGTGAGGGGACCAATCTAATCCCACCTTAAAACACCTGATCCATAGCCTTGCAGGTTACAGCACTTCAGGTGCATGTCCAAGTACCTTTTAAAAGAATTGAAGGTTTCTGCCTCCACCAACGTTCCTGGCAGCGAATTCCAGACACCCACCGCCCTCTGGGTGAAAAAGTTTTTCCTCATGTCTCCTCTAATCCTTATCCCAATCACCTTAAATATATGCCCCCTGGTAATTGACCTCTCTGCTGGGGGAAACAAGTCCTTCCTGTCTACTCTATTTAGGTTCCCCATAATTTTGTACACCTCAATTAAGTCACCCCTCAGCCTCCTCTGTTCTAGGGAAAACAACCCTAGCCTATCCAATCTTTCTTCATAGCTGAAGCTTTCAAGCCTTGGTAACATTCTTGTAAATCTCCTCTGTACTCTCTCCAGAGCAATTATGTCCTTTCTGTAATGTGGTGACCAGAACTGTATGCAATAGTCCAGCTGTGGCCTAACCAGCATTTTATACAGTTCCAGCATTACATCCTTGATTTTGTATTCTATACCTTGGCCAATAAAGGAAAGCATTCCATATGCCTTCTTCACCTCTCTTTCTACCTGTCCTGCCACCTTCAGGGACCTGTGGACATGCACTTCAAGATCTCTCACTTCTTCTACCCCTCTCAATATCCTCCCGTTTATTGTATATTCCCTCGCTTTATTTGCCCTCCCCAAATGCATTACCTCACACTTGTCTGGATTGAATTCCATTTGTCACTTTTCCGCCCACTCAACCAAACCATTGATATCATTCTGGAGTCCACGGCTATCCTCTTCACTATCAACTACACGGCCAATTTTGATGTCATCAGCAAATTTCCCAATCATACCTCTCTCATTTCAGTCCATATCATTAATATATACCACAAACAGAAAGGGACCCAGCGCTGAGCCCTGTGGAACGCCACTGGAAACAGCTTCCATTGGCATAAACATCCGTCAATTACTACCCTATGTTTCCTGTCCCTGAACCAATTCTGGATCCAACCTGCCACATTCCCCTGTATCCCATGGGCTTTCATTTCACTGACCACTCTGCGGGACCTTGTCAAATACACAAATCACAAAGCTAACATGCAGGTACAGGAAGCAATTAGGAAGGCAAATAATAAGGGGGTTGGAGAATAAAACTAAGATAGTCTTGCTGCAATTATATAGGATTTTAGTGCAAACACACCTGGAGTATTGTGTACAGTTTTGGTATCCTTACTTAAGGAGGGATATACTTCCCTTAGAGTGAGTTTAATGACGGTTCACTATATTGATTCCTTGTATCACAAATGGGCTGGCTAATGAGGAGAAATTGAGTAAAATGGGCCTATGTTTTCTGGAGTTGAGAAGAATGAGAGGTGATTTCATTGAAATGTATAAAATGTTTTGAAGGTTTGATAGGATAGATGCTGAAAGATTGTTTCCCCTGGCTAGAGAACCTAGAACTAGGGGTCATAGTCTCAGGATAAAGGGGTCGACCATTTAGGACTGAGTAGAGGAGAAATTTCTTCACTTTAGAGGGTTGTGATTTCTCTACCCCAAAGAGCTATGGGGTTGTTCAGTCAACAAGCATATTCAAGACTTATATCGATAGATTTGTGGGCATCAAGGGATCAATGCATATGGGGATGGGGTGGCAAAGTGGTATTGATGTTCAACAATGATGTTTTTGAATAGCGGAGTAGGCTCGAGGAGCTGTGTGGCCTACTCCTGCTCCTATTATGTTGTTATGCTCTCATTAGTCGTCAAATAGGGGTTTAAGCGCAAATACTGAACATTACCCAGTAATTAGCACACATTGGGCTGAATTTTCCCGGCCCCTTAGTGGCAGGCTTGGAGGTGGGGTTGGCCAGGAAAATATGGAGGAGCAGCATCTGGACAGCTCTCTGATGCATTCCCACAGGGGGAGAACTTTCCCAGGGGCGAGCTTGGGAATAGAATCAGCTGCCTGCTCCACAGCAGCGGGCAGCCAGTTACAGTTGTTAAGGCCCCAATTAGGGATGATTTTGCAGCCTCACCAGCATTTTGCTGCTGGAGGCATGCCGCCACCACCTTCCCCCCCCCCCCCCCCCCCCCAACCCTACTGCACGCAGAAGCCACTGCCTCAATGGAGGCAGCCTCCCTGCGGCAGTCCGGGTGGCCATTGGAGCCAAAGGCTCCATCCCCCAGTGATGGAGTCTCGGGCAGGAAAAGCTGTACCCATGGCCCAAATGATTCCTCTAGACAGGGTTCCTCTCCACTCAGAGGAAACTACCAGCTTCTGCCCTCATCATGTTTGATTTTGATTTACGGCTCCGAGGGCACCTCCATCTTCAGGCGCCCTCCCAGTTGCTGACCTGCCTCCGCAGAGCCACCTCTCCCAGTGCAGCTGCCATGATAGGATGGCAAGCTTGGAAGCAGACAAATAGAAAGATTCTGCTGCCGGACATAGTCCCGTCAAGTACAGGCTCGGGAACCCCATTTGGTCCCGATGTTGGAGTCCCGAATCCAGCCAATTGTGTGCCGTCTTGAAATGCCCCCAAATATGTTAGGTTAAAAGTACCAGTTCCTTTGCCCAGTTGAGTGAACTGTCTGGTCAGAAAATTCAGTTATTTCTCTGGCACGATGATTATTTGTAGCGCATGTACACACTTCTAATACTAGCCAGGCTAGATGCTGTTTTGACGAAGGCATCAGTGTGCACGCAGGGTACATCCAATGGATGTATGCAGAATAGGCTGATCATGACTTATGTTTCCCTAACAGCAGCGCAGCACTCAGAATGTGCCACACAGGGAAAAAACTGGCCCAGCACCACCAACGTTCCCTTTAAGATGCACGTATGTGTGACTGCCAACAATATTAAACGGACAATGCTTTGCAACATGCCGGCCTCACACTGCAAAAAGAAATTAGAGGGGACATTGATAGTGACATCAATCGGTGTCTCACATTGATTTGACAATAACACAGCCATTTGGAGCATAATGCTCCAGCTAATGCCATCTCTTAAGTGTGCACAGTTGAATGTGCATTCAGCAGCAGGAAGGAACCACCCCCAAAGCCATTTAAAGGGATCATCAACTACTTTCAAGATAGGTGCTGATTGACCTCGACTTGCTTTTGCTGTGATTGTACAATTGTTATTGGTGAATCATTATGGCACTTAGTTGTGGCCTAACCAGAACTTGACAAAAGTTCAGCATAACTTCCCCGCTTTTGTACTCTATGCCTCTATTTATGAAGCCCAAGATCCCATATGCTTTATAGCTACTCATTCAGTATAACCTGCCACCTTCAGAGATCTATGCACATGTACCCCCAGGTCCCTCTGCCCCTGTGCGTTCTAGAACTGTGCCATTTAGTCTATATTACCTCTCCCTATCCCTTTTGCCAAAATGCATCACCTCACACGTCTCCCTATTAAATTTCATCTGCCACTTGTCTTTCCATTCTGCTCGCCTGTCTATGTCCAATTGCAGTCCATTGATGTCATCCTCACTGTTTGCCACATCTCCAAGTTTGGTATCATGGGCAAATTTTGAAATTGTACTCTGTATTCCAATATCCAGGTCATTTATATAGAACAGAAAAAGCAGTGGTCCTAACACTGACACTTGGGAAACACCACTGTCTACCATCCTGCACTCTGAAAAACAACCATTTACCACGACTCGTTGTTTTCTGTCCTTCAGCCATTTTTTAATCCAAGCTGACACTGACCCTCCGATTCCATGAGCCTCAATTTTGACAACCGGCCTTTCCTATGGTACTTTGTCAAATGCTTTCTTAAAATCTTTATAGACAATGTCCACTGCATACCCTTCACAACCTTCTCTGTTATTTCAGAAAAAAATCAATTAGATTAGTCAAACATAATCTGCCTTTTCAAATCCACACTGGCTAACCTTAATCAACTCAAACCTCTCAAAGTGCCTGTTAATTTTTTCCATGATTATTGTTTCTAAAATCGCACCCACCACTGAAGTTAAACTAACTGGCCTGTAGTTGCTAGGACTGTCCTTACCTGCTTTCCAACTACTGTGGAATCTCCCTGCTCAGCATAGTGGGGAAAGTCTTTGCTCGAGTCGCTCTGAACAGGCTCCAGAAGCTGGCCGAGCGCGTCTACCCGGAGGCACAGTGTGGCTTTCGTGCAGAGAGATCGACCGTTGACATGCTGTTCTCCCTTCGTCAGATACAGGAGAAATGCCGTGAACAACAGATGCCCCTCTACATTGCTTTCATTGATCTCACCAAAGCCTTTGACCTCGTCAGCAGACGTGGTCTCTTCAGACTACTAGAAAAGATCGGATGTCCACCAAAGCTACTAAGTATCATCACCTCATTCCATGACAATATGAAAGGCACAATTCAACATGGTGGCTCCTCATCAGAGCCCTTTCCTATCCTGAGTGGTGTGAAACAGGGCTGTGTTCTCGCACCCACACTTTTTGGGATTTTCTTCTCCCTGCTGCTTTCACATGCGTTCAAATCCTCTGAAGAAGGAATTTTCCTCCACACAAGATCAGGGGGCAGGTTGTTCAACCTTGCCCGTCTAAGAGCGAAGTCCAAAGTACGGAAAGTCCTCATCAGAGAACTCCTCTTTGCTGACGATGCTGCTTTAACATCTCACACTGAAGAATGCCTGCAGAGTCTCATCGACAGGTTTGCGTCTGCCTGCAATGAATTTGGCCTAACCATCAGCCTCAAGAAAACGAACATCATGGGGCAGGATGTCAGAAATGCTCCATCCATCAATATTGGCGACCACGCTCTGGAAGTGGTTCAAGAGTTCACCTACCTAGGCTCAACTATCACCAGTAACCTGTCTCTAGATGCAGAAATCAACAAGCGCATGGGTAAGGCTTCCACTGCTATGTCCAGACTGGCCAAGAGAGTGTGGGTAAATGGCGCACTGACACGGAACACAAAAGTCCGAGTGTATCAGGCCTGTGTCCTCAGTACCTTGCTCTACGGCAGCGAGGCCTGGACAACGTATGCCAGCCAAGAGCGACGTCTCAATTCATTCCATCTTCGCTGCCTTCGGAGAATACTTGGCATCAGGTGGCAGGACTATATCTCCAACACAGAAGTCCTTGAAGCGGCCAACACCCCCAGCTTATACACACTACTGAGTCAGCGGCGCTTGAGATGGCTTGGCCATGTGAGCCGCATGGAAGATGGCAGGATCCCCAAAGACACATTGTACAGCGAGCTCGCCACTGGTATCAGACCCACCGGCCGTCCATGTCTCCGCTTTAAAGACGTCTGCAAACGTGACATGAAATCGTGTGACATTGATCACAAGTCGTGGGAGTCAGTTGCCAGCATTCGCCAGAGCTGGCGGGCAGCCATAAAGACAGGGCTAAATTGTGGCGAGTCGAAGAGACTTAGTAGTTGGCAGGAAAAAAGACAGAGGCGCAAGGGGAGAGCCAACTGTGCAACAGCCCCAACAAACAAATTTCTCTGCAGCACCTGTGGAAGAGCCTGTCACTCCAGAATTGGCCTTTATAGCCACTCCAGGCGCTGCTTCACAAACCACTGACCACCTCCAGGCGCGTATCCATTGTCTCTCGAGATAAGGAGGCCCAAAAGAATCTGCCTTTTCAAATCCACACTGGCTAACCTTAATCAACTCAAACCTCTCAAAGTGCCTGTTAATTTTTTCCATGATTATTGTTTCTAAAATCGCACCCACCACTGAAGTTAAACTAACTGGCCTGTAGTTGCTAGGACTGTCCTTACCTGCTTTCTTGAATAAGGGTGTCACATTTGCCACCCTCCAATCCTCTCTCGTATATATGGAGGATTGAGGATTATGGCAAGACCTTCTGCTGTCTTCACCCACATGTCCTTTAATAACCTGGGTTGCAAGCCAGATAACCATCAAGCCAGGGGACCAACTATCGTTCAATGAAAAGTGCAGGAGGGCATGCCAGGAGCAGTAACAGACATACCTCAAAATGAGATGTCAGCCTGGTGAAGGTACAACCCAGGACTACTTGCATGCCAAACAGCAAAAGCAACATGTGATAGACAGGGCTAAGCGATCCCACAACCAACAGATCAGATCTAAGCCCTGAAGTCCTGTCACATCCTGTTGTGAATGGTGGTGGACAATTAAGCAACTAACAGGAGGAGGAGGCTCCACAAATATCCCCACCCCCTACAATGGGGGAGCCCAACACATCAGTGCAAAAGACGACTGAAGCATTTGCAGCTATTTTCAGCCAGAAGTGCCGAGTGGATGATCCATCTCGGCCACCTCCTGAAGTCCCCAGCATCACAGATGCCAGTCTTCAGTTAATCTGATTCACAACACGTGATATCAAGAAATGGCTGAAGGCATTGGATATTGCAAAGGCTATGCGCCCTGACAACATTTCGGCAATAGTACTGAAGACGTGCTCCAGAACTAGCTGTGCCCCGAGCCAAGCTGTTCCAGTACCACTACAACACTGGCATCTACCCAGCAATGTGGAAAATTGCCCAGGTATGTCCTGTGCATAAAAAGTAGGATAAATCCAACCTAGCCAATTACTGCCCCATCAGTCTACTCTTGATCATCAGCAAAGTGATAGAAGGGGTCATCGACAGTGCTATTAAGCAGCACTTGCTCAGCAATAACCTGCTCACTGATGCTCAGTTTGGGTTCTGCCAGGGCCACTCAGCTCCTGACCTCATTATAGCCTTGGTCTAAACATGGACAAAAGAACTGAACGCCAAAGGTGAGGTGCGAGTGACTGCCCTTGACATCGAGGTAGCATTTGACTGAATATGGTTCAAGGATCCCTAGCAATACAGGAGTCAGTGGGAATCGGGGGGTGGTGGTGGTGGGGGGGGGGGAGGGTGGGGGTGGGGGGGGGGGGGGTGGATGGTGGGGAGAGTGATGGTGGGGAGAGTGATGGTGGGGGATGGAAACTCTCTGCTGGTTGGAGTCATACCTAGGACAAAGGAAGATGGTTGTGGTTGTTGGAGGTCAGTCAAGCTTACTACTATTCTTCTCAGCATTATAAGCCTCTTCTTTTAATCTAATACTATCCTTAACTTCCCTAGTAAGCCATGGATGGATTTTTCTCACTGAGTTTTTGCTTTTTAATGGAACATAGTTTTGTTGAATGTTATGAATTATTTCTTTAAATGTTTCACACTGTTTATTTGCCACTATACCTTTTGTTTAAGTTTAAGATTCTTGTTTTGGACTTGAGTATGTTGTTCTCAAACTTAATATGGAATTAAATTAAATTATGATTACTTTTTCCAGAGGAAATGAGATAACTATTTAATCCTGCCTCATTACACAATATTAGTTCTAAAATAGCTTTGTCCATAGCTGGTTCCACAGTGTATTGTTGTCAGACGCATCACAAAAGCTACAAACTTATCATCCAGTTGACCTTTGCCCATTTGATATATGATAATGAAAGCCCCCCATGATTATTACATTGCCTTTGTTATAAGCTCCAATAATTTCTGAAATAATGCTCTGTCCAATAGTGTAACGACTGTTAGGGGGTCTATAAATTACTTCCACCAGCTTTTCCTGACCCTTGTTATTCCTAATCTCCACCCATACTGATTCTATTTTCTGATCTTCTGAACCAAGATCATTCCCTACTACTGTCCTTATGTCATCCTTTATTATCAGTAATACTCCTCCTTTTCCTTTCTATCTTTTTAAAATGTTGTGTAACCTGGAATATTTATTTCCCAACTTTGTCACCTTGTAACCATGTCTCTGTAATGATGATTATATCAAACCTATTTATCTCTATTTGTTCCACTAGTTCAATTATCTTGTCACAAAAGCTTTGTGCGTTCAGATAAGGAGCCTTTAATTTTATTTCTTGACTGCTGCTCTTTGCATGTACCTTATTTGCTGATGCACTATTACCCTTACACCTTTGTCCCTTCCTGTCCCACTCTGCTTGTCTTTACCCAAATCATGCGCTGCTCTATTTGCTTGACATTTCCCTTTAGATTTCTAAATCTCCCTTCATCTGACCCCTATCTCCTTTTATTTTAAAGCCCTCACTTCAACATTGGAGAAGATGATCTCCAAGCTCTGATCAAAGCCCTGTGCCATTTGGTGCCAGACTCCTCCATGCTCTTTGGCAGTGACTATAGGCTTTCTGGCAGGCATGCTAATGCACCAAGCATTTCATTGTGTATACCCATCAGCCTTCTTCTGTTGGCCACACACTGAAATCCTCATCTGAGTCTTCCGTAGCAGAATGCATGTCTGACCTCGCCTTCCAGCAAGCTGGCACTAGTGCTATGTTGTCCCCTGCCATGGCTGCAGACCACATTTATCTGGGGTCTTTCCACATGCAGCTCCCACCTCGAAGCTACTGTCCAAAGTATGCATAGTGTCAGTATCTGTGTTGTTGGCAGTGTATTTAAATGTGAGTGAAGGTGTTTCTTCTTCAGCACTGTCTTCCTGCTCTTCCACCTTTTGCTGTTCCACCATTTCCTGGAGATCTTGTAGTTCTTGGGTTTATGAAAGGAGAAACAGACAAGATTAGGGTTGTGATGAGAGGAGTGGGGTAAAGCAAGATGTACGTGCTTACAGTATCTGCATCTTGTATATCAGAACAGATTGTGAGGTAAGGGGGATGTGTGAAGGATAGTTAGGTATGAGGATACCTTCATCTTCAATGGTTTCAGCCCCATCATAGCCACTCCAGTGATGCCAAGCACCGTCTCCTCCATGGGGCTGAGGACATGCAGCCGTGCCTATCTTCTGCTGATTAGGTGTTGCTGCCACTGGTTATGCACTACCTTGTCTGCAAGAGAGAGGAAGTGTGTCAGTGAGTGTGGTGTAATGTGTTTGGCTGCCGTGATTGAGCAGCGCAAGTTGTGGGATGTGGGTGTGAGGCGTGCAGCAGTGCTATGCATGTGAGGGTGCGATGAAGCTATGAATGTTAGGTATGAGTTGTGATTGATAGAGATTGTTGGTAGGTCAATGATGGGGATGTGATGCATTGAGCAGTGGCTGAGGCTAGTAGCGCAGTTTTGGCATAAGGCATTTGAAGATGCATTCAGTGACCTGGACCACTCCATTGTCCTTCAGAATCTACTACTTATTATCATCCATTAAGGGTGCCTAATGATGATAATGATAAGACTCAAATGTTAATGATTTCAGAAATGTATGTCTTCAGCATTTGGCAGTGCAGCCAACCAGATTCTTAATCCCTTTGACCAAAAGTAAATAACAAACTTAAAGACTCTAAACATGGGCCTTCAGTTACCATACTCCTTCCTGTTCGTGTAAACATTTGCCGATATGGACCAGATTGTGCTGTGGCAGGACATCTAGCAGTGTCCGTCATAGTTACATTTACCCCTGCACCCTTCAGCTCACACAACAGTTGTGTCCACAAAGTTGCAAAAAAGTAAGCTGATAACTCTGCAGTGAGGGAAACAGGGCATCTGGGACCTGAATGAACAGGGAAGCCAACTGTGTATCCCCTTAAGTAATCAGATTGAAGGATTAAGAAGGACTGAGAATTAAATGTCAATTAGAATGGCTGAATTCAATATCAAACCAAGTACAGAGAGAGAAATAAAGGGAGAGTAAGGTTGGATTAAGAGAGAGAGAAAATGAAACATAAAGGCAAAGTAAAATTAAAGTAAAAACTTTCAATTTTACATTTTAAAACTCTTCAACAATTAATTCCTGAAGGAATGGTTTTCCACACTTATAGTAGTTAATTTTCAGTGCCAGAGAGGTTGATTGGCAGTAATTAATCATTATCACATTGTCAAAAGGATATTTGTTGAAATGGCAAAAATTAATCCGTCTGACTAGTTTAATTTTTGTGTACCATGCAAATGCAGCAACTTCATGCCCTTCAATACATTTATGGTGAGGCAGACAGTAAGATGCTGTTTTCGCAAAGGTACTGGTGGAGCAGTGCCACTAGCACAACAATCTTTGGATACTTGTGTTTAACCATGCATCTGCTCCTCATCTGAAATTGCTGTACCATTTAATTAAAAATTAATGTAAAGGCCATTAGCCTCACCATTATTCTTGACAGCAAAATCTGGCCCAATATATATTTGCATATGCAGTCCATCTGGATTTTGCAACCTTTTCTTATCATAAAATGAGGCATTTTATGCACAAAGGATAAATAAATTCATGTATGTGGTAAATGGTACTAACTGTGGGATTAATGTTGTGATTTAGTGCTCCCGATGCAGAGCTCTGTGGATGGGAGCCTGAGCACGATATCAGGTACAGAGGTCAGGGGTACAGATTGCATGTATATTTTCCACTGATTGAATTCCTGATATGTGTTCTCATCATCAATTAAAAAATGATTGCAAACATATGTCACATAATCTGTGCTGTGCATATTCTTTTAACCCTCTGGTGACGTTACACTAATTTGGCAGTTGCCTGAACTAGTAATTTCTATCATCGCAGGATTGACAAACCAAAGGCCTTCTCGCTATTGCTGCACACTGCTGATATCAGCCATCCTACTAAAGCCTGGGAATTACATCATCGCTGGACCATGGCACTATTGGAGGAATTCTTCAGACAGGTGATAACAATAGTCAGCTGAGATTACAAAGCATTAAACAGATTCTAATGTTACTGAGAGTTATTTTGATGTTTGTAGGAGAACCCTAAGGGACAATAATTTAACTGTTTCCAAATATTGGGTAGATTTAATGGTATAACACTTCTGACAAAGAGAGTCAGACACTGGGAGCACTAGTTGGAATATTGTATTTGCAGTTAGCATGCAAAATGGTTAGTTTAGGAAGATTTCAAAGCTTATTTATGCTTTTACATGAGAGACCACTGCTGCTCGATTACAGTTCTTCATTTCATCTTATTGCAGGGTGATAAAGAGGCTGAATTGGGGCTTCCTTTCTCTCCACTCTGTGATCGCAATTCAACCATGGTGGCTCAGTCCCAAATAGGTAGGACACTCAAATATAAGTATATCTTTATCACATATTTAACAAACAATGGTCAAATTAACATGGCAGTTTAAAGAATAATGCAATGTATAAACTCATGTTTAAGTTTAAAAATATGTTGTGTTAATCAGAAAACTTGACTCGTCTCTATCAGCACCTATCCCACTCGGTTGTCTCAAATATCAGGAGTAGGTGCCTGGGCTGGAGTTGGGAGGGGTGGTGGTCCATTTAAATATCACTGTGCTGCAGGAATGGAACAATAGCTGACAAGAATCCCCCCTGTTTCTCCAGCATGTTATATTAATATTTGAAAAATATCTACAGGAGTAATGGAAAACTAAGATTTATTTTAGTAATGATCAAAAAATCAAAAGAACAAGACAGAACAACTCACCTTGGAGAAAAGAAAATATGCATGGTTGCCAGCCAGCGTGATGGTTTTGGAATGTTGTAATGTTGACTTTGTCTTTCAAGGGTTGTGGATTTTTTTCATAGAGTTTAGTTGGTACTTTGGACATGTGTGCTATTCATAGATTGTCTTTGCATCAGTATATAGAGTAGAACTATCATCTCATTTATTAATGTTGAATGCAGCTGTTAATGTGTTTATGCAAAGCTAAGAAACAAGAACTGCTGCTCCTTGACAAGCAAACAGAAGTGAAAATGTTTGGTAATGGCACACTTTCCAGGGCTTTTATTATGACACAATGTTTAGCATGCTCACTCTAAATTCATCTCCCTCTTACTACAAAAGAGGTGTTAACCCATTTATTTAAAATGGGTTAAAGTCTCCATTAAAATAGAAGTGAACTTCACAGAACCACATTTAAAGGGGAAATTTGGTGGCATTGTCTCCCAGTGAGAAATAGGGAGCACATCATCAGTAAACAATCCATAATTTTCTGGCCATTAATTTTTATGGATGACATCTCATGCCTGCACACTTGCAATGCCTTGAAGTGCTCACCCTATGAGTGCTGGACGAGGGAATCACCCCTCAGTGTCTGAGCGATAACGTTGCTGCCATTATTCAAATGTGGCTCTTGGTGTGGTGATAACCATCAGGGCTTGAGGTCTATGTCCAATTTCAGCACAGAGCTTCACACTGATAATTCATAACTTTGGATCTTCTGAAACTTGGCAAGGCCATCAATACAGGGTGCCAAGTGAAGACTTAAAATTTTCTCATGGAAAGATGTTGAAAATCAACTGACAAGTACTGCTTTCCTGCACCTCTTGGCAGTTTTAACACATCTACAATGGGCAAGGTCTGGGAGCCAGATCATGTATTCAATCTCTCAGATAGGGAATTGTGTTTATCATGGAAGAAATTAAATAAGGGTGAAAAAATACTAAAACGTGGGAGGGAGGGGAGGAGTGAAATATAATTTATAAAAATTATATTATATAATCACATACATCTATCCTTCCATGAGTCCAGGCAGTAAATTAATAATTGATTCATGTTGGTAGAGGCTTGTAGAAAGATGACCATTTAAAGAATGGAACATTTCAGTATTTCTCAGTGAAGAAAAGTATGCTTTCAAGTTTTTCAAAAATTATTTTTGTAGCCCAGTCACTGTTACTCCTCAGCTTGTGCAATTATGGTTCCTTTCTGGGCTGCAGGAAGAAAACAGGAGAAAATTACTTCAGCTATGAAGGTAGCCATATACCATTCAAAAAAATAAAGTGGTTAATCCCTTCCAAGATCAATTAGCTGCTTCACCAAGGTCTGGGGCCTTTTCAAAGGCCTCAATTGAACTGCACTAGCTTTCCTTTCAGGCCTTGTAATAGGATAATGAAAAGAACTTCTGAGTCTGGGAACTCTCTCAAACTCACCCCCTTGATATCGGGAATGCATAGAAGACTAACTCTCTTGTCCCTCCTCCAATAGAATTTAAGTTGGTGATTTTGGGTGCAATCCCAGCAAAAGCAGATTCTACACAAAATTTCAGGCTTCCATGGGCATAAATCATTTTATCCACCCTTCCCTAACCCATAATTTCAGATCTATAGGTTTTATCAAAATTAGATCTTGCTGTCCCAGCTATTCGGATGATTGGATTTTGTTGTTCTCCATTAGATTTATGTGGATAGTTGGAAATGAAATGAGTGACAGAATACTAACAGTGCACTGGAGCTTCAAGAGGATATGAGTTTTTACCTGAAATTCTTCTGAGAAGTGTGTTGTATTTCAGTTATAACATTACAGGGAACAGTTGACTGGAGGTTGAGCTCCCTCGTTGAGGGAAAGAAAAGCAAAGGGATATTTATCCCAGGGCACTCTCATATACTTCTTAGCAGCTGGTTTGAGTAGCATTGACAGTGCCTGCCTCTGGGCAAAAGTAGAAAATATATACATTGAAATGTGATGAATCAGTGAGACATTGACTTCTATATAAGGGTTTAGATGGCACAGTAGTTTAAGACACTATTTTCATGTCGTCACCTGGATTTGAATTCCACCCAGACGGATTTGCCAAAGGTCTCTTTTCTTTGGCCATAAAAATGTTATTAAAATAATTCTTGAAGGTTTCTTGGCAAGGATTCTTGTTCTAGTAAAAGTTAAGCCAGGGTTTTGCAAAATAATTACAGCAACAGCAACTTATATTTATCTAGTGCCTTCAACATGATAAAACATCCCGAGGCGCTTCACAGGAGCATTATAAAACAAAATATGACAGCAAGCCACATAAGGAGATATTAGTGCAGATGACCAAAAGCTTGGTCAAAGAGGTAGGATTTAAGGAGTATCTTAAAGGAGGAAAGCGAGGTAGAGAGATGGAGAGGTTTTTTTAATGAAATTAGCATAAAATGTTCACTACATGTGATCAGCGCAAAAAATGTGGCTCATAGTAACAACATCTATTCTATCGTTCACGAGTACAGAAAAATTTTTGTCAGTGGGACTGGCTGCCCACTGCACATGTGGCTTGCTGAACATAGAGAAGGTTTGAAAAATAAAGCTGTTATTGGCTTTAACAACCCATGGAATTGTACAGCGGAATTTTGATGTAGCCAAATTGATTGTTCTTACTGAGTGGAAACTGCATCTGAAACTCTGAGAAACCGTGAGATCTGGCTGTAAAGTGGCTAGCTGAAAGATGAGGTGCTGTTCCTTGAGCTTTGTTGGAACAGCATAGGAGCCCAAGGACAGAAAGATCAACGTGGGAGTGGATTGGAGAATTAAAATCGCAAGTGACCAGAAGCTCAAAGCCACCCTTGTAGACTGAATTTTATGCAATTTCTGTATTTATTTCAGATTTTCAGCATCTGCAATAATTTGATTTTGATGTTATTTAAGCAATGGCTTTGGATTTCTGTAGCTTCATACTGTTCTAGCACTCCTGCAATTTCTATTTGACAGCTTATCTTTTTTATTTTGGTCTTTTCAGTAGACACCAGCCCAGAAATTCCAATACAGGAGAAGAGGTGGGGGAAAGAGGTCTGTAGGGATGGGATGTGTAGTTTATTGTCCTGGTGAATCAGAGCAGAAAAAATCCCCAGTTGTGAGGTGATGATGATCCCTTCCCAGAAATTCTGGGACTGGAGCGTCAAATAATTCTTATCCTTTCAGACCTAAATGATTTATTATTCAGCAAAAGAAATGGAGTGTCTGCGGGTTAAGACCATTCATGCAGACAGCTTTACTAAATTACAAAGCAGTTGAGTAATATTGCAAAAGGTTTTAACTACACGATGGAGATTCTGAGTAATAACATCACCTTGCAACTTTGTAATGTTCTTCGCATACATGTAAAAGAGAGAAACAGCAAACACTGAAAAGGAGAATGAAAGGATGAAAAAGAGGGCTAGCAAGAGATCCTCCACATCCTGTTAATATTGGGCTGACTTGGGATTTGTTACCTATAATAGAATACTTAAGTTCTGTTGCAATGTGAAGATGAGACCAGTGGGCAGGCCCAAGAAAGCAAGGCAAGGTAAACAATGAAAGAAAGAATATAATAAAAAGCAGGAAGCTGTAAAGGAGTGGGAGAGGAAAATGTAAATGTGAGTCAATTGTTGAAGCTGATATTACCTTTGTACAGGAGTGCACAATACCTTTTAACCTTCCATGTATGAGTTAGAGGTGGCTTGGGTCCAGAGAAATAATCAATACGATCCAGTTCAAATGGTTCAGTGACAGCTGTGGTGGGAATTTTATCATTGGACAATAATCTTGCACTCAACTGAATCAAGGCATTTATTGATCACCAATTAGCTAATGAAAGAGTTCAGGTCCTGGAAAGGTAGAAATGCTTTGTCACCCACGGAATGTTAATGTTGCATGGGGGGTTATAATTATGGTAGATCAGGAGATTTGGTGCATCTATCATATATCAAGGATTATAGAGTAAATTTTACAATCCAGAGTTTTGGTGTGCCTGTCACTAAGGCATGCACAGAAATTAGCAACAGAAAAAGAGAGTTTGCAGGCTAAGACCATTCATGCAGACAGCTTTACTAAATTACAAACCAATTGAATAATATTGCAAAAGGTTTTAATTCCCCAGTTTGGTTTGCATAATTTTAAGCTTATCATTATGGGGACTGTGAATCAGGCACATTAGTCTCTAATTGCATGAAGTTCTGTGCCACAAGTAATTTTGCTTAGTGCAGTCTCAATTAATTAGGCTTGAGAGAGGCTTGATATGTGTGGCTGGAATTGCCAGAGAAGGTTGGCAACCTCAAATGTTTTGTTTGCTAATTCTGTCTTCTCTGACATGTGGCAGAATATTGCAGGCCTTTAGGCTGTTTGACCTGCTATTGTTCTATGTAAAATAAAAACAAACAGCTGATGACTTTGTTGATTGTAATAGGCTGAGGAAACCTAAACTCAAGTAACTCAGTCCTTACACCTGCCAAGAATGAGGCATATTAATTTCATCATATGGAACATTAATTTTAAACTCTTACTGGACTGAAAACGTGGCTGCACCTACATTCTCACAGGACAGTGGCTGGAAACATTTGCATTTTAAGAGACAGTTGCCATGAGGAGACAATGGAACTGCTCCCTGATTCAATTAATCAAGTGGATTTTGATCACAAGACATTGACTGTGTGAAAGCCAGCATTCCAGTCCCCTACTGAGGATGTCTACTAAGATTGAAATAATCTATAAAACCTCGCTGGGCAGGTTGTGTCAAAAAAAGCTAGTCATATGGCTGGCCAGGTTTGGTTTGAAATGTGTTCACAGAACAGTTTGAAGAGACTGCAACTGAACTTGAAGGAAGACAGCATCTTCCTGTCTCTCTCTCTCTCTCTCTCTCATAAAAGGAAGAAACTGCAACTGGTTTCAAGAAGACAGAAAACCATCAAAACAAGTTTGAAAGTGTGTACTGGGCCCCGATGAGTTGGCAAGATCGAACTGCAATTAAAGACTGTACATCAAACTCAAAAGACAGTAAATGAACTCCAGCTGTTGATTCAAACCTTTCCTCTTGATTCTTTCTCCTTTACTGTCTCTAGCTGCATGTGTGTTTATCACGTGTGCACACTAGCATGGTCACATCGCATATTTTTAGTAGTTTTAACTGAATTAGAGTTTTAAGGTTAATAAACTTACACCTTTCTTGTTTAAATCTAAGAAAATCAGTCTGGTTGATTTCTTTGCCATTACAATTGAAGAGCAGTGAACAAGGGTGGCAAGGGCACAAATGTACTCTGGGTGGGGGACTTCAATGTCCATCACCAAGAGTGGCTTGGTAGCACCACTACTGACCGAGCTGACCGAGTCCTAAAGGACATATCTGCTATACTGGGTTTGCGGCAGGTGGTGAGGGAACCAACACGAGGGAAAAACATACTTGACCTCATCCTCACCAATCTGCCTGCCGCAGATGCTTCTGTCCATGACTGTATTGCTAGGAGTGACCACCGCACAGTCCTTGTGGAGACGAAGTCCCGCCTTCACTTTGAGGATGCCGTCCATCGTGTTGTGTGGCACTACCACCGTGTTAAATGGGATAAATTTCGAACAGATCTAGCAGTGCAAAACTGGGCATCCATGAGATGCTGTGGGCCATCAGCAGCAGCAGAATTGTACTCAACCACAATCTGTAACCTCATGGCCCGGCATATCCCCCACTCTACCATTACCATCAAGCCAGGAGACCAACCCTGGTTCAATGAAGAGTGCAGGAGGGCATGCCAGGAGTAGCACCAGGCATACCTCAAAATGAGGTGTCAACCTGGTGAAGCTACAACACAGGACTATCTGCGTGCCAATGCGTAAGCAGCATGCGATAGACAGAGCTAAGCGATCCCATAACCAACGGATCAGATCTAAGCTCTGCAGTCCTGCCACATCCAGCCGTGAACGGTGGTGGACAATTAAACAACTAACTGGAGGAGGTGGCTCCACAAATATCCCCATCCTCAATGATGGGGGAGCCCAGCACATCAGTGCGAAAGATAAGGCTGAAGCATTTGTAACAGTCTTCAGCCAGAAGTGCTGAGTTGATGATCCATCTCGGCCTCCTCCTGACGTCCACAGCATCACAGATGCCAGACTTCAGCCAATTCGATTTACTCCGCGTGATATCAAGAAACGACTGAAGGCACTGGATACTGCAAATGCTATGGGCCCTGACAATATTCCGGCAATAGTACTGAAGACCTGTGCTCCAGAACTTGCAGCGCCCCTAGCCAAGCTGTTCCAGTACAGATACAACACTGGCATCGACCTGCAATGTGGAAAATTGCCCAGGTATGTCCTGCACACAAAAAGCAGGACAAGTCCAACCCAGCCAATTACAGCCCCATCAGCCTACTCTCAATCATCAGGAAAGTGATGGAAGCTGTCATCAACAGTGCCATCAAGCGGCACTTGCTTAGCAATAACCTGCTCAGTGACGCTCAGTTTGGGTTCCGCCAGGGCCACTCAGCTCCTGACCTCATTACAGCCTTGGTTCAAACATGGACAAAAGAGCTGAACTGAAAAGGTGAGGTGAGAGTGACTGCCCTTGACATCAAGGCAGCATTTGACCGAGTATGGAATCAAGGAGCCCTAGCAAAACTGAGGTCAATGGGAATCAGGGGTAAACTCTCCGCTGGCTGGGGTCATACCTAGTGCAAAGGAAAATGGTTGTGGTTGTTGGAGGTCAATCATCTGAGCTCCAGGACATCACAGCAGGAGTTCCTCAGGGTAGTGTCCTAGGCCCAATCATCTTCAGCTGCTTCATCAATGACCTTCCTTCAATCATAAGGTCAGAAGTGGGGATGTTCGCTGATGATTGCACAATGTTCAGCACCATTCGTGACTCCTCAGATACTGAAGCAGTCCGTGTAGAAATGCAGCAAGACCTGGACAATATCCAGGCTTGGGCTGATAAGTGGCAAGTAACATTCGCGCCACACAAGTGCCAGGCAATGCCCATCTCCAACAAGAGAGAATCTAACCATCTTCCCTTGACATTCAATGGCATTACCATCACTGAATTCCACACTATCAACATCCTAGGGGTTACCAATGACCAGAAACTGAACTGGAGTAGCCATATAAATACCGTGGCTACAAGAGGAGGTCAGAGGCTTGGAATCCTGCAGCGAGTAACTCACCTCCTGACTCCCCAAAGCCTGTCCACCATCTACAAGGCACAAGTCAGGAGTGTGATGGAATACACTCCACTTGCCTGGATGGGTGCAGCTCCAACAACACTCAAGAAGCTCGACACCATCCAGGACAAAGCAGCCCGCTTGATTGGCACCCCATCTACAAACATTCACTCCCTCCACCACCGACGCACAGTGGCAGCAGTGTGTACCATCTACAAGATGCACTGCATCAATGCACCAAGGTTCCTTAGACAACACCTTCCAAACGCTCGACCTCTATCACCTCGAAGTACAAGGGCAGCAAATGCATGGAACACCACCACCTGCAAGTTCCCCTCCAAGTCACACACCATCCTGACTTGGTACTATATCACCGTTCCTTCACTGTCGCTGGGTCAAAATCCTGGAGCTCCCTAACAGCACTGTGGGTATACCTACCCCAGATGGACTGCAGTGGTTCAAGAAGGCAGCTCACCACCACCTTCTCAAGGGCAATTAGGGATGGGCAATAAATGCTGGCCTAGGCAGCGATGCCCACATCCCTGAATGAATAAAAAAAAAAGAATTCACTGAGGGGAAGCTGAAAACACGGCGTTTTAACAATTAAACCCTGTTACGACCAAACCGGGAAAAGGCTGAGAGGGAACCCCTACACCTCTTTCTCACCTGATCGTAACACAACCTTCTGATAGTTCCTCTGTGCCACAGTTCATGAATAAGTGTGGATGCAAATGTTCCACAGAGCTGAACTGAGTGGTTTATGGTCAAAAACACGTAGGGGGAGAAATTGGGCTCTGTGGCATCTATTTTTTAGGCAATTTGCCTCTTAATGGTTGAAATTGGCATTCGAAATGTGCACGTACACTTCCATTCGGAAGTGCACCAGACACCAGCTTGGTGTGTTGGATTCTTAGTGCATACTTCACAACTGCCAATAGCATGCTGAGAATACAGATTATGAATTCATTCAGTCTTCAATGCTGATTTGACACCAGTTCTCCCATTTTTGAATGCTACGCTCCAGTCACTGCCCTCTCTTAACCCTGCTTAGCTGAACATGATATTAAACAGCATGAAGGACTGACCAGCACTATTTATAGGAATCAACAGGTTAGTTGCTGGATTATTTCATCTGGCTGTTGGTGCAATTCTGCCTGTTTTTGGAACTTTCCTACACTCGTGTAAAGATTCAGTAGTCTATAGGGAGTGGTGCTTAATAAGTATTAAGCTGGTGCTTAATACTTTTTGGTGATTTAAAGGCTTATACTGAGACAAGTTGCTTCCAGGCAAGGGTGGCCTGGTAGGATTTCCACTTGGAATGAAGCAAGATAGGAGAATAAAGAGACGCCTCACAGAGAAGGACAAGCTGTTAGAAGAGAGATGAGGGGGAAAAGGGCTCTCAACATGTGGTTAAATCTGCAATTCTCTTCCCCCAACTTAACCTTGTACATAATAGGTTAGCAGAATAGGCAGACAAGCGGCAGATGGCATTTAATGCAGAAAATTGTGAGGTGATACATTTTGGAAGAAGGGATAGAGAGAGGCAATATAGACTTAATGGCACAGTTCTAAAGTGTGTGCAGGAAGAGAGGGACCTCTGGTTCATGTGCATCGATCTTTGAAGGTGGCAGGACATGTTGAGAGAGTAGTTAACAAAGCGGGCGGCTCAGTGGTTAGCACCGCAGCCTCACAGCTCCAGGGACCTGGGTTCGATTCCGGGTACTGCCTGTGTGGAGTTTGCAAGTTCTCCCTGTGTCTGCGTGGGTTTTCTCCGGGTGCTCCGGTTTCCACCCACAAGCCAAAAGACTTGCAGGTTGATAGGTAAATTGGCCATTATAAATTGTCACTAGTATAGGTAGGTGGTAGGGAAATATAGGGACAGGTGGGGATGTTTGGTAGGAATATGGGATTAGTGTAGGATTAGTATAAATGGGTGGTTGATGTTCGGCACAGACTTGGTGGGCCGAATGGCCTGTTTCAGTGCTGTATCTCTAATCTAATCTAATCATATGGGATCTTGTGATTCATAAATAGAAAGATTGAGTACAAAAGCAGGGAAGTTATGCTGAACCTTTATAAAGCTTTGGTTCAGCCACAGCTAGAGTATTACATCCAGTTCTGGTCACCAGACTTTAGGAAGGATGTGAGGGTCCTTCAGAGGGTTCAGAGGAGATTTACCAGAATGGTTCCACGGATGGGGGATTTTAGCTGAAATGTTAGGTTGGAGAAATGCAGTTGTTCTCCTTGGAACAAAGGAGGTTGTGGGGTGATTTGAAAGAGGTGTACAATATTATGATAGGTTTAGATAAGGAAGACAACGAAAAGCTGTTCCCATTAGCTGATCGTAGAAGGACTCGGGTGCACAGATTTATGATTTTGGGAGAGAGATGCAGGGGGGATGTGAGAAATAACATTTTATGCAGCAAGTGGTTGTGACCTGAAACTTATGCCTACAAGGATGGTAGAAGCGAAGATGATCAATGATTTTAAAAGGAAATTGAATGGGCATTTGAGGGAAGTAAATTTTCCAGACTACAGGTATAGAGTGGGGAATGGGACTGACTGGTTTACTGTACAGAAAGCCAGTTTGGACCTGATGAGCTGAATGGCCTCCTTCTGTGCCATAATACCTATGTATTAGTCAACTCTATGAATTACTTAAGCAAAGCCCAATGCTTGAGATGTCTTTGCTTCACTAATGAGGCTGTGACCGAAATCCGCCAAATGCTGCAGCTACAACTGCAACCTCACAGCAGGGCAAGGACAGCATTGTCTGTTGTTATGTTTTCGCCAGTTTTGATGGATATTTGATTTTTCTAATTATCTGAGAGCAATGCAGAGAAGACACTACTTCAAAATCAACAACAGGTTTATTTACAGTACTTTAAAATATCTCAGCACTTACAAGATTTCAGTACAATGTCATTCAGAACACTCTTGTATTTACTAGAACCTTCCAGCATCATCATCTTTAGTTTCAGTTTCATAAAACTCTTAAACTCCACACCTAGGCTTAAGCAATCAAGCACAGTGATCACTCATCAGTGAACAGACTAATGCAATCAAATGCAGATCAATCAAACCATTGAACACTACATCGGTGACTGTCAAAGTGACTGCAGCTCTTAGCTTTTATGTGCCCAGCTCCTTCCGGGCTGCTGCTGAGCAACCTCTCGCAATTTGCAATACACTGCTGCTTAAGTAAGATCACTGAGGCTCTCTATAAAGAGAGAGATAGCATCATCTCATTCCCTTTTGCCAGAGACAGTCAGTCCGAGTGAGCACGAGCATGAGGGTTTGCTTGGATTGCAAGCTTCTTCATGGCCTGCCATTTTCGTGAATCAAAAAGGATGCCATCCTCAATGTGTGACAAAGGCAGCGCATGATGCAGGTGAATGCCTGTTATCCTGGCGGCAGTCGTGATTCCTTCATTCTGCAACAGGCCTCTATGGCAACTTTATTTGACCCACCACAGCAAGTCAAAGGCTGGCTACTGGGTGACCAGGGTTATCCATTCTAGACATGGCTCACAACTCTGTTCTGGAACCCATACACTTGTGCACAACAGGCCTACAATGAGAGCCATGCTACCAGAAGGAACATTATAGAGCACACCATCAGTATCCTAGATTGCTCTGGGGAGTCCTGCAGCACTTAGTTGAACAGGTATCAAGATTTGTGGTAGAATGCTGCATGCTACATAAGCTGTCCATTTTGAGAGCCCTTCGCACCACCTATTAGGTGAGAAGTTAAGGAGCAAGAAGAGAAGGAAGTGCAAAAAGACATAGAGGAACAGGAAAAGGAATGGAAGATACAATGTAACCAGCCTCTTTTTGCCCTGGCAGTATGTGTTCAAATAATTAATGAGTGATAACACTAACCTCAATCACAACTCCCCATTCACCAGAAGTCTCACACTTCTTGGGCCAGATTTTTAAAACCCAATGGGAACGGGCTGGGTGTGAGCACTGGGTCCTGCTGCCTCTGGGCGCAAAGTCATTTTTAAATGGACACCGGGAGGGAGGGAATGGCAACCCTGCATACCTCCAATTAATTGGCTGCTGAGCTCATTGAGGAGCTCATTAACAGGCTTGTCAACAGCAGTTTACTGTTTTTTAAAGGAAGGGATGTGGAGAACGCCATGTCTGGAACACGGCAAGGTGTATATGTCGCAAACACAGCAGGGGGGGCCATGAGGGCTATAGGAAGGGCTGATTAAAATAATGCAGAGGCACAAAATAAAGCTCAGCTGCTCCAAAAGTGCCACAGAGTAGCCATTGCAGGAGCTGTAAGACTTGCTTTTCTCAATGGTGAGTGGCAGGAATCTGGAGAGGGATTTGAGGCCGCTGGCATCACTTGGGCAGCTGGGGTTGGCAGAGGAAGACCTGGTGAACACCCGAAGCCAAGCTGACATTGGACAGAGCAGTCAGGATTAGCTTCAGTAGATGCAACCTCTTGGACAGCAGGAGGCCAGAGGAGCACAGTGGAGGACTGCCGGGGAAAAAAACACTACCCAAGACATTGGGTCAATCCCACAAGAGTCATCTATCTGCAAATGACAGAGCGCCAGTACTGTAGGAGGCTGCGCCTGTCCTGGCAGATGGTCTCGGAAATGTCTGCTCTGATCCACAGTGTCCGGAGACCTCGGGGCCCTCATGGCAGTCCCTTTCCTGCAGCCATCAAGGTTACCATCATCCTGAATTTCTACGCAACTAGCTTTTTCCAGAGATCAGCTGCAAATCCTGGGGCATCTCACAATCAGCAATTTATCATGCCATCAGGCAGGTCATGGATGCCATATTCCAGAGCGCGGGGGACTACATCCACTTTGACACATATGGGCCAGTGCAGGGACAGAGCGATTTGGGCTTTGCCGCCATCCATGGATTTCCTCAGTCCAGGGGTCATCGATTGCACCCATGTAGCCATCAAGGCACCAACAGACCAGCCAGTGAGATTCTTGAACAGAAAGGGCAACCACTCATTGAATGTCCAGCTGGTCTGTGATCACACAAAGTGAATCTTGCAGGTCTGCGCCCGGTACCCGGGAAGCTGTCATTATTCTTTTATCCTGCGAGAGTCCCAGGTGCTGCACATTTTCAGGCCCACATCCAGACTCTGTGGGTGGCTGCTAGGGGATAAGGTTTATCTCTTAAGGAGGTGGCTCCTGCCCTCCATCCGGAATCCAGACGCAGATGGTGAGAGGCTACAAACAGGCCTGCATTGAACAGGCCATTGGCCTCTTGAAGATGCGCTTCCGTTGCCTTGACAGTCAAGTAGTGTCCTCCACTGCAAGCCAGCCAGCGTCTCCCATACCCTGGTCATCTGCTGCACCCTGCACAACGTGACACTGCAAAGAGGGCTGGAGATGGATGAAGAGGCAGAGCTGGAACACCTTTCCACTTTGGAGGAGGAAGAAGAGGAGGAGGAAGGGATATTTCCAGAGGTGACTGGGACCCAGGCAGTGAAGGACACCCGGTCATGAACTGCAGGCTGGAACACCTCAGAGCTTTTGTGGCTGCTGACCCCAAAACTCACCTTCCAGCATACAGAGCTTGTTTTGTGCTATGACCCTTAACTGCAAGGTCCCATTATCAGCCATGAATATGCAGATTGAGGGTTCCTCCATCCACCATTGTCCAACACCATAAGGCATGGGCACATAACATTCATAGGGCCGCGCGTCTCTGCCACCCACCTCACAATGCGACGTCCCTCTTTTGAGATGAGACATCATCAACACACCTGTCAGAGCAGTGAAATAAATAAATTATATTGTGACGCAAATGAAATAATACAGTATAGACAATAACACCCATTAAGTGAATTCAATGGTGTTGCACCTTCCTCTCCCTACTATTTCTGTGGGGTGCTCCTGCCATAGCAGAGGCAGGGGCTGCCTCTCTCACAGGGCCCTGGCACACAGATGGTTCCTGAATCGGAGGGGGCGAGGGGCCGAAGTGTGACGCCGGTGCTCCCTGAGGGGTGGCCCCTTTGTCTGCCACTAGGAGCATCTCAGCCCTTTCCTGGTGCCCGTGGATGCTGGATGAGGCCACCTACTGGGATGCAGCTGGCATCCACTCCGAGCATCTCTGCACCATCAGCATCACTGAGCTGTCAATGCTACAGAGAGTCTTACTCTTTCTGAGCATATCAGCCCGCTGCTCCTGCATCCACTGAGTGGTGCTGCATTTGGCTTTCCAAGAGGTTGTGCAAACACTCAGTGGAGGAGCTTATGCGATCGAATCACTGAGTCATCACAGAGTGCATGCCCTGTATGAACTCCTCCATTGCCTGCCCATGACTCCTCAAGGCCTCAGGGAACTCCAACAAACAGGAACTTTTCTGCCTCTAGTTCTCCGGGAAGACCCTCCTTGTTGTGACACTTGAGGCTCAGCATCTTTGTCCAATCTCAGGCTGCTTCACTGAAGGCAATGGCAAACCCAGTCATGGTAGCCGCTTGCCTTTTAAGATTGGCCTCAGTGACCTGTTCTTGCCTCCAGGGCGGCACGGTGGTGCAGTGGTTAGCACTGTAGCCTCACAGCTCCAGCAGCCCGGGTTCAGTTCTGGGTACTGCCTGTGTGGCGTTTGCAAGTTCTCCCTGTAACCGCATGGGTTTCTGCCGGGTGCTCTGGTTTCCTTCCACTGCCAAAGACTTGCAGGTTGATCGGTAAATTGGCCATTGTAAATTGCCCCTAGTGTAGGTAGGTGGTAGGAGAATTGTCGGGATGTGGTAGGGAATATGGGATTAATGTAGGATTAGTATAAATGGGTGTTTGATGGTCGGCAGACACTCGGTGGGCTGAAGGGCCTGCTTCAGTGCTGTATCACTCTATGACTTCCATCAACTCTAACTGGAAGCCAGACTCCCACCCAGGCCATTTGCATTTAAAAATAGTGCCACATCAGTGTGGGACCTGGAAATGTTCTGGGTGTTGGGTTCCTGTCCCCATTAAGAAAACAGCCCCTTTCTCTCCTCCATCACTGACCAGTAAGTGCTGCTTGATTGCACTATTGACAACCCCTTTCGTCACTTTGCTGATGATTGAGAGTAGGCTGATGGAGTGGTAATTGGCTGGATTGGATTTGTTCTGCTTTTTGTTATCAGGGGGGGGGGGGGGGGGGGGGGGGGGCGGTCAGCAATTTACAATTGGTGTCATGCAACGTAACTTTCTGAGCTTTGTCCAATGAGCACATTGAGAGAAATTTCAAGGGCCTGTTTAATGAATCGCACTCCTAGCTCACAGCCTGGCTTCCCAGGAGTGTACAATAGAAAATTAAAGCCCAAAGTATTGTGGAAATCCAACTATCGAGGACTTTCCCTCTCCAGGAAATTCTTTGATGTTTTGCATGGAATTCCCAATGTGCATTCCTCACAGACGAGCTCTGCAATGGAAGCAAAGGTTAAGAAAATTGTTCCTTTACTCTAAATCTGGCCTGTGCCATGCCAGACCTGGCAAGTGTTTGAGGACAGTTAAAAGCAAAAAAAGGTATTTCAGTCTACAACACTGACATCCCTTTCCTTGCTGTAAGAAAATTCTGCTTTGCTTTTCTTAATTAAAAGACCCAAAGTTAGAAATAACTGTTCTTGGTATGAGGGGTCAAAATCTGAGCACATCCATATGACATTCATCTGTTCACACTATTAATGGAGGCATAACCCATTTGAAATAACCAGTATAATATACCTCTCAAAATAGCTGACAGAAGAACGTTCTTTGAACTCACTGGCCTCCAAAACCCATGGGATGTGATCTTGGTGCAACCGACTGTGTCCTCCACTGAAAGAAGGAAGAAAAATTATCTGATTATAATTGTATTAATATATCACCTACCATGACCTCATGATATCCCAAAGTGCTTTACAACCAGAGAATTACTTTTGAAGTGTAGTCACTGTTGTAAGGTAGGAAACGCAGCAGGTAATTTGCGCACAGCAAACTCCCACAAACAGCAATGTGATAATGATTAGATAACATGTTTTAGTGATGCTGATGAAGGAATAAATATTGGCCATGACACTGGGGAAAACCCCCATGCTCTTCTTTGAAAAGGTGCCATAGGATCTTTTGCCTCTGCATGTGCAGGCAATTTCATCAAAAAGACAGCATCACTGACAGTGCAATATTCCTTCAGTATTGCACTAAAGTGCCAGCCTAGATTTTGTGGTCAAGTTTCTGGAGTGGAAATTTAACACGCAAACTTCTGACTCAGAAGCAAGAGTGCTTCCCCTGAGCCATGGCTGACAATCCAAGATGGCCCAGGCAGACTTTGTACCCATGAATTATCGAAGCTAGTGATTCTTCACACCTGAAAGGAAGAAAAAAAGTTTTTTGTTAAGGTGTTGGGTGAAACGAATGATGAAATGAAACTGCGGCCAGGACAGCTTTGAGATAGAGTGAGTCAGTGCTGCTGAAGGGAGAGGTCGAGAGTATGTGGCGGTGCATGGCACTGAATGTGGATCTCTGGATGCATCGAGAACAGCGGTTTGAGGAAAGCTGAATGTCGAAGAGATATCTGTAATTGTGATGGATTTTAAACACAAAGGATGGGATTTCACTTCAATCCACTTAGAATAAGTCAGAGCCGCAGACAGTCACTGAGGAAAGAGATGTGGTTGTGAAAGTGAGTTTTGGTGGATGCTGGATCAAACACAAGAAGGGAAATAGAAAGTAATGAAGGCAAACAAGGTAAAAGAGACAAATGGAAATCCCATCGGAGAAAAGAGCAGAACTTCTACAAGGTGGGTATTCCTGGAAGAGAAGTGGCAGTGAATTAAACAATAATATAAAAGCAAAGCACTGTGGATGCTGGAAATCTGAAATAAAAAGAAAATGCTGGCAACATCTGTGGAGAGAGAAAATCAGAGTTAGCATGTTAGGTACATAACCTTTCATCAGAACCCCTGCATTCACAGTATTTCGCTTTTATATCATGAAATTCCAGTCCTTTCACAGATTGCAAATGATAGTGGACACTGCAATCATAGCAAACATCCCCATTCTGACTTTATGATCGAGGGAAGGTCATTGATGAAATAGCTGAAATGTTTTCAGCCTAGGACACTACTCTGAGAAACTCCTGCTGTGATGTCCTGGGGCTGAAATGATTGGCCTCCGACAACCATAACCATCTTCCTTTTTGCTAGGTATGATTCCAATCATTGGAGAGCTTACCACCTGATTCCAGTCGATTTCAGTTTTGCTAGGGGTCCTTGCCAACACACTAGGCTCTCCCAGCACTACACTGGCTCCCAATTGAGCCAGGTAAGCAGGAACTCCTAGTAGAGTGCCCACTGGTGCCTACACAAACCCCTTCCCTGCTCCCACCCCCTGCCCCATCCAATGACATTTGCCTTGTAAGAAATGGGACGAATCTTCATTACAATATGATAAGGCGATGGACATGATGTTATCTGGACATCGATGTTATGCCAGTGCCTTTATCCTTGAACTACACAGCATCTAAAATGTACCATAAAAGTTGGGTGATCAGTTTGTACTAGACTGAACCTTTGGCTATAAATTTATTTTGAGGGACAGCCTAGGAGTTACAGATGTATCTTTGAGTCGATTTTTGAAACAGTTGTGCAATTTGTGCTTCTCTGAATGTTTTCGTGCCAATGGTGAGTGAATAAATGAGATGCAGAAAAAAGAACAGGAGATGTACAAAGTTTGAGTTGGGGCCAAGCTTCCTACTTCCCCATTCCCTGGTCCCTCAAAGGCCATTGTGGAGAATGTGCTTGACATTCAAGAAAGGGTAAAAGGACAGGTTCTGAGGGAATCTATTCCTGTGATTGTTTTTCTTTCTCTGTTATGTGCTGTCTTCTCCTGAAAACACACAAAAAGGTGAAGGAGCTGATCAGGAGTAGGCCATTTAGTCCCTCAAGCCTGTTCTGCCATTCAGTTAGATCATTGCTAATTTGTATCTTAATTCCATTTACCTGCCTTTTTATCCATATCCCTTAATGTCATTACCTAACAAAAATTTATCATTCTCAGTTTTGAAAATTTCAGCTGACCTAGCCTCAACAGCTTTTTGGGGGAGAGAGTTTCAGTTATTAATTACCCTTTATATGTGAGAAAGTGTTTTGTGATTTCATCCCTGAATGGCCAAGCACTAGTTTTAAGATTGTGCTCCAATGTTCTGGATTACCCCACCAGAGTTTCTCTCTTTTCACCTCAACAACTCTTTTTAACACCTCAATTAGCTCATCCTTTAATGTGCTCTATTCCAGGGAATACAAGCATATCCTAGTCTATGCAATCTGGCCTCATAATTTAATCCACTTAGCCCCGGTATCATTCTGGTGAATCTGCACTGCACCCCCATCCAAGACCTGAAGTGCCCAGAAATGAATGCAATGTTCTGGGGTCTAGCCAAAGTGCTGTACAGCTGTAACATAACTTCCATCTCTTTGTATTCCAGCCCCTTGAAATAAAGACTAACATTCCATTAGTCATTTTAATTATTTTATTTACCTGTCCACTAGATTTTAGTCACAACAACAGAAAATGCTGGAAATACTCAGCAGATAGGCAGCATCTGTGGAGAGAAATACAGAGTTAATCGTTTAAGGTCTCGGTGACCTTTTATCAGAAGTTCTGATGAAAGGTCATGACCTAAAACGTTGGCTGGAACTTACCATTAAGGCAGTGGTCCCACCCACCGGCTGAAAACTCGGGGGCGAGCCCACCTCCACTGGGCCTGGCAGCTACGCTGCTATTTTGCATGGCACAGGCTTTTAATTAACCTCAGTCTGGACTTCCAGTCTTCAGAGGCAGGAAGTCCCGACTCCAAGCGCTTCTGGCTAATCAGCAGCCTCCTGCCAGTGGTGCTAAAGCCGCTGAGGTAACACTGCGTAGGAGCATTAGGTCAGGCAAAGGTACCCACAAAACAGGGAATGCACAAGGATGATTACTTAACTTCTGTATGGAATATTGGATGGTTCATTTGGTAAAGTTGGTTTGGGATGGTTGTTCTGTGGTATCTTTTACGTCAGCATTGAGGCCATTTGGACCCTGTGATCATCAGTGACAGAGGGTATGTAAGGTGTGGGACTCTTGTTGAATGGTGAATTGGTATTGTGTTCACTGGTACCGCTGTCAGATGATCGGATTACAGATGGCCCAGCCAGAAAGCAGATATGTCAGTTGCCTTCTCGTCCTCTTCCTCCTTCTCCTCTTCCTCAGCTGCTCATTATATATCTGATGGCAAGGGCTATGCCCTGTTGATGGTGAGGTTGTGAAGTATACAGCAGATCTTGACGAATTGTGACACATGCTCTGGTGAGTACTGCAGGGTCCTATTGAGTGGTCCAGGCACCCGATGCATTGTTTCACTGTCACTTTCATTGCTGCTGGCAGCATCGTCCTTGCCCTGCTGTGATGCTGCAGGTCTGTATGCAAGAGGTGGTAAGGTTCATTGAGCAGTTCCTTTGTAAAATGGAGATGTTGCACACACTGTTCCTGGTTTAGGTTGATGTAAGAGGAATACTCCTTGAAGACCCTGGTGGATAAGGCCTCCTGCTGATAGCCCTTCTCTACCTCCTATTCCTCTCTGTGACCAGCTTCTCGTGCTCTCTGTCACCTCTTCTCAATCTCCCCATCATGCTGCAGGCCAAGTTGGGGGGGGGTGGGTAACTACAGCACCCATGACTGGGAGCAAGTGGTCTGACCAGAACCCTTGAATTCAGGACCAAGGGCTTCATAATGTGCAACATCGCTCCCCTTCGACTTCACCAACTTTAAATAATGGTAGAAAACTCACTGCACTTCTACAAACTCAGAGGGCGGAATCTTCTCTTCAAAAATTTTCAGGCATTGGAAACATTTCCGGATCTTGACCCCTGGACGGATAAAAAGTGTGACGACGGTGAATTTTCCAGGAGGTGGCCAATTAAGGGGCCACTTCTGCGTTTGCTATCTAATTAAGGACAATGGGCAGGTTCCTGAGGTGAGAGCGCAGGACATCAAGGCCCACTCCAATGGAAGCTAGCAGCTCCCACTGTGAGGCCACAGGGAGGACTGCTGAGGGCTGGACTGGACTGATGGAGCAGCAGGAACACCAGAGGACTGGAGGACAGCTAACGCTGTGCCATTGCTTAAAAAGAGAGAAAGGGATAGACTGAGTAATTACAGGGTGTCAGCGTAACCTCAATGGTGGGAAATTATTGGAAAAAATTCTGAGGGATAGGATAAATTTTCATTTAGAAAGACACGGATTAATCAAAGACAGCATGGATTTGTTAAGGGAAGGTCTTGTCTGACTAACATGATTGAATTTTTTGAGGAGGTAACAAGTAGGGTCGATGAGGGTAGTGCATTTCATGTACTCTATTTGGATTTTAGTAAGGCTTTTGATAAGGTCCCACATGGCAGACAGGTCACAAAAGTAAAAACCCATTGGATTCAAGGCAAAGTGGCAAGTTGGATCCAAAATTGGCTCAGAGGCATGAAGCAAAGGGTAATGGTCAATGGGTGTTTTTGTGACTGGAAGGCTGTTTCCAGTGGGGTTCCGCAGGGCTCAGTACTAGGTCCCTTGCTTTTGGTGGTACCTATCAATGATTTGGACTTGAATGGAGGGGGCATGATTAAGAAGTTTGCAGATGATACCAAATTTGACGCGTAGTTGATAATGAAGCAGAAAGCTGTAGAATACAGGAGGTTATCAATAGACTGGTCAGGTTGGGAAACAGTGGTTAATGGAGTTAAATCCAGAGAAGTGTGAGGTAATGCATTTGGGGAACGCTAACAAGGCAAGGGAATACACAATAAATGGTGGGATACTGAGACATTTAGAGGAACAAAGGGACCTTGAAGGTGGCTGGACAGGTAGATAACATGGTCAAGAAGACATACAGGATACTAGCCTTTATTAACTGAGGCATAGAATATAGGAGCTGGGAGCTTATGCTGGAACTGTATAAAGCACAAGTTCGGCCACAGCTGGAGTACTGCATGCAATTCTGGTCACTGCACTTCATGAAAGATGTGATCGGACTAGAAGAGGGTACAGAGGAGAGTTACAAGAATATTGCCTGGACTGGAGATTTTAGTTATGAGGAAAGATTGGATAGGCTAGGCTTGTTTTCTTTGGGACAGAGGAGGCTGAGGGGACACTGAATTTATGTATATAAAGTTATGAGGTGTCTAGATGGAGTGGATAGGAAAGCCCTATTCCTCTTGGTTGAAGGGTCCATAACCAGGGGGGCATAAATTTAGGGTCAAAGGTATGAGATTTAGAAGGGGTGTGTGGAGAATTTTTTCACCCAGTGGGTGGTGAAGATCAGGAACTCACTGCCTGAAAGGCTAGTGGACACAGAAACCGTCATAACATTTGAAAAGTACTTGGATATGCACTTGAAGTGCCGTACAAGGCTATGAACCAAGAGGTGGAAAGTGGGATTAGGCTGGATGACTACTTGTTGGCTGGCGTTGATACTGTTGTATGTTTGGGTTAGTCTGGCTTCCAGGGATTTTTGAGACTTCAGAAAGGTTGAACCATTACTGTTTATTGCATTTCAGGAACAGTATACATCTTATTTAAACATGTCTAACTCCTCTGTTGGTCCTGATGCTTCTTCATCATCTTCTTCTCAAGTCTCTTTCACATGTGATCTCTTACATCATCACAGTGGGATGTGTTAACCACATTGTCCCCAACATTAACCCTTCAAAACCCTGATACTACATCTCCACCCACCCACCCACCCAGTCTTTGTCCATATATATATTGTTATGACCAGGTGAGAAAGGGGTCTAGGGGTCCCTCTCAGCCTTCACCTGTTCTTACAGTAACAGGGTTTAATTTTAAACACACCATGTATTTAGCTCCCCCTTGGTGAATCCTTGTTCACTGCTTTCTAATTATAAGGCAAAGAAACGAGCACAAACAGGTTTTCTTAGGTTTGAAGAAGAAAGGTTGAAATTTATGAAACTTAAACTCTAATTCGGTTAACACCTATGGATACAAGACGCACCCACACTAGCATGCAACCGAATATGATATTATTGCTATCACAGAGACATAGTTGAGGGAAGGGCAGGACTGGCAGCTCAATAATCCAGGATATAGAATCATCAGGCGTGATGGGGGTGGGGGGGGTTGTAAAAGAGGAGGTGGTATTGCACTATTGATCAAGGAGTCAATTACTGCAGTAAGGAGGGATGATATCTTAGAAGGTTCCTCAAATGAGACCATATGGGTAGAATTTAAAACAAAAAGGGGGAAATCACTTGGCTAGGAGTGTACTACAGGCCTCCAAATAGTCAGGGAGAGATAGAGGAGCAGATATGTAGGCAAATCTCAGACAGGTGTAAAAATAATAGGGTAATAATAGTAGGGGATTTCAACTTCCCCAATATCAACTGGGATAATCTTAGTGCAAAAGGATTAAAGGGGGCAGAATTCTCAAAGTACATCCAGGAGAGCTTTTTGAGCCAGCACGTAGAAAGTCGTACAAGAGAAGGGGCGTTACTGGACCTAATTTTAGGGAATGAGGCCGGACAAGTGGTAGACATGTCAGTGGGGGAGCATTTCGGGGATAGTGACCATAACTCTGTAAGATTTAGGTAGTTATGGAAAAGGACAAAGATGGACCGGAAATAAAGGTATTGAATTGGGGGAAGGCCGATTTCAATATGATAAAACAGGATCTGGCCAAAGTGGACTGGGAGCAGCGACTTGTAGGAAAGTCTACATCAGACCAGTGGGAGTCATTCAAAAAGGAAATAGTGAGAGTCCAGGGCCAACATGTTCCTGTAAAGATGTAGGTAGGACCAACAAGTCCAGGGAACCCTGAATGTCAAGGGATATAGAAGATTGGATCAGGAAAAAAAAAGGAGGCCTATGGCAGATTCAGACGGGTGTGGAGTTTGCAAGTTCTCCCTGTGCTGTGTGGAGTTTGCAAGTTCTCCCTGTGACCGCGTGGGTTTTCGTCGGGTGCTCCGGTTTCCTCCTACCGCCAAAGACTTGCAGGTGATAGGTAAATTGTCCTTTGTAAATTGCCCCTAGTGTAGGTAGGTGATAGGGAATATGGGATTACTGTAGGGTTAGTATAAATGGGTGGTTCTTGGTCAGCACAGACTCGGTGGGCCAAAGGGCCTGTTTCAGTCCTGTATCTCTAAATAAAATAAATAAACAGCGGAGGCCCTAGAGGAGTATAGAAAGTGTAGGGTGGTACTTAAAAAAGCAATTAGGAGAGCGAAGAGGGGGCATGAAAAAACATTACTGGGCAAGATAAAGGAAAATCTGAAGCATTTCATAAGTATATTAAGAGCAATAGGATAACCAGGGAAAGAGTAGGGCCCATAAGGGACCAAAGTGGCAATCTGTGTGTGGAGCCGGAGGACGTAGGTGAGGTTTTAAATGATTACTTTTCATCTGTGTTCACTATAGAGAAGGACGATGTAGGTGTAGAGATCAGGGAGGGGGATTGTGATATTCTTGAACAAATTAGCATTGAAAGGGAGGAGGTATTAGCGGTTTTAGCGGGCATAAAAGTGGATAAATCCCCAGGCCCATCTGAGATGTATCCCAGGCTGTTATGTGAGGCAAGGCAGGTGATGATAGCAGGGGCACTGACACAAATTTTCAAATCCTCTCTGGCTGCAGGAGAGGTGCCAGAGGACTGGAGGACAGCGAATGTAGTGCCATTATTCAAGGGAAGTAGGGATAAACCAGATAATTACAGGCCAGTGAGTCTAACATCAGTGGTAGGGAAACTATTGGAAAAAATTCTGAGGGACAGGATTAATCTCCACTTGGAGAGGCAGAGATTTATCAAGGATAGTCAGCATGGCCTTGTCAGGGGGAGATCATGCATAACAAACTTGATTGAATTTTTTGAGGAGGTGACTAGATATGTAGTTGAGAGTAAAGCAGTTGATGTAGTCTACATGGACTTCAGAAAGGCTTTTGATAAGGTCCTGCATGGGAGGCTGATTAAGAAGGGAAGAGCCCATTAGATCCAGGGCAATTTGGCAAAATGGATCCAAAATTGGCTTAGTGGCAGGAGGCAGAGGGTGATGGTCGAGGGTTGTTTTTGCGATTGGAAGCCTGTGACCAGTGGTGTACCGTAGGGATCGGTGCTGGGACCCTTGCTGTTTGTAGTGGACATTAATGATTTAGATGTGAATATAGGAGGTATGATCAGTAAGTTTGCAGATGACACGAGAATTGGTGGTGTCGTAAATGGTGAGGAGGAAAGCCTTAGATTACACGACGATATAGATGGACTGGTAAGATGGGCAGAGCTGTAGCAAATGAAATTTAATCCTGAGAAGTGTAAGGTGATGCATTTTGGGAGGACTAACAAGGCAAGGGAATATACAATTGGTAGTAGGACCCTAGGAAGTACAGAGGGTCAGAGTGACCTTGGTGTACTCGTCTATAGATCATTGAAGGCATAGGTAGATAAGGTGATTAGGAAAGCATATGGGATATTTTCCTTTATTAGATGAAGCACAAAAAATAAGAGCAGGGAGGTTATGATGGAGCTGTATAAAATGCTAGTTAGGCCACAGCTGGAGTATAGTTCTGGTTGCCACACTATACGAAGGATGTGATTGTACTGGAGAGGCTGCAGAGGGATTCACCAGGATGTTGCTTGGGCTGGAGCATTTCAGCTATGAAGAGAGACTGGATAGGCTAGGGTTGTTTTCCTTAGAGCAGAGAAGGCTGAGGAGGGACCTGATTGAGGTATACAAAATTATGTGGGGCATAGATAGGAAGAAATATTTTCCCTTAGCGGAGGTGTCACAAACCAGGGGGCATAGATTTAAGGTAAGGGGCAGGAGGTTTAGATGGGATTTGAGCAAAATTTTTTCACCCTGGGGGTGGTTGGAATCTGGAACACACTGCCTGAAGGGGTGGTCGAGGCAGGAACCCTCACAACATTTACAAAGTATTTAGATGAGCACTTGAAACACCATAGTATACAAGGCTACGGCCAAGTGCTGGAAAATGGGATTAGAATAGATAGGTCCTTGATGGCCAGCATGGACACTTTGGGCCGAAGGGCCTGTTTCTGTGCTGTATAGCTCTATGACTCTATAACCGCGATAAACAAATGCAGAGAGAGATAGAACAGAGCAGAAGAAAAATAAAGTGGAACAGGTTGAGAGAATATCTGAAGAATTGTTGTTATGGTTCTTCAAGCTCATTGTAGAGTCCTTGATTGTGGGTAGATCTTGATTTTCATTGGGGCCCAGTATTCTTCTTAAACCTTGTTCACAGTAGGAGACTTTTCTCTCTTGGGATTCCTGTGTCTTCAGTGGATTTGGTGTTATGTGAGAAAGAGATGGGAGCAGACAAGAGAGGCAGTGGTGAGCTAGCCAGGAGAGGCCTTTTCAGTCCAGGAGCAAACAGACACTCTCAGTTCAAACTGTTTGTACAATTCAGAAAAAAAACTAGCCAAGCAGGCTAGTCACGTGACCAGCTGGTCTGACCACATCTGTTTGTGGATTCTCTGGTCTTAGCTGACCCTGGAATGTCTCTTTTTAGACACTATACCTGGTGCTCAAAGCCCATTGTGGGTTAAATTAGGTAAGGAAAGTAACCCCGTTGTCTCCACAAGTGCTGTCTGTTAATATGCAAATGTCTTTCCAGCCAGGGGCCTGGTGATTTTTTTGAACAAGTCCTTTCTTCACTTCAGCAACAGTTTTCAAATCAATGTTCCTATGACAAAATTAATGTGCCTCATTCTTGGCAGGTGGAGGTCTAGCATGATATATGCACACACACTCATTTTTACATTTACATACAACCCCATTCTCCCCCCAAGTCTCTGACATCACAGATTCAATTTGTTAGGAGGCTTCACAACTCTCCCTGATCATGTTGTTGTCAGACACGGAAGATCACTAGCCTTTCTCTGAACTCTTTTTTCTTGACTTGGATGCCTCTATTGAGGTGCTTTCTAAATTTCAGGTTCAACATCTGGTTCATCCAAATGTATGACTGATTGATGTCTTTGATGAATAGGAATAAGATTTCTTCTGTTTCTTATTATAGTACCTTCTGAAGTATGTACTAAATAAGATCTCTGTTGATTATAATCTCTCTGGACGATTACTCCTTCTCTGCCTTGGTCTCATATCCGTACCTTTTCTCCTTCCATTAACTTGGGTAGTTCCCTGGTATGATATCTCCTGTTATAGTTAAAAGCTTGTTGCTTTCAATAAGACTTTTCTTTTAGAGATACAGCACTGAAACAGGCCCTTAGGCCCACCGAGTCTGTGCCGACCAACAACCACCCATTTATACTAATCCTACATTAACCCCATATTCTCTACCACATCCCCTACACCTACCTACACTAGGGGCAATTTACAATGGCCAATTTACCTATCAACCTGCAAGTCTTTGGAGATGGAAGGAAACTGGAGCACCCGGCGGAAACCCACGCAGACACAGGGAGAATTTGCAAACTCCACACAGGCAGTACCCAGAACTGAACCCGGGTCACTGGAGCTGTGCCACTTTTCTCTGTCCTGAACTCTGATAATCCTAGACTTCTAGCCCTGGAAGTAAATTTTTGGGTAGAAAAGGAAGTTGTGTTTTTAGCTTCCTCCCCCTTAACTATTCTGACGGTGCTGATCCATATTGCAATTGAATAGATCTGTAGTTCAGGCGTGCTGTTTGAAAAACTTTATTCTTCTTTAATAGTGCTTTGATAGTTCTGACTCCTCTTTCAGCTTCACCATTAGATTGAGGATATCTAGTGGAACTTGTAAGATGTAAAAATCTATAGTTTTCCGCAAAATGCGTGAAGTAGTCATTTGCAAATCGAGGACCATTATCTGACACAATCTCGTCAGGAATGCCATGAGTTGGAAAGATCTCCTTTAAAATTTGAATGACTGTCTCAGTTGTGTACAAATGTTTGACTTCGATCCACCTGGAAAAATTATCAATAACTATCAGATATGATTTTCCATTAAACATGAACAGATTAATATCCAGACGTTCCGACGGTCTGGTTGGAAATTGGGTCGAGATAAGGGGTTGCCTCTGGTCTGGTCTGTGCACTGCACATACCTGGAATTAGAAATAATTTCTTTGATATCTCTCAATATTTCCAGACACCACACGAATGACTGAGCTTGTGTTCTGCATCTCGTGATGCCAATGTGACCCTGGTGTAATTATTCCAAGATTTCTGCCCGAGTGAGACCGCAATCAACAGCTTCTCGGTCATATATCAGCAAATCATCCACAATAGTAAAGTACTTTCTGTGCTCAAAGCAGATTTTCATAATCGTACCACTGGGATACTGCTGTGGCCAGCCTTGCTTGCAATATTGGTGAACACAGACGGATTCCTCATCTTGCATCTGAGCATGACGAAATTTGGAGCTTTGTTGATCTTGCCGGCCATTGTGATGCAGTGAACTGAGAATATGACTCAGTCTCATTCATGAAGTTAACTTCCTGTTGTGTAGGATGGGCAACAGTAGCTCTGGACAATGCATCTGCTGTCATTTGCAGCTTGCGTTGTACAATTACTGTTTCATACATGAATCTGATTAGCCACAACCGGAATCTCTGGATTCTCAGAGGCATTCCAGTGAGTTCCTTTTCATTGAGTAAGGAAATTAGGGGTTTGCAGTCTGTCTCTATGACAATTTTTAAGCCAATGATATAATCTGAGAACTTCTCACGAGCCCATGTGACTGCTCGAGCTTCTTTCTCTATGATCCCATCTCAGTGTCAGACAATGGTCGAGACGCAAAATAAACTGGTCTATGACATCTATCTGGCTGTTCTTGAAAAAGGACTGTCCCCAACACTGTAGCTGAGGCATCTGCCGCAATTGTGGTTGGTAATGAGGCTTTATAATGTGCTAAGATAACTGGCAAAATCAGCATTTCCTTGATCGTTTGAAATGTCTGCTCCTGATGAACATCCCAGCACCATACTTGAGCTTTCTTTAATAGTTGTCTTAAAGGTTCAGTAACTTATGCTAGATTGGGCAGAAATTTTGCCAACTGATTAACCATTCCAATGAATCATTGAAGATCTTGGACAGAAGTAGGAATTGAGAATTCACTAATGGCTCTCGTCTTTTGTGGGTCTGCCATATGCCCTTGCTGCTAACAATGTGCCCTCGGAAAGGAATAGATGTTTTTGAAAATTCACACTTCTCATTAAGTATCAAGCCCTCCCCTATTGGACAATTCAAAACCACTCCAACCCTCAGGTCATGTTCTTCGACGGATTCACTATGGACTAAGATGTCGTCCATATGGCATGGTACTCCTTTAAGGCCGTGTCGAATGTTCAACATCGTTCTTTGGAATATTTCAAGAACTGATGTTATACCAAATGGTAAACGATTAATTCAAAATCTTCCAAACGGAATGATGAATGTTTTCAGTAACCTTGACTTCTTGTCCAAAGGGACTTGCCAAAAGCCACTATTCGCATCAAACTTTGTGAATGTAATACTTTTAGATACCTTTGCCAAGCCTTTGTTGACTGAGGACATTGGATGAATTTCTCATGTGACAGCCTTATTGAGTTAAATCTACACAATGTGAAGAGTACTATTCAGTTTAGGAACTGGAACCATTCCAGAGTATCACTCTGTTGACTTCATGACAGCAGAAACAACTCCCATCCTGGTTATCTCTTCTAGCTGAAGTTGGACTTGCATCGTTAATGGGTGTTGTATCTTCATAGGCATGAAAAGACATACAGGTGTAGCATTTCTTTGCAATATATTGCTATATTCGGCCTTAAGTCTTCCTAGACCAGTAAATAATTTTGGAAAGTCTTTTTGGAAGTGTCTCCTAGATTCTTGCTGCTTAATGTCTTCCACTTTCCTAATAAGATGAAGGTCTATACAAGCTCTTCTACTTAACAGAGTAAATTGTTGATTTTGTAGAATGTACAATGTTTCCAATATCTGGAGTGTTGCCTCTAGCTTTCCCTTTACTTTCAGTTCAATCCATCCTGGACCGTGTAGCTGGAGTTTCTGTTGGTTGCAGGCAGTGCGGTGATAACCATGGTTTATTGTCTGATAAAACTGTTACACTTGCTCCAGTGTCTGTTGACATATATATCTGCGGTCCAGAATGCATGATTAGGGTCATCGATCTAACCAAGAAAGATTTCTGATTTCTGTTCTGATGGAGGTTTTTCAACTTCATTAGTGGCTCTGTGTGTGAAGACTTTTCCATTAGAACCTGTGAAAGTAGAGGTTTTACTTGGCACATCTTCCCAAAATGCTCAACTTTTTGCAGTGAAAGCATTCTGCTTTGTTTGCAGGACACTGTTCGCACCTGTGGGGTTTTTTTTGGCATCACAGTGCCGGTAAGGGTTTCATGACATCTTGTACTTTCCCTCCCCAGTGTACCTGATTTTCTGGTGCTTCTTTTACAGTCCTGTGTTTGAGAAACTGTCTGGTCATTAGAGGTTTCCTGAACCGACGTTTTTCCTCACCTCTCAGGATTGCTTTGTTCTGCTTTATGATCCCTGCTTGACTCACCAGCTGTACTGCCATTTCTAGGGCGACGTCTTCCTTAGACTGCAATAAATCTGATAGGGATTCAGTAGCAATACCTACTACGATGCAGTCTCTTATTAATTCTGATTTTCGGTCTCCATATTTGCATCCTTCAACGAGCCTGTAAGGCCATTAATAAAAGCATCTATCATTTCACCTGGTTTCTGTTGAATTTGGTCCCTTCTAGAATCTTATTGTTCCTAAGGTTGAAGTACTTATCAAAGGCTTTTAAGACTTCATCAAACTTATCAAATTTATGGACTTGATTGAAACATATAAGATCCTGAGGTGTCTTGACAGGGTGGATGTGGAAAGGATGTTTACTCTTATGGGAGAATTTAGAACTAGGGGGTCACTGTTTAAAAATACGGGGTTGCCCATTTAAGACAGAGATGAAGAGAATTTTTTTCTCTCAGAGGGCCATGAGTCTTTGGAACTCTCTTCCTCAAAAGGCAGTGGAAGCAGAGATTTTGAATATTTTTAAGGCAGAGGTAGATAGATTCTTGATAAACAAGGGGTTGGAAGGTTATCGGGGTAGGCGGGAATGTGGAATAATCAGTTCATCCATGAACCTATTGAATGGTGGAGCAGGCTCGAGAGGCCAAGTGGCCTACTCCTACTCCTAATTCGTATGCATGTATGTCCGTATGTCTCATTAATGTCTTGTCTTGCAATAACATCGGCTGCTATTGCTCTGATGGAGTATGGTAAAGTGTTGAATTGTTCCGCTTCAGACTTGCTGTCTAATTGAGAAGCAATTCTGTACCTCAAAAATCTATTTCTCCACAGTGTTTTGGTCTTTCCATGTGTTCAAGGCTCTCTGGTCGCGTAAATTTAAGATCCATTGCTCTTCTAAACTTTCTGGGTAGTTTTATTTTTATTTTTAATTTTCCTTCCTGTACTGGAGGTTTTCCTGTGCATCTCAAGTTTTTCTGTGCTTTGCAACCTCGCGGTCACCTTGTATAATGGCCTCAGATCCACCCTAGTTAAGGATTTTTGTTTTTTCCTGGTGCTGCTTGCACTGTTAGAAACAATGTTGTACCCTTTTTCAAGGGTTGCTCCCTGACCGTTGCTTGGTTCTCTGACTCAAAACCTGCAATCGCTAGACCAGGATTTTTTCCACAGACCACCAAGCCTCTGGTGTAGCCTGAATGCCTCTGCAAGCTGACTGCCCGACTGTCTGTTTCGTCCATGGAGCAGCTCTGGAGCTCTTCGCAGCCTCTTCTCGAGTTCTGCAATTTCGGTACTTCTTTATCAAGTCTGACAATTTTCAAATTTTTCCAGGTGCCTTTGCCGCCATGTTGTATGGCACCCACCACAGTTCACCATGTTGTATGTTTGAGTTAGTCTGGCTGGCAGGGATTTTTGAGACTTCACAAAATTTTAATTAAACCTGGTTATTGCATTTTAGGAACTATATACACTTTACTTAAACATGTCTAACTTCTTTGGTCCTGATGCTGCTGCTGCTTCTTCTCAAGTCTCTTTCACATGTGATCTCTTACATCATCACAGTAGGAGGTGTTACTCATGCTGTCCCAAACATTAACTTTTTCAAACCTTTATATTACAGATACAGTGAGCCAAATGGCTGCCTTATGTGCTGTAAATTTTTATGATTCTATGATGTGCTGCAACCACCATTAGCATCTATGGTTCACTGCTTATGGCCATTGGAGACATTGGTCTCCATGATTTCTTCAATCCATAACAAAGTTGCGAGACGGGCAGATAACAGCCTTGCCATTTGCTGCCGGTGAGCTGTTCAACTGCCTCAAAAGTAACGAGGCTTTGATCTCCCATCGTGATCTCCTCTCACCTGCTGGGGGGGCCAACACAGCCAGGGGCCCATGCGCCCCTCATAAAATTCCAGCTGTGTCCAAAAATAGAGACTCATTGCCCTTTTAAGTGCCTTGCCTGACCATCTGCTGCTACTGGGTGGTAGTGGCTGCCGCAGGGAGCCTGGCTCCAAGAAGATCTCCTGGAAGTAGGAACACGTCGGGAAGTCGACCCAACATGCAGTGATCCAAATTTTCCCAACCCCAGCACCCGCCTGTAAAACTGCCACCACAGGGCTGGTAAGATCCATCCAGAGCGAGCCAGTAGAAATTAATCTGTAACTAATGTGATAGAGGGTGTTAGTCCCTTTAAATAGCACTGATGGGGGGATCCGTCCTGATATTTGAATGCATGTTCAATTATGCGTGTTTAATAGAAGGCGTTAGCCGAAGCAGCAAGGTCATACTTGGTATAAAAACAAGAAATGCTGGAACCACTCAGCAGGTCTGGCAGCATCTGTGGAAAAAGAAGCAGAGTTAACGTTTCGGGTCAGTGACCCTTCTTCGGAACTGACAAATATTAAAAATGTCAAAGGTTATAAGCAAGTGAGGCGGGGGTGGGGCAAGAGATAACAAAGGAGAAGGTGCAGATTGGACAAGGCCACATAGCTGACCAAAAGGTCATGGAGCAAAGGCAAACAATATGTTAATGGTGTGTTGAAAGACAAAGCATGAGGACAGAATAGGTTTTAACGGACGGAATATTGAACAGCAGCAAGTGCAAACATGAAAAAAAAAGTGGGTAAGCAAACTGAACAAACTAAGATGAAATGAAATAAATGCAATAAAAAGGTTGTAAAAAATGTAAAAAAGAAAAAAAGAAGAAAAAAGAAAAAACAACTGAAAATGAAAGTAAAATGGGGGGCTGTCATGCTCTGAAATTAGTGAACTCAATGTTCAGTCCGGCAGGCTGCAGTGTGCCTAATCGGTAGATGCGATGCTGTTCCTCGAGCTTGCATCGGTGTTCACTGGAACACTGCAGCAAGCCCAGGACAGAGATGTGAGCATGAGAGCAGGGGGGAGTGTTGAAATGGCAAGCAACCGGAAGCTCAGGGTCCTGCTTGCGGACCGAGTGGAGGTGTTCCGCAAAACGGTCACCCAGTCTGCACTTGGTCTCCCCAATGTAGAGGAGACCACATTGTGAGCAGCGAATACAGTATACTACATTGAAAGAAGTACAAGTAAATCGCTGCTTCACCTGAAAGGAGTGTTTGGGGCCTGGGATAGTGAGGAGAGAGGAGGTAAATGGGCAGGTATTACACCTCCTGCGATTGCAGGGGAAGGTGCCATGGGATGGGGACGAGGTAGTGGAGGTAATGGAGGAGTGGACCAGGGTGTCGCGGTGGGAATGATCCCTTTGGAATGCTGACAGGGGAAGGGAGGGGAAGATGTGCTTGGTAGCGGCATCACGCTGGCGGTGGCGGAAATGGCGGAGGATGATCCTTTGGACATGGAGGCTGATGGGGTGGAAAGTGAGGACAAGGGGAACCCTGTCACGGTTCTGGGAGGGAGGGGAAGGGTTGAGGGCAGAGGTACGGGAAATGGGCCGGACACGGTTGAGGGCCCTGTCAACAACAGTGGAGGGGAATCCTCGGTTGAGGAAAAAGGAGGTCATACCAGAAGCAGCGTCATGGAAGGTAGCATCATCAGAGCAGATGCATGAAGACGGAGAAACTGGGAGAATGGAATGGAGTCCTTACAGGAGGTAGGGTGTGAAGAAGTGTAGTCGAGGTAGCTGTGGGAGTCGGTGGGCTTATAATGGATATTAGTAGACAACCTATCCCCAGAGATGGAGACAGAGAAGTCGAGGAAGGGAAGTGTCAGAGATGGACCATGTAAAGGTGAGAGAAGGGAAAAAATTGGAAGCAAAGTTGATAAAGTTTTCCAGTTCGGGGCGGGAGCAGGAAACGGCATCGATACAGTCATCAATGTACTGGAAAAAGAGTTGGGGGAGGGGGCCTGAGTAGGACTGGAACAAAGAATGCTCGACATATCCCACAAAAAGACGGGCATAACTAGGACCCATGCGGGTACCCATAGCGACACCTTTTACTTGAATACCATACTTGGTATACTTGCTTAACAAAAATCTAGCAATCACAGTCTTGGTAATTTCAATTGACTCAGCCTCCTCAGCCTTTTGGGGAAGCAAGTTCCAGAATTCTACTACCCTTTGTGTGAAAAAGTGTGTTCACCCCTGAACAGTCTAGGTCTAATTTTATGATTGTACTTCCATGTTCTGGATTCACCCACCAAAGGAAATGTGGTATGTATTTATCCTGTTGAATCTTGTCATTTTATCCACTTTGATTTGATCATCCCTCAACCTTCTAAATGCAAAGGCGTACAAGCCATATTTAGGCAACCTGTCCTCATAATGTAAACCCTTCATAGCAAAATCCTTGTGGAAACTTCAAGCGCTTGTGGCACTGCAGCCACACATGCTGCATTGTGCAGTGAGTGTTCAAATTTATGGCAAGCTCTACCAAGCACTTTGAGCTGTTTACCTGGAGAGCAGCAATCATTTGTACACTCTCCCTTAGACAAGATAAGATCTTTATTGTCCCATCAGAAAATTGAAAATCCTGTTGTTGGAATCACTAGGTGATGTCATTCCAATAACATTCTCGCTTTCAATGTTTCTCTTTTGCTGACAAAAACAGCATACCTCTTTAAGCTGCAGGGAGTTAATTGGCTACAGACAGGTGACATTGATCTTGCTCACAGGAAGAAAATTAGACTGACCCAAAATTGAAGCGCACTAATGGTTGGGTGTGTGTCAACATGCAAAACCTCATTTGTGCTGCAGATAAAAATCTGGCTCCAACGCAGGGACTTTTTAATGCACAAGCAAGAAATGCTGGAAATACTCAGCAGGTCTGGCAGTATCTGTGGAGAGAGAAGCAGAGTTAACGTTTCAGGTCAGTGACCCTTCATCAGAATGACCTGAAACATTAACTCTGCTTCTCTCTCCACAGATGTTGCCCGGCCTGCTGAGTATTTCCAGCATTTCTTGTTTGTGTTTCAGATTTCCAGCATCTGCAGTATTTTGCTTTGACTTTTTAATTCAGTTGGACTGGTACCAGCAGATAAGGCAGTGCTTGATTTATCTTGTTCAATTTTTTTTTAACAGAAGAAGGGACAATTTAAAAAAAGTCAGTAATATACTTCCTAGATATGAACTAACATGAAAGGAAACTTAACCAATGGTGACAATTTACCAAGGAATCACTACCACTCCAGGACTTCTGTTTTAAACCCTGTGTTTATCCGTTGATTGCAGTAGATGTGCTGGCCTGAGATAAATCACTTTGGATCCAGCCTGCTCAATAACATCACCATTACCATCAAACTGGGGGACCAACCCTGGTTCAATGAAGAGTGCAGGAGGGCATGCCAGGAGCAGCAACAGTCATACCTTAAAATGAGGTGTCAACCTGGTGAAGCTACAACCCAGGACTACTTGCGTGCCAAACAACGTAAGCAGCATGCAATAGACAGAGCTAAGCGATCCCATATCCAATGGATCAGATCTAAGCTCTGCAGTCCTGCCACATCCAGTCGTGAATGGTGGTGGACAATTAAACAACTAACTGGAGGAGGTGGCTCCACAAATATTCCCATCCTCAATGATGAGGGAGCCCAGCACATCAGTGCAAAAGATAAGGCTGAAGAATTTGCAACAATCTTTCAGTCAGATGTGTCAAGTGGATGATCCATCTTGACCTCCTCCTGAGGTCCCCAGCATCACAGATGCCAGTTTTCAGTCTGCGTGATATCAAGAAACGACTGAAGGCACTGGATGCTGCAAAGAGTACAGGCCCTGACAACATACTGGCAATACTACTGAAGACCTGTGCTCCAGAATTTTCCGCACCCCTAGCCAAGCTGTTCCAGTACAGCTGCAACACTGGTAGCTACCTGGTAATGTGGAAAATTGCCCAGGTATGTCCTCTACACAAAAAGCAAGACAAGTCCAACCCAGCCGAAGAAGGGTCACTGACCCTAAACGTTAACTCTGCTTCTCTTTCCACAGATGCTGCCAGACCTGCTGAGTGATTCCAGCATTTCTTGTTTTTGTTGTAGCCAATTACTGCCCCATCGGTCTACTCTCAATCATCAGCAAAGTGATGGAAGGTGTCATCAACAGTGCTATCAAGCACCACTTGTTTAGCAATGACCTGCTCACTGATACTCAGTTTGGGTTCCATCAGGGCCACTCAGCTCCTGACCTCATTACAGCCTTAGTTCAAATATGGACAAAAGAGCTGAACGCAAGAGGTGAGGTGAGAGTGAATGCCCTTGACATCAAGGCAACAATTGACCGAGTATGGCATCAAGGAGCCCGAGCAACACTGGAGTCAATGGGAATTGGGGGGAATACTCTGTGCTGGTTGGAGTCATGCCTAGCGCAAAGGAAGATGGTTGTGGTTGTTGGAGGTCAATCATTTCAGCTCCAGGACATCACTACAGGAGTTCCTCAGGGTCGTGTCCTGGGCCCAACCATCTTCAGCTGCTTCATCAATGACCTTGCCTCCATCATAAGGTCAAAAGTGGGGATGTTTGCTGATGATTGCACAATGTTCAGCACCATTCATGAGTCCTCAGATCTTGAAGTAGTTCATTAGAAATGCAGCAAGACCTGGACAATATCCAGGCTTGGGCTGATAAGTGGCAAGTAACATTCACGCCACACAAGTGCCAGGCAATGACCATCTCCAACAAGAGAGAATCTAACCATCTCCCTTTGACATTCAATGGCATTACGATCACTGAATCCCCCACTTATCAACATCCTAGAGGGTACCATTGACCAGAAACTGAACTGGAGTAGCCATATAGATACCGTGGCTACAAGAGCAGGTCAGAGGCTAGAAATCCTCCAGCGAGTAACTCACTTCCTGACTCCCCAAAGCCTGTCCACCATCTACAAGGCATGTCAGGAGCATGATGGAATACTCTCCATTTGCCTGGATGGGTGCAGCTCCAACAACATTCAAGAAGCCCGACACCATCCAGGCCAAAGCAGGCTGCTTGATTGGCACCCCATCCACAAACATTCATTCCCTCCACCACCGACGCACAATGGCAGCAGTGTGTACCATCTACAAGATGCACTGCAGCATTGCACCAAGGCTCCTTAGACAGCACCTTCCAAACCGCCGACCTCTACCAACTAGAAGGACAAGGGCAGCAAATGCATGGGAACACTACCACCTGCAAGTTCCTTGCAACCCACACACCATCCTGACTTGGAACTATATCGCCGTTCCTTCACTGTCGCTGGGTCAAAATCCTGGAACTCCCTTCCTAACAGCACAGTGGTTGTGCCTACCTCACATGGCCTGCAGCGATTCAAGAAAGCAGCTCAGCACCATCTTCTCAAGGGCAATTAGGGATGGGCAATAAATGCTGGCCTAACCAGCGACGCCCACATCCCATGAATGGATAAAAAAAGAGTGCTGTTCTTCAGGTTTCAGTCAGGCAATATATTTGAGAGGGTGTCACACATGAGGTTTTGTGTATGTTACATGCAGGGAGCATGGCCATTTCCATTGGATCCAGTGTATGTTGTCTCTGTTCTGTTGTAAATCAGACGAGTCATGTTCCTGAAATAAAAACAGAAAATGCATGAAATACTCAGCAGATCAGGTGGGCTGTGTAGTGACAAAAACTGAGTTAACACTTTTCGGATGAAGATCATTCATTAGAACCAGAATATGAGAGAGACCAACAGCTTTTAAGCAAGTACGGAGCCAGGGAAAAGGGACAGGAAACAAACAACAGGGAGGGGTCTGTTATAGGGTCGAGACCGGGAGTGACCCAGCATTTTCTATTTTTATTTCTAATTTCCAGCATCCGCAGTGGGGTGGAGCCATAGCAAATACATCCCCAAACTGACGAAGGTCTGCTCCTTGGGCTTTCCACCTGTTCCCGGCAATGGTGAGGTCAGTGCCAGAGTTCACGAACAGGCCAGATCCTGCTGTAGCTGACAGGATTGTGCCTTCAATGGATTGCCAAGCTGCAATTATTTCAGGCACACATAGGCAGCAATAGTATTGACAGGCCAGTTATAAGACAGTTCCTAAAGTTTATTTTACCTTCAAAACCCAAAATCTGTAGAGTATATCTCCTATTATCCTGCCAGTTACTCAGCGACGTTTCCTTTGTGTTTGATGTTTAACAAAATTGGATTTATAAGTTAATTACATAGAGTATAGTGAAGAAATCTTGACTCTATGGCTGCAAAATTTGGTTGCCTAGCACCCATATTTTCAGTGAAATGAGTGCCATTTCAGATTCAAACTGATCCATGCTGCACACTTACACGTCTGGAGTGGGAATGCAATGGATGCCATTTTGCTAAGAGCGTGAGCATACGCCAGTAATATGCAGAGTAGGTAGATAATGGTGTCAGTCAGCATGTAATGCTGATTTGATGCCAGCGGTGACATTTTTGACACGAATGCTCCAACTGGTGCCCTCTCTTAACTTTGCCCAGCTGAGCATGCACCCAGCAGCAGGAAGCCACCAATTTAAAGGGCTCAACTACTTTCAAGTTCGTTGCTGATTGATTTCTACTTGCAGAGTTACGAGAAGCATTTGGTGGTTTGCACTCCTATTTAAAGTTGCTGAAGTCTACATGGAGTGGCATGGCACATGGTAAAGAGCTTGGTCTGACTTCAAGGTTCTGCTCACACCACTTGCTCCCAGTCATGGGTGCAGCAAGGGAAATGTCAAGAGCAGAGTAGCATTTTGGGTAAAAACAAGAAGAGTGGATCAGGAAGTGCCAGAGAGAGTAACAAAGGTAATAGGGCATTAGTGACTAAGGTAACACCAGGGAAGATTAGAGTAAAGTCAAAGCTCAAGGCACTTGGTTGGATTTTCAAATCAGGGTTGGGAAGCTGGCACCCGAATAATTTCTGGGTCCTGATCCCATTCCCTGACTGGCACTTGATCAGCTTGACCCACCTCATTCCCCAGAACCAGATGCAGCAATGCCTTCTTCCTTGTTGGGCCAGAAACATAATGATCAAGAAAGTTCTCCTGAACACATTTCAGAAATACTTTCCTCTCTCTGCCCTTTATACTGCAACTATCCTAGTCTATATTCGGATAATTAAAGTTCCCCATTGTAACCAATCCAAAGATTTTGGACCTCACTGTAATTTCCTTGCAAATGTATTCCTCTATATCTTTCCCACTAGTTGGTGGCCTATAGAGTGTACCCAATAGTGTAATGGTATCTGTATTGTTTCTTAGCTCTAACCAAATAGATTCTATCCTTCATCCTCTCTCTGCAACACTATAATATTCTCCTCGATCAGTACTGCCATCCCTCCTCTTTTCTTCTCTTCCCTGTCTTTGCTGAACATCAGGAGCTGAATTTGCATTCCGGGTCGGAAACCTGATAGCAGGAACATTTCCGGGTTCCGATTCTATGCCGCGCCTAATTGGCCCAGGGTCGAGTTTGGCGCCCAATTAACAACGCCAGGAGTGGCCTGAAGGTGAGACCTATTAACAGAGGGCCCTTTGAGAAAGGGAACATCAGCCATGACTGGGCTTGACAGTCATTGAAGCAGTGGAGCAGCAGGGACCTCAGAGGGCTAGCACTGGCATGGTCATGGATCCCTGGGTGGCACCATTATGTTCAGATGCCTCCCTTTTGAGACTTTAATTGATGCAGTAGCAGACAGGGGAGATGTCTTGTTCCCGGTGTCCAGAAGAAGAAGTCTGCCAAGAGAAACTAAAAAGGATATGGATGGAAGAGGCGATGGAGATCAGCAGCCAGAGAGTCACCAAAAGGACCTGGGTCCAGTGCAGAAAGCAATTCAAAAGCCTGATAAAGTCTGGTCGGGTAAGTGGCACTTCGGTAACAGGTCACCAATTCTGTGAACACTGGACTGTATACGAGCTGGCCTCACAGAATGTCCATAGCTCTCCCTAACTGTCAGATCAAGTGTACAGTTGCACCACTGAGACGGCAGCCACCTTCACAAATAGGGCGCTATTCAGAGGATGACAGCACTGAGGGGAACATCAGCTCACATGTATGTCATGCTGGAAGAGATGAGGGAGGGCAGCCTACTGATGAATCATTCTCCTCTCATCTTGCAGGAGAAGTGAGCCCACAATGTGCAGGAAATGGCTTGAACTGCTGGTGGTGTGGCCCAGCTCCACACTCTGACCCCGATGGAGGAGCCAGCACTGGAGATCACTCAGGTGCCAAGTCAGTCCATGAAGGATGGTGAGATGGGAGACCATGAACAGCAGGGTTATTTGATTGCTCTATCTTGAGGCGAAGGCCACGGAGGGGACTCCTGCCCAATGCATGCTTAGGATTTTTTGACTGCTGTCATCTGAGAGAATGCATGTGCTGGGGCAATTATTGAGTAGCATGATTCTCATTTCCACTTTCTTGTGCCTCCCACAGGGCCAGTCGCAGAGGGTGAGCAGAATGCACAAGCACAATCGGTACCTCCGTCCTCAGCAGGTGGGGGGGGGAGGGTGGAGACTCACCGGAACCAGCACCGTCACATCATACCTTGGTACCTTCCACCAGCGCTGACACAGTCACTTCGGTTCGGCCCCAGGGTAGCCTAGAATGGGGAGGAGGAGTGTGAGGCAGTGTCAGAACAATTCGTGGCTCATTCAAGAAGTTAAGGAGAGTATTAGACTAAAAGAAGAGGCTTACAATGTTGCAAAAAAAGTAGCAAGTTTGCAGATTGGGAGTGTTTTAGAATCCAGCAAAGGGCCACCAAAAAGTTAACAAAAAGGGAAAAAATAGAATATTAGAGTAAACTAGTTAGCAATATAAAACAGATTGTCAGAACTTTTATAAGTACATAAAAAGGAGAGTGCAGCTAAAGTAGATGCCCCTTAGAGGCAGAGACAGGAGAAATCATCATGGGGAATGAGGAAACGGCAGAGGCATTGAACAAATATTTTGTGTTTGTCTTCACAGTAGAAGACACAAGTTGCATACCAGAAATAGGCAGTAACCTAGAGACTAAAAAGAGTGAGGAAATTAATAATATAGATATCAGTCAAGAAAAAGTATTGGAGAAACATGAGGGACTAATATCCAACAAATCCCGGGACCGGATGGCCTACACCCTGGGGTTCTAAAAGAGATAGCTGCAGAGATAGTGGATGAACTGGCTATGATTTTCCATAATTCCTTTGATTCAGGAATGGTCCCGTCAGATTGGGAGTTGGCAAATGTTACACTGATTTTCAAGAAAGGAGGGAGAGAGAAAGTAGGGAACTTCAGGCCAGTTAGCCTAACATCAGTCATTGGGAAGATGCTGAAAACTATTATTAAAGAAGTCTCAACCTTGCACTTGGAAAAGCATAGTACGTTTAGAACAAGTCAGCATAGTTTTACTAAAGGAAGATCCTGTTTAACAAATTTATTAGAGTTATTTGAGGATGTAACTGATAGGGTAGGTAAAGGGAAACCAGTAGATGTAGTATACCTGGATTTCCAAAAGGCATTCAATAAGATGCCACACAAAGTATTAATAGGCAAGATAAGGACTCACGGTGTTGGGGGTAATATATTAGCATGGATAGAGGATTGGTTAACAGACAGGAAGCAGAGAGTGGGCATTAATGGGGCAGGCACTGAATAGTGGGGTACTGGGGCCTCAGCTATTTACACTCTATATTAATAACTTGGATAAAGAGACAGAGAGTAATGTGTCTAAGTTTGCTGATGATACAAAGCTCGGTGGAAAGGTAAACTACAGGGAGGAAATAGAGAGGCTACAAAGATATATAGATAGGTTAAGTGAATGGGCAACAAGATATATTGTCGGGAAGTGTGAAGTTGTTCACTTTGGTCATAAAAATAGAAAAGCAGAATATTTTTTAAAAGGTGTGAAACTGGGAAGTGTTGATGTTCAGAGAGACTTGGGCGTACTCGTACAAGGAACGCACAAAGTTAACATGCAGGTGCAACAGGCTATTAGGAAGGCAAATGGCATGTTGGCCTTTATTACAAGGGGATTGGAGTACAGGAAAAAAGAAGTCTTACTAAAATTGTCGAGATCACACCTGGAATACTGTGTGCAGTTTTGGTCTCCAAATTTAAGAAAGGATATACTTGGACTGGAGGCAGTGCAGTGAAGATTTACTAAATTGGTCCTTGGGATGAGGGGGTTGTCCTATGATGAGAGGCTGAGTAAATTCGGCCTATATTCTCTGGAGTTGAGAAGAATGAGAGGAAATCCAATTGAGACATACAAGTTTCTGAAAGGACTTGATAAGGTTGAAGCTGAGAGACTGTTTCCGCTGGTCGGGGAATCTAGAACACGGGGACACAATCTTAGGATAAGGGGTCGATCATTCACTGAAATGAAGAGAAATTACTACACTCAGAGGGTTGTGAATCTTTGGAATCCTCGACCCCAGAGGGTTGTGAATGCTCCATCGTTGACTACATTTAAGGCTGAGATAGATAGATTTTTGGTCTCGCAGGAAAGCAGGGAATATGGGGAGCGGACAGGAAAGTGGAATTGAAGCCCAAGATCAGCTATGATTATTTGAATAGCAGAGCAGGTTCAATGGGCCATATGCTCTACTTCTGCTCCTATTTCTTGTGTTCTTGTGTCACATGTGGGCTGTCCCTCTCGTAGGACAGAGGATAGACACAACGATGCTCCACTGGGTGAAGATGGTGGGCCTCGGGTATTGCAAACAAGGAGAGTGTTCCTCGAGAGGCAGAAAAGTTCCTGTGTGTCAGAGTTCCCTGATACCTTGAGGAGCCATGGGCAAGCAGTGGAGGAGTTCAAGCAGCACATGTGCTCTGTCATGATTCACAGACTTGATTGCATCAATTCATCCATTGAGAGATTGGGCAACCTCTTGGAAAGACAAATGAAGCACCACTCTGAGTGAGTGCAGGAGCAGCGCTCTGATTTTCACAGAAATTGAGCTGGATTGTGTCGTGCTGGCAGGGCTCCCATCACCGGGTCGAAAAGGTGAGGGAAATCCCGCCTCAGCCTTTCAGAGCCTCACAGCTCGATTTAATGGTGCTCAGGCACTTAAGTGCCCAGTGCCAGGATCCCCGCCCTTTTAAAGGTGGGGATCCCGCTTCCCAGAGCTGCCAGCCAATCAGAGGGCTGGCAGCTCAGTTGTATCGGCAGTGCCACCAGGAGCGGTGGCCACTGCCGGTACTACAAGAGGACTTGGACCCAGGCTCAGCACTGGAGCCAGGACCCAAGGTAAGTAAGGCAGTGTCACTGGGGCGGGACTGGCAGGCCCCGGCAAGGGGTGGGGGGAAGGGTGGGTGTTTGTATAGGGGAGGGGAATATACACAGGTGGAGTATTTCCCAGTGGGGGCTCTCTGTGGCCAACAGATTGCCCATGGAGGAGGCCTCACCCCACCGCCCCCCACTCCAAGCCCGCAGGAAGGTCGCCTCATTTTACTGGGTGCTCTCCCCACGTGGCAGAGGGCCTGGGGATTTATCCACTTCTAAGCCCGCTAAAACCGCTAATTCCTCATCCCTTTCAGTGCTAATTTGTTCAAGTATATCACAATCCCCCTCCCTGATCTCTACACTTACATCGTCCTTCTCCATAGTGAACACAGATGAAAAGTAATCTTTCAAAACCTCACCTACATCCTCCGGCTCCACACACAGATTGGTCCCTAATGGGCCCTACCCTTTCCCTGGTTATCCTCTTGTCCTTAATATACTTATAAAATGCCTTGGGTCATTAACATCCACTGCGTAAAGTAGTTCTTCCTTATAATTCCCCTGCATCACTTGCCCAAAACTTTCAATCTGTGTCCCTTAGTCCTTGTACCATTAGTTAATGGGAACACTTTTACCTTGTCTAACTTATCCAAGCCTGTCATAATCTTGGACATTTCTATTAAATCTCCCCACAATCTCTTTTGCTGTAAGGAGAATAACCCCAGTTTTTCCAACCTGACCTAGTAACTAAAATCCCCCATCACTGGAAGCATTCTGGTGAATCTCCTCTGCACCCTTTCGAAGACCCTCACATCCTTCCAAAAGTGTGGTGACCAGAACTGGATGCAATACTCTAGTTGTGGCCTAACCAGAGCTTTATCAAGGTTCACCATAACTTCCCTGATTTTGTAGTCAATGGCTCTATTTATGAATCCCAAGAACCTGTATGCTTTACTAACTACTCTGTCAATATGCCCTGCCACCTTCAAAGATCGATGCACATGCACCCACAGGTCCCTCTTTAGAACTGAGTCATTAAGTCTATATTGCCTCTCCCTATTCCTTCTGCCAAAATGCCTCAGTTCAGTCTTGTCAGTATTTAGTTCCATCTGCCACATCTCTGGCCATTCTGCTAGCCTATCTATGTCCTGTTGCATGTGGTTCATATCATCCTCATTGTTTGCCACACCTCCAAGTTTGGTGTCATCAGAAAATTTTGAGATTCTACTCTGTATTCCAAGATCCAAGTCATTTATAAATAGCAAAAAAAGCAATGATCCAAGCACTGATCCTTGGGGAATACTGCAAAGGCTATGGGACCTGACAACATCCCGGCTGCAGTACTGAAGATTAGTGCTGCAGAACCAGCCGTGTCCCTGGCCAAGCTGTTCCAGTACAGCTACAACACTGGCATCAAACTGGCAATGTGGAAAATTGCCTAGGTATGTTCTGTCCTCAGAAAAAAGCAGGACAAATCCAATTCGGCCAATAGACCATCGGTCTATTCTCGATCATCAGCAAAGTGATGGAAGTTGTCGTTGACAGTGCTATCGAGCACCACTTAAACAGCATCAACCTGCTCACTGATACTCAGTTTGGGTTCCGCCAGGGCCACTCGGCTCCTGACCTCATTATAGCCTTGGTTGAAACATGGACAAAAGAGCTGAAGTCGAGGTGAGGTGAGAGTGACTGCCCTTGATATCGGGGTAGCATTTGACAGAGTGTGGCATCAAGGAGCCTGAGCAAAACTGGAGTCAATGGGAATCAGAGGAAAAACTCTCCAATGGTTAGAGTCATACCTAGCACAAAGGAAGATGGTTGTGGTTGTTGGAGGCCAACCATCTCAGCCCCAGGACATTGCTGCAGATGTTCCTCCAGGTCGTTTCCTCGGCCCAACCATCTTCAGCTGCTTCATCAATGACCTTCCCTCCATCATCAGGCCAAAATAGGAATGTTCCTGGTTGTACAATGTTCAATCCCATTCGCAACTCCTCAGATTCTGAAGCAGTCGACATCCATACGCAGCAAGATCTGGACAACCTTCAAGCTTGGGCTGATAAATGGCAAGTAACATTTGCACCACACAAGTGCCAGGCAATAATGATCTCCAACAAAAGGGAATCTAACCATCTCCCCTCTAACATTCAATGGCATTACCATCGCTGAATCCCCCAATATCAATACTGTGGGTACAAGACCAGGTCAAAGGCTGGGAATTCCATGGCGAGTAACCCATCTCTTGACTCCCCAAAGCCTGTCTACCATCTACAAGACACAAGTCAGGAATGTGATGGAATACTCTCCATTTGCCTGGATGAGCGTGGCTCCAACAACACTCAGGAAGTTCGACACCATCCAGGACAAAGCAGCCTGCTTGATTGGCAACTCATCCACCTTAAACATTCAATCCCTCCACCATCAGCGCACAGGGGCATCAGTGTGTACCATCTACAAGATGCACTGCAGCAACTCGCCAAGACTGCTTCAACAGCACCTTCCAAACTCACGACCTCTACCACCTTGAAGAACAAGGCCAGCAGACGCATGGGAACACAAACACCTACAAGCTCCCTTCCAAGCCACACACCGTCCTAACTTGGAAATATATCACCATTCCTTCACTGTTGCTGGGTCAAAAATCTGGAACTACTTTCCTAACTGCACTATGGGTGTACCTACAACATGGACTGCAGCGGTTCAAGAAGATACCTCAACACCACCTTCTCAAGGGCAATTAATGATGGGCAACAAATGCTGGCCTTGCCAGTGACGCCCACACATCCCATGAGATAAATAAAGTAAATCTGGTTCTCTGGTTTTTCGGTGCCCTAATGCCTACGTGGGTGCAATCAATAACCCCCTAGACCTGAGGGAATCCATCGATGGCGACAAAGCCCAAAGCCCTCTGTGTCTATGCTGTCTCATCTGTATCAAAATGGATGTACTCCCCTGACCTCTGGAATATGTCATCCTGGCCTGCCTAACAGCTTGATGAGCTGCCAACTACGAGATCCCACCTACGTCTGTAGCTGGTCCCTGGAACGACACGGTTGTATATAAATTCAAGGTGATGGTGACCTTGAAGGCTGCAGGTAAGGGACTGCCATGGGGGCTGCAAGGCCTCAGGCATTGTGGCTCAGAACACCAACGTCTGAGACTATTGGCCTGGTTAGGTGCAGCGTCCTGCGGCACTGGTGCTCCGTCATTTGCAGCTAGCTGACCCTTGGGCGGTAAACCAGATGTCTTAGGTCACCCCTTCTTCCCTTGCAGACCCTGCTGTGCTCCTCTGGCCTTTTCCTCTTCATGAATTCGCATCTGCTGAAGCTCATGCTAGCTGCTCTGTCCAATGTCAGAGAAGCCTATTCTCATCTGAACTCCCTTAGCTGGAGTTCGCTCATTCACCAGGCCTTCTTCTGCCAACCCCAGCTGGCCCAGTGATGCCAGCAGGCTCGCGTCCCTCTCCAGATTCCTAAAACTCACCACTGGCAAATGCAAATATTTCACCTCCAGCAGTTTGCTACTCTGTGGCACTGTTTGAGTAGCTGAACTTTATTCTGGGCTTCTAAAGTGTGTTAAAAAGCCCTTCCAATGGCCCTCATAGTCCTCTGCTTTGTTCATGACTTCTACACCCTGTCTTGTTCCAGACATGGCATTTTCCCCGTGCCCTTCCGTTGAATCTTCCAAACTGCTCCTGGCACGCCTATTAATGAACTCCTTAATTAGCTCAACAGCCCATTAATTGGAAGCATGTGGGAGTCCCATTCCCTCCCTCCCGGCAACCCTTTAAAAATTGCTTTGCGTTCCGGAGGCAGCAGGAGCCAGTGCCGACCTCCGATAACACGATTTTCAAATTGTGCGTGCACTTGCCCCTTCACACACTAGCATTTCAAAATTCAGCCCCTGGTCTCTGTTATCGCCACACTATCATATTCTCACATGGCAATCTGCTCTGCTGCTCACCAACCTTATATACTACACAACATGCATTAACATACATGCACAGTATACCTAACTCAGACCTCTTTGCATTCCTTCTTACTCTGAACCCACCTAATGCATTACCTACTTCTTACTCTAATGCTGTCCATCTCTCCCACTTCTTTGTGCACCTTGTTTTTCCTTTCTAATGTGACCTCCTGCTTCCCATTCCCCTGCTAAGTTAGTTAAACCCTTCCCAACAGGATTAGCATACTGCTCCGCAAGGACATTGGTCCTGGCTCTCCTCACCAGTAACCCATCCTGCCTGTACAGGTCCCATGTCCCCCAGAACCAGTCCCAATGTCCCAGGAATCTGAAGCCCTTCCTCCTGCACCATTTCTCCAGCGAAGCATTGATCTGCTCCATCCTAGTTCTACATTCACTAGCACATGGCACTGGGAGTAATCCGTATATTACTACCTTTGAGGTCCTGCTTGCTAGTTTCTTTCCTAGCTCCCTAAAATCTTCCTGCAAAGGCTCATCCCTCTTTATACCTATGTCTTTGGTACCAATATGGACCACGACCACTGGCTATTCAACCTACCAACTCAGATTGCTCTGTAGTTGTTCAGTGCTATCATTGACCCTGGCACCAGGGAGGCAAAATACCATTCAGATTCATGTCTGCAGCTGCAGTAATGCCTGTCTGTCCACTAACTATAGAATTCACTATCAATATTATTTTCCCATTCTTCTTCCTCCCCCCTGTACAGCTGAGCCAGCTGTGGTGCTGTGGACTTGAGTTCTGGCTACACTCCCCAGAGGAACCATCACTCTCACCAGTATGTGGAACTGAATACCGGTTAGAGAGCAAGATGCACTCCAGGTACTCCTGCAGTACCTGCTTGATCCTTTGTGACCACCAGGTGGTCACCCATTCCCTTTCTGCCTGCACACCCTTAAGCTGCAGGGTGGCCACATCGATAAACGTGCTATCCACAAAACTGTCAGCCTCATAGCTGCACTTCAGTGACGTCAGCTACTGCTCAAGCTCTGAAACCCAGAGCTCGAGCCACTCCAGCTGATGACACTTCCTGCACATGTCATTGTTCAGGGCACTGGAAACGCCTGGAATTCCCGTGTGGAACAGGATGTGCACTCCATATTATTGAGATGCCCTGACATGCCACTATTTATTCAACTGTTAACTGACTGAACAGAAATAAACTTAAAACTTAAATAAGTAAAGATTCACCAATCAGCTGCTTTCCTTGTGCTGACATCACTTTATTTTATAGGGGTTAACTTAAATGTTTTTAGTTAATTCTTATTATCTTTATACCTCAGATTTTAATTTGCTGGAAAATGCAGAACATTTTGATGCTACCATTCCTTGCTATTTAATTTAACTTTATCCCCTAGATCTGATTAATTAATTGAGCATAGATTGTAATTATATGATGAAATATCAATTTGGCTTTAGGTTTTATACTAATTAATTGATCTCGTCTTACTTTACAGTAGATTAATTTAAATTAAATTAAAAGCTTGCCCGTATACTCACCCCATGAGACTCCTTGTCCAGTGGCATCACTTCATTTGTTTTCCTCCCATCCAGTTCAAACTTTCAGTCTAAACTAGGGAACACAATCTGAACTTGGGAGAAGGCTATTTTGGATCTTAGAGTCTTGTAGTAAACGGGCATCTAGAGAAAAGTGACCATAATATGATAGAATGTTATATTGTGTTTGAAAGTGACTTAGTTAAGTCTGAAACTAGGATCTTAAATCTAAACAAAGCAAACTATGTAGGTATATAAGGAGTAACTTGGCTAAGATAGATTGGGAAACTACATTAAAAGATATGATAGATGATAAGCAATGCCTAGCATTTTAAGAATTAATACATATTTTGCAACAAATATACATTCCTTTAAGGCACACAACCCCTGGGTAGTATTAGATCAAAGAAAGAGGCTTATAATGTTGCCAAAAAGAACAGTAAGCCTGAGGATTGGGAGGATTTTAGAATTCAGCAAAGGAGGACCAAGAAGTTGAAAAAGAAAGTAAATAGCGAACGTGAGAGTAGACTAACAAGAGACATAACAACCGATTGTAAACATTTCTATAGGTATGTAAATTTGAAGAGATTAATGGAAGTAAACATGAATCCATTAGAGGCAGAAAGACAGGTGAAATTAAAATGGGGAATAAGGAAGTGGCAGAGGCATGAAACAAATACTTTGCATCTGTCTTCATGGTAGAAGACACAAAAACATTCCAGAAATAATGAAGAACCAAGTGTCTGGTGAGAATGAGCAACTTAAAAAAATCCGTATAATCAAAGAAATATTACTGGAGAAATTAATGTGATGAAGGGGCAACAAATCCCCCGGACCTGACAACCTGCATCCCAGGGTTTTAAAAAAGGTAACTGAAAAGATAGTGGATGCATTGGTTTTGATCTTCCAGTATTTCTTAGATTCTAGAACAGTACCCAAGGATTGGGATGTAGCAAACACAAATCTATTATTTAGAAAGGAGGAAGAGAGAAAACGGGAACTGTAGGCCAGTTAGCCTAAAATCAGTAGAGTCGTAGAGTCATTACAGCACAGGAGGACATTCAGCCCATCAAATCCATGCCAGCGCTCTATAGAGCTAACCTGTCAGTCCCATCCCCCTGCTCTATCTCTGTGGCCCAGTAAGTTTATTTCTCTCGTGTCTATACAGTTTCCATTTGAAATTATTGATCATCTTCACTTGCACTATGCTTGTAGGCAGCGAGTTCCATGTCATTACCATTCGCTGCGTAAAAAATTCTTCCTCACTCCCACCTTCATCTCTTGCCCAAAACCTTAAATCTGTGTCCCCTAGTCCTTGTACCATCAGCTAATGGAAACAGCTTCTTTTGTCTACCCACTCCAAACCTGTCCTTTGCTCCAAGGAGAACAACTCCAGCTTCTCCAACCTACCTTGTAACTGAAATCCCTCGTTCCTGGAACTGTTCTGGTAAATCTCCTCTGCATCCTCTCAGGGACTCTCACCTCCTTCCTAAAGTGTGGTGACCAGAACTGGATGCAATTTTCTAGTTGTGGCCTAACCAGAGCTTTATAAAGGTTCAGTATAACTTCTCTGGTTTTTTACTCGCTACTTCTATTTATGAAGCCCAAGATCCCATATGCTTTGTCAGCTACTCTCTCAATACGTCTTGCCACCTTCAAGGACAGAAAGCAGGAAACTATGAGTCAGTTTGCCTGACATCTGTCATTGGGAAAATGCAGGAATCCACTGTTAAGGAAGTAGTAGCAGGGCATTTAGAAAATCAAAATACAATCAAGCAGATTCAGCATATTTCCTGAAAGGGAAATTGTATTTGACAAATTTATTCGAGTTCCTTGAGGGTGTAATGAGCAGCATGGATAAAGAGGAATCAGTAGATGTAGTGTATTTGGATTTCTAAAAGGCTTTTGATAAGGTGCCTCATAAAAGGTTACTACACAAGATAAGAGCTCGTGCTGTTAGGGGTAATATATTAGCATGGACAGAAGATTGGCTAAGTAATAGGAAACAGAGTTAGGATAAATTGGTCATTTTCAGGTTGGAAAACTGCATGCAGTGGGGTGTCACAGGGATCAGTGCTGGGGCCTTAACTATTTCCAGTCTATATCAATGACTTGGATGAATAGACAGATTGAATTGTAGCCAAATTTGCTGACTATACAAAGATAGATGGGAAAGCAAGTTGTTAGGAGGACACAGAGAATCTTCACAGGAATATAGCTAGGTTAAGTGAGTGGTTAAAAATTTGGTGGATGAAGTATAACCAATCAGAGTCCAATTGCCAACCATTTAATACTCTCTTCCCTTACATTTGTATTCTTGCGATTTGTTCTGATGAGTGCAAGACGAAAAGCTCTGACAACATGTCTTTATCTTCAGCAATACTTAAGTTCTGTACTACCAAATGACTATTCATTTATATATGTATCAAAAAAAACAGTAGTCCTAGTATTGACCCTTGGGAAACATTATTGTCTATATCCTGCAGTCTGAAAAATAACCATTCACCACGATTCACTGTTTTCTGTCCTTAAGCCATTTTTTTTATCCATGCTGACCCTGACCCTCCTGCTCCATGAGCCTCAATTTTATTGACCAGCTTTTATGTGGTACTTTGTCAAATGCTTTCTTGCCCTGGGGGAGTGCAATGAAGGTCCACTGGACTGGTTCCTGGAATAAGTTCTGTAAAGAGAAATTGAGCAGAGTAGGTTTATATTCCCTGGAGTTTAGAAGTATAAGAGGTAATCTAATTGAAAAATATAAAATTGTTAAGAGGCTTAGCAGGGTTGATGCTGAGAAAATATCTCTCCTGGCTGGGGAATCGAGAAAACAGGGTCACAGTCTCTGAATTAGCAGTCAGTCATTTAGGACCGAGCTGAGGAGAAATTTCTTTGCTTAAAAGGGTTGTGAATTTTTAGAAATCTCTTCCCCAGAGAGCTGTGGATGCTCAGTCATTGAGTGTATTCAAGACTGAGACTAATAGATTTTTTGGTAGTAAGGGAATTAAGGGATAGGAGGATAGTGCGGCAAGGTGGAGTTGAATGCAGGAGCAGGCTCAAAGTAACAAATGGTCTACTCCAGCAACTATTTCTTATGTACTTATGTTCAGTAGTTTCTATCCCCCTTGACATAAAAGGGAGAATGAGCAGTGGCAACACAGAGGAGGGCAAGCTGCTTGAAGAGGGAGGAGGGGGAGAAGAGCTCTCTGAAGGAGGTGTTATTTACCCAGGGTCTTCAGGTAGAAATTCTCCTACCTCAACCTCAGCAAGGAGTAGTGTGTCCGATGTTTCAACTTCACCAAGGAGGTGCACACCGAAGTCTGCCACCTGTCGCAGCCCAAACTGCAGCCTCAGTGCAGGGTGAGCACAGCATTGGCAGCAGTTGTGAAGGTGTCAGTGGCCATGATCTTTTATGCAGCAGGTTCCTTCCACGCTGAAGCAGGCGATGTTTGCAACATCTTCCAGTTCATCATCCACTGTTGCATAAGGAAGTTGAGTGAGGCTCTATATGCAAAGAGAGTTGAGAACATTTCCTATTCTCTTCCCAGAGAGAAGCAGGCAGAGCAAACACACAGCTTCACCAGGATTGCAGGCTTCCTCATGGTGCAGAATGCCATTGATTGCAAACACATCACTTTGCAGTTACCACATGTAAATTCTGAGATGTACTACAGCTTTAATGGATTTCATTCTGTCGGTGTCTGGCTGGTATACCTTCATTCTGCAGTAGTCTGCTGTGCCATCTGCATTTGAGCAAGCATGACAAACCAGAGAGTGGCTACTGGACAACAATGGTTATTTGCTGACCAACTGATTCATGACTTGTGTAACCCACACAGACGTGGGCAGCATGCATATAATGAAATCCATGCTCCCACACAAAATGACATTGAGCAGATTACTAGGCTGCCTGGACAGCTTTGGTGAAGCTCTGTAATACTTGCTAGAGCAGGTGTCAAGATTTGTGATGAAATGCAAGCTACACTCACTCGTCATCATGAGTGCACAGATTTTGCCACCAGCTACATAGAGGGCAGTTGAGGAGGAGGAGGCGGGGAACAGGCTACCAACACACCTACTTTCTGAAATAAAAACAGGAGGTGTTGGAAATACTCAGCAGGTCAGGCAGCATCTGTGGAGAGAGAAACAGAGTTAACATTTCAGGTCAGTGACCTTTCATCAGAAAGGTTAGAAATGTAATAGGTTTTAAACAAATAAAGCAGGGGTGGGGGAAAAGAGAACAAAAGGGAAAGTGTGTGATAGGACAGAGAACCAGAGAGATTAACTGACAAGGAGGTCATGGGGCAAAGGCAAAGAGAGTGTGCTAATGGTGTGGTGAAAGACAAAGCATTAGTGCAGAGCGAGTGTGAATGACAGAATAATCAGCAGCCCCAGCCAAAAGCACAAACATGAAAAAAACAGTAGGCACATGGTAAAAAATGAAAAAAAGGATGGAAGAAAATAAAATAAAATTAAAATAAAAAAGGGCCAGTATTGAACTCAATGTTCAGTCCGGTAGGCTGTAGCGTGCCTAATTGGAAAATAAGGTGCTGTTCCTCGAACTTGCGGTGACATTCATTGGAACACTGCAGCAGGCCCAGGACAGGGATGTCGGCATGAGAGCAGGGGGGTTGTGTTGAAATGGCAAGCAACTGGAAGCTCAGGGTCATGTTTTCGGACTGAGCGGAGGTGTTCCGCAAAGGATCACCCAATCTGCGTTTGGTCTCCCCAATGTGGAGGAGACCACATTGTGAGCAGCGAATACAGTATACTAAATTGAAAGAAGTAAATCGCTGCTTCACCTGAAAGGAGTGTTTGGGACCTTGGATAGTGAGGAGAGAGGAGGTAAAAATGCAGGTATTACATGTCCTGTGATTGCATGGGAAGGTGCCGGGGGAAGGGGACAATAATGGAGGAGTGGACCAGGGTGTCGTCGAGGGAACGATCCTTTCGGATTGCTGACAGGGGAGGGGAAGATGTGTTTGGTGGTGGCATCATGCTGGAGGTGGCAGGAATGGCAGAGGATGATCCTTTGGATGTGTAGGCTGGTGGGTTGGAAAGTAAGGACAAGGGGAACCCTGTCATGGTTCTGGGTGGGAGGGGAAGGGGCGAGGGCAGAAGTGCGGGAAATGGTTCGGACAACTACTTTCTGGTTGGGCTGTTCGTAATTGACTCATCTAACTACGGTAACTAAAGAAACATTCCAAACCAACTTTATGAATCAAACCATCCAATACTGCATGCAGAAGTCAGCTTATCACCCTTGTGCATCCATTTAGCATCCGTCTTCCATGTGCCTTTGCCTGTCCTAGTGCTCCTGCGTGGTGCTACCTCAGTGGCTGCAGCATGGCTGGGGGAAGGCTGCTGACTTTCAGTGAGGGAGACTGCAAATGATCTGGCAGGATGACCTCAAGCAGCTCTGGCCCTGGAAGGCTCGGCTTCAGATTGTACCATCACTCCATGGGTAGCAGCAGTCTGGGCTGGCTGGCAAATAGGCAACAGCAGGGGCACTGGCAGAGTGGCAGTGCTGGGAGACAAATACTTTCATCCTCAGAGAGAGGACAGCAGGTTCACACTCTACAGTGCCACTGCCCCTCCAACGTTGCAGCACCTCAGAAAACTTAGCATTGTGGTAGAGGATAGAACGCTGGACTTTTGTGAGACCCTGCAAGCGCCTTTTTCATACTGGTATCCGCAAACATGATGGCAGCAGACAGCGCTTGCGTGGCAGCAAGCTGAGCTTGTATGACTTTAGTCTGAGCTTCCATTGCAGCAGCCAGATGTTGGGTGGCTTCTGCCTGTGCGGCAGTGGAAGCTGACACATCAGCCGCAAAACGTTGCATTATGGCTGAGTCTGAAAATGTGCTGATGGAGTTGACCACCAGTGCCACGCTGAAAATTATGAACTTCAAAACCCTGTGCCAAGTTGAAGCTGAGCCTTTCCATGTTCCTTGACAGTGATAGCAGGCTTTCTGGCAAGCCTGCCAATGTGCCAAACATTTCAGTGTGCATATCTATCAGCCTTTTGTAGGCCGCCCCATCAAAGTCCTCATTTGTGTCCTCTGCAGTAGAACTGTGTGCGACCTTTCCCTGTGCTCCCTTTATCCCCTGACCTGGCTGATGTTGATTTATGCCCAGTGTCTCACCACATCCAGATCACACCTCAGTGTTCCCTCCCGCCTAAAGTACACACAGTGTCAGTATCTGAGCAGATGGCTGCAAGTATGAGAACGAGTGATGGTGTTTCTTCTTCGTCACTGTCTTCCTTCTATTCCACCACGGCCTGGCCAGATTACTGTTCTTGGGTATCTGATAGGAGAAAGGAAGAAGGGTAAAGTGGTGATGAGGGAAGTGAGGGAAATCAAGAGGTGCATGCTTACAGCATTTGCAGCTTGCAAATTGGAAGAGATTATGGGATCAGGAGAACGTGGTATGTGAGAAGGAAGAGTAGGTATGAGCATACAGTCAGCTTGACTGTTTTCAGTGCTGCCGCAGGACATGTCTGCAGTCATGACCACTCTAATGATGGCAAGCATCATCTCCTCCAAAGTACATGCAGGCACAGCTGTCCCTCATTGGTTAGCTGCTGCTGCTTTCGGTTATGCGCCACCTTGTCCAGCAAGAGAGTGGGAAGTGTATCGATGAGTGTGGTGCAATGTGTTTAGGTGATTGGCCTGTCATGATTGAATGGCTGGCAGCAAGGGCAGCTGTGAGATGTGGGTGTGAGGCTTGAAGCAGTGTTCAGTGTGTGAGGGTGAGGTGAACCTATGAATGTTAGGTTTCAGGTTTGAATCATGTTGCCTGGTTTAAATTTCAAACAAAGCTTGGCAGTTAACTGTCAATCACCGTAAACGGGTGCATTCTCCATGGCAATGCCTCTGCCAATCAGAGTTCACTTGCCAACCAATCAGCACTATCTTCTCATGCAGTATAAGTTGTTGTTTTCCCTTACATTGGTTATTCTTGCATATTGTCCTGGTAAGTGCAAAATGAAAAGCTTCAACAACGTCTCTATTTTCACCAATTCTCAAGTATCAAGGTCCTCAGGGCTACAACCCTGGCACTGGATTCCACTGACTTCTGATAGTTTGTCTGGAGGGCCTCCTGGCTCCCTTTAGATAGATGACATCTCTCCTCCTCTGCTTCCAGAGGCCAAGGCCTCCTGTGCAATGTTGGAATATCTTGGAACCCAATCTCTTCCATATTGTGCCATTATTCAGATTTCTTCTAGCTCACACTCTCTTTTGCTACCAATTCCAGCACCTGCTGCCAGCAGAATGCCCCTCCGCTTTAAAAGGTAGATGCAGGTTTAAAGTAGATGCAGCCTCGCCTCTCATGATTTTTCACCCCCTGCTGAATAACCAACAGCAGATAAAAGAGATTTCCCAAGTTTAGGCCAGACTCACAGCTGAAAGGACAGTGTGCTAACCCATTATACCACCAGTTTGGCAAAATCTGTCCAAGCCAATTTGAATGTGGACAGCAACAGTAAGCTATAAAAGAGTCAAAGATTTGCTTCGGTGCTTAACCTGTTTATTGATTTAGCTGTTTTCCTCTCTGTTGCTGTCAATGTTACAATCATTTTACACTTGAACACTGGAGAATTTGGCAGAATACTTTACTGCTGTATTGCACTGAATCTATGGTGTTTTCTATGCAAAATGATGTCACTTCCTCTGATGCACATTTTCAAAGACTTCAGTCGGCAAAATGTAACAACTTCAGTTCTAGTGCAGGATCTTCCAACAGTCCCATCATCAAGTTACACAATGGGATATGAAGTAAAGTGGTTCCTTCCCTTAATGAAGCAAGATACCACCCTGTTGTTACATTTACTGTGAACTAAACTGTAGATAATTGAACCTGTAGACTAAGGGAGACTTAACGTATGTATGTTGGCAATCTTTAACAATTAGAAATGATAATTACATACAACATATTTATTTGGGGAATACCATTCCAATAACATAATACGTCCTTGTCAGATGCATCTATGGAAGGGTCATTAACATTGCAGTCTTTAAGAAGCATTTACTATTTCTAAAATAATTGCCGTAATTTTTTCCAGGTTTTATTGATTTTATAGTGGAGCCAACATTTTCCGTTCTGACTGACATGTCCGAAAAGATTGTAACTCCCCTTATTGATGAAGCATCCCGCTCTGATGGCAGTGGATTCCGGCGATCCAGGTAAGTCAGAGTCTGGGAGCCGGGTCATCTGGTCACCCCTAATCTTTGACAGCATTTCGAGAGCTGTTAATTTTCATTCATTGTCATGTGGTTCAGTAGCCAGAGGAGTCTTTTAGTCTTCCATTCGATGCTACCCCCAAAAATGACTGCTGAAATTGGTAGAATGAACCATTAACAGGTATTACATTCAAGGAGTGTTGCTGTGACCCAGCACTCCCAGGGAGCAGCAGTGCACTCACCAACAGTGTGGAGTGGGCAGTGGGGGGCCTTACCAGTCCTTTCTCCCCTTGATTTGGATAACTGCAATTTTAAATTGTAAGCATCAAGAACACCCACCTCAAGCTGCTATGGTCCTCTTTAAATATGCAAATTGGGCTCTGATTAAGTCATCGGGACCCCAATCTGCAAGTTTAACCTGAGGCTTGAGTGGGTGAGCAATGGTTATTTTCCTGGTAGACAAAACCTATCAGGATTTAGATCTAGGGCCAGAAGAGGCCCAGCAAGATAAATTTAAAATGATTTAAGGTTTCCTTGTGGACTCAGAGAAGCAGGTGTGATCCCTGAAAGGCAATGGTTCCTGGTGTGCTTGGGCAGGAGTCCTGGGAGTCAAAATCTCTCTAGGTTTCGGCATATGAATGAGCCGCTTGCCCAGGCCCCCCATGCACACCAGTCCCAGTTTAAAATCAAGGCCGGTGTATCACGGAAAATCACAGGTGCGTCAACCCGTAAGATCTGGCAAATATCTTGCAATGCCCAACCGGTGAGCTGCCTCAGAGTGTCAGTTTGATGCACGGAGGTTCTTGGCTGCATGTGCATGAGGACTGAGCCTCCAAATGACTCGGTCAACATCACTCAAGTCTGAGAAATTGCAAACTTACATCAGACCATACTCAAAAAAAGATGCCCAGTACTGCTTGTGATGACATAACTCCAAAACCATTTAAGTTACTAGTAATGGACAATGGACTGCACCCGGGGTGTATGTCACTTCTGAATTGAGCATCACCTGTTGTGGCTGAGAGATCGATTCGTGAGTGGCAATCCCTTCCACAGCTAGCACAGATGAATATCATTGGCATGAGGGAGACTGCTGTTTTTACTTTCCTCCGGGCTCTCTAGTGTGTCACTAAAAGCTAGCATGCAGGTGGACCAAGCAATTAGGAAGTGTGATGAAAACCATACCTGCCAAGAATGAGGCATATTAATTTTGTCGTATGAAACATTTATTTTAAACTCTTACTGGACTGAAAACATGGTTGCACCTGCATTCTAAAAGGACAGTGGCTGGAAACATTTGCATTTTAAGAGACAGTTGCCTGGAGAAGATAATGGAACTGTTTGCTGATTCAATTAACCAAATCGATTTTGATCACCAGACATTGAATGTGTGAAAGTCAGCATTCCAGCCCCCTACTGAAGATCTCTACTAAGATTGAAAGAATCCACAAAACCTCGCCGGGCAGGCTGTCTCAAAAAAAAAGAGTTAGTCACATGACTGGCCTGCTGGCCCTGGTTTGGTTTGAATTGTGTTCACAGAACAGTCTGAAGTCAGACTGCAACTAAACTTGAAGAGAGAGCAGCTCTCCCTGTCTCTCTCTCTCTCTCTCTCACGAAAAGAAGAAACTGCAACTGGATTTCAAGAAGACAGAAGGCCATGGAAACAAGTTTGAAAGTGTGTACTGGGCCCCAACGAGATGGCAAGATTGAACTGCAATCAAAGACTTTACATCAAACTCAAAAGACAATAAATGAACTCCAGCTATTGCTTCAAACCTTTCCCCTTGATTCTTTCTCCTTTATGTCTCTATCTGCATGTGTTTTTATTGTGTATGCGTGCTAGTGCGGTTGTGTCGTGTATTTTTAGTCGTTTTAACCGAATTAGAGTTTTAAGGATAATAAACTTACACCTTTCTTGTTTAAATCTAAGAAAACATGTTTGGTTGATTTCTTTGCCATTACAATTAGAGAGCAGTGAACAAGTATTCACTGAGGGGAAGCTAAAAACGTGGTGTTTTAAAAATTAAACCCTGTTACAATCAAAGCAGGAAAAGGCTGAGAGGGAAACCCCTAAATCCCTTTCTCACCTGGTCGTAACAGAAGGCAAATGGTATGTTGGCCTTCATTGCAAAGGGTTTTGAGTACAGGAGTAAAGAAGTCTTGTAGTAATTGTATAGAGCCTTGGTGAGACTGCACCTGGAGTACTGTGTACAGTTTTGGTCTCCTCATCTAAAGACGGATATACTTAACTGGGCCTGTATTCTCTTGAGTTTCGAAGAATGAAAGGTGATCTCATTGAAACTTACAAAATTCTTACAGGGCTTCACAGGGTGGATGTAGATAGGATGTTTCCCCTGGCTTGTGAGTTTAGAACCAGGGGACACAGTATCAGAATAAGAGGTAGGTCATTTAAGACTGAGATGAGGAGGAATTTCTTCACTCAGAAGGTGAGGAATCTTTGGAATTTGCTACCCCAGAGGGCTGTGGAAGCAGCCAATCAAGGCCAAGCCCGAGGCCAATCAAGACCCTTAAGTGGCCACTTAACGGCCACTTAAGGGCCCTCACCCGCCTCCACGGATATTTTACCTGTGGCAAACGGGTGTGCTGGGGACGTGAAAGGCCGCCCAGCGATAGCTGCCGGCCTTTCTTTCCCCCGGGGTTTGGGAGGGAGGGGATGGCAGTCAGGCACAGGGTGCTCGATTGAGGGCTGTCCCCACCTCCCAACCCACCCCCAGGACCCAAGACAACCCCCTCCCCCCAAACGACCACTCCAGCCTCACCAGGGAAGGGCCAATCCCACTGGTGAGGCATGCCACTACTTACCTTCCCTCCTCGATCCATGGTGTCGGCTGGCCTACAGTCCCAGCAGTGGCCACCACTCCCGATGGCACTGCTGGGACTAAGAGCTGCCAGCCCGCTGATTGGCCAGCAGCTCACTGAGGCGGGACCTCCTCCCTCAAGTGGGTGCAAGTCCCGCCACGGGAAAGTTAAAGCCCGGGGACCCATAAAATACAGGATGGATCCCCGGGCTAGGCAGAAGCAGGTTCACCACTGACTTTCACGTTGGAGTCCGGCTCCCATCCATTCACCGTAAAATTCCGGCCAATGAATAGGCTGACCTGCATGCCACGTGTCTGGAGGCCACGTTAGCGTTAGGTTCAGTAGGTTCAATATTATCAACAATAAGCAAAAAACCTTTCTACTTGTTAAACCTAATGTAACATTAGGGTATCTTTACTATAAACAGAAATGTTATTCATGGAATTTGTTATTTATTGCACTGATTCTTTTCTTCAATCTGTCCTCACAAGTACATATGAAAATTGAATTCTAATCAATAACACAAGCTTAACAGAGCCTTTCTAAATCATTGGCCTCAATATTAACCACCTCCCACCCCAAGACAGGCAGGAGAGGGTTGGATGTTAAGGAGTTACATATGGGGAACCTGACCCCAACATTGTGTAAGCCAATAACCACCTTTTAACCTCAGTGGATATCGGGGCATCCGAGTGTCCAGCCTTGGAGCATTAGGACACTTCATTGACATACTTAAAATTGGTCTCCGACAGTGCAATTGAGAGACCGATTTATATTTTCCAATTGCTGCACAGGGTTGGGAAACTCAGCGGTGAAGTTGATGTGAGAGCTGCAGGCTCCACAAACATTTACGGCACTCCTTATGGTCCAGGAGGAGTAGGAGTGCTCCCGCACCCCCCCCCCCCTCAAGCCCTTCAAGGAATCTTTCTGCATCCCCACTCTTGTTCACTGGCCTCTTCCTCAGCCCTGATTGTGGTCTTCTCCAATCTCCCGACTGCCAAGGACTGCCTCCAAAGGCCTCCTGCCACTGTTGTTCCAAACCGCCCACCAGCCAGCCTATTCATTAAGTTTAGCAGGATCTCCATGTTCCTAATCTTTCTGGGTTCTTTGGTCATTTTTGTGCCTTACCTGCACTAACCCCGCCTTCCCGTAAATATCACGGACATCGTCTTTGACAGTTATTTTATTATTCGTTCATGGGATGCGGGAGTCACTGGCTAGACCGGCATTTATTGCCCATCCCTAATAGTATCTTCTGTTAATCTGGTCATTTTCCTTGTGTCTAGTCTGCACAGTATTTCATCTACTGACGTGAAACGGTGTAATGTGAAGGCTATAGTGTCGGAAGGAAGTTCCTCAATAAATTGTTCCCTGCTCACTGTGGATGTGAAGAACTTTAAAAGCAGCTGGAGTGAAATATTACAACAAAACCGTGAAAATTGGAAGGCACTGCATGCAAAAGGTCAGCAAAGCAAAGGTTGAATGTGTGTATCAAGTTCTAGGTGATGCATGTCTAAATTTATTGTATGTGTTATATAAAATGTACAGCAGAAAAATTATGACATCTTGATGCAAACTGATTTATCACAATTAACATGTGCCTTCGCTCACAGGAGTCACAGCTGACTGTTCTGTTCATGTGAATCCACAACTCAGGTGACCTCCCCAACATGTTGGCACTTCAATCAGCTGTAGACCCCTGTCTTATTGGTGCATAGAGCTAGACATTCACAAAGTTTAGCCAAGATTCAGCAATAGTTGTTCTGCTTAACAGGAAGTGTGAATTTTGGCCATCCTGGCAAAGTAGTCAATGGGAAAACCTGTTTCCAGTGGATTATCCCTGTAAAGTTTGCATCCCATTTATCTACACTCCACTTCAATAGCTTCGACCATAATACAAGTCGAAATTTTAATCTTTATTCACCAAACAAAAAATATCTTTTCTGTTTTTGTTGCTGTAAATTATTTGTACTTTTATGTCACACTTCAATCATGCCTGTTGACCTGCTCCATTACTTCTAGTAATCAATTACTGGGAGCATGTGAGAGTAATCTAATAGGATTCACCCCTTGAATGATCTCTCCCTCCCTGTGGAGAGGAGCCTAGACTCTGCTTAGCACCACCTCTGATGGGATGACCAAGGTCAAGAACTCACCATGTTCAACCTAGCACATTAGTGCTCACAACACCATCAATGTAATAAAACCTTCTGGCCTATAAATCTGGCTACGCAGCAGCTAACTGGCATACTAAGCTCCCAATATGGCAGGCAGGAAGCATGCATTAATTTTTGATAAAAATGTTCTGCTTGCCATATTGGTGAAGGAAAAAAGAATTGACATCCGGGGCCCATGCCTAAAAAAGGCATTGCACCTTTTGCATATGCAAAGAAGGAAACTAACGCTTGTATGAGGTCCCCACTGCAGATTGGTTTGCCCCGAAGATGCCGGCACTAAGGCTGGCTACACTCAGTAAAACCAGACCTTGGTTGCTACCAATAAGGTAAATTTTTGAAATTTAGGAACCAGAATACAGAGCCCGGCTGAGCAAGAGTGCTCCTCCCAACTCCCCCACGTTAAAAAAAATAGGCCCCTCCCCACTCCGATCACCACTGCTGAACTCCACCCCTACCCCGCCACCACCGCCACCCCCCCTTCCCCGCCACTCAGCCAACCCACCCAACCACCAACCTCAGCCTATCCAGTGCACCTGGATGCAGTTCCAGCCAAATCATCCTCACTGTCTTTCAGATGAGATGTTAAACAGAAGGTCCAATTGTCTGTCTTGGTCGCCAATAAAGAGCTTTCTCAAAGTTTGTTATGGTAAAAGAAATAACTTGCATCCTCAGATGTCACAAAGCACTTTACAACTAATGGATTGCTTTTTGACTTGCATTCAGTCTTTATTTTGTAGACAAGTACAACAGCAAAATTTCCACAGCAAGGCCCCATAAGCAGAAAATGAATGAATGTTTGGTTAATCAATTTTTGGTGGGTTGGTTGGAAGATGAAGTGTTGCGAGGGCACTAGGAAGTCTCACTGCTCCTGAATATCGACATTGGATCTTCTACATCCACCTGATCAGGCTTAACAGTTTCAATCTTTCATCTGAAAGACAGCACCTTGTTAATGTGCTGACGCTTCAGCTCAGATTATGTGTTCAAGCCTGTATTGGAGCTTGAACCACAACTTTATGACTCAGAAGTGTGAGTCTACCAACTGGGCCAAGCTGACACTAATGATAGTGGAATTGAGAAAAACTATGATACAGAAACATTTGAAAATGACCATCTCCATTCATGAAAACAAGAGAATAGCAATTTTCATGATGTTTTGCATCCTGGAGTCCTAGAATCATTTACGGCACAGAAGGGGCTATTCAGCCCATTGTGTCCATGCTGGCTCTCCATAGAGCTATCCCATAAGTCCCACTCCCTCTGCTCCATCCCCAAATATATTGTGTGTAGACATTCTGAACAATTTTCTGCTACCATGTACTGGAGTATCCTAAAATCGTTAATCTGCTCTTTTAAGTAGTTTTCTCCCCCTCAGTGGTAGAAATGAGTGCCTAATTAATATTCCATTAACATTAATGACTATGCATGACTTATATCAGTTCATACACTTCAGAAGTTAATTCTAAACCATTAAAACCCAGACTGCAACAACTCCAGGGAAATTCCAGTATTTCAGGGCAAGCCCATTTTTACCATGTTCAGGTTCATACTGTAACAATGATGCAAATAAGAGCATTATCGTTATAAAAAAATATCACTGATGTAAGGAGTAACTTTATTATTGCAACTTTGGCCCGATAATTAAAGTAAGTAAAACTTTGTGTGCTTTTCTTCCTTGTTCTCTTTTATTCTCTCTATTTCCCTATTAGCCCTTGCATTTTAGTTTTATTTTTGCCATTAAAATCTACTCTTACTAATCTATGATTTCATTAAAAAAGCTATAAATGTTTTAGTTGCCAAGCCTGTTTCCACTGTCCCTCTCTCAATTCTTGAGGTATCCCCACTGTCCCCAAACTCCAGATGTTCAGCCAATCGAGGTCCTGAACTGTAAAAAAAATAGTTCCAGTTGTGTTGTTGAGGCTACCAGCTCAATTTCTTATATGAGTTTCTACATCAACACAGCATGATAGCACCCTGATGAAGAAAGACTTGCACTTACCTAGAGCCTTTCACGACTTCAGAATGCCCCAAAACACTTTATAGACAATGAAATACTTTCGAAGTGTAGTCACTGTTGTAATGTAGGAAATGTGGCAGCCACTTTGCATATAGCATCTCCCACAAACGGCTATGTAATAATGACCAGATAATTTGTGCCTCATGACGTTGATTGAGGGAAACATATTGGCCAGGTCACTGGGGATACCTCGCATGCTCTTTCTAGAAAATAGTGTCTTGTGATTTTTTTTTTACATCCATCTGAGAGAGCTAACAGCCTCATTTTGACATCTCATCCAAAAGGTGGCAGCTCCAAAGGAGCTGTACTCTCTCAGTATTGCACTGGAGTGTCAGCCTAGATTTTTGCACTCAAGTCTCTGGAATGGGACTTGAACCTACAACCTTCTGACTCAAAGCCGAGAGTGCTACCAACTGAGTCACAGCTAAGACAGAATGACCTACACAGGAACAAAAGCTTGCACAATCCACAGTGGGATACTGTTGGATCTCAAAGTTGAAAAACATGACCTCAATTTTAAGTTTGGGAAGGTTTTCGACAGGTGAACAACAGTGTGAGTTTGAAATTCATCCACTACCAAAAAGTGAGGCACGTGTTATTTCCACATATGGGCCTCAGTAATCCTAGGATTCTCTGGGAAGCTAGGGAGGAGATTGCAGAGCCTTTGTCCTTGATCTTTATGTCGTCATTGTCGACAGGAATAGTGCCGGAAGACTGGAGGATAGCAAATGTTGTCCCCTTGTTCAAGAAGGGGAGTAGAGACAGCCCTGGTAATTATAGACCTGTGAGCCTTACTTCGGTTGTGGGTAAAATGTTGGAAAAGGTTATAAGAGACAGGATTTAGAATCATCTTGAAAAGAATAGGTTCATTAGTGATAGTCAGCACGGTTTTGTGACGGGTAGGTCGTGCCTCACAAACCTTATTGAGTTTTTCGAGAAGGTGACCAAACAGGTGGATGAGGGTAAAGCAGTGGATGTGGTGTATATGGATTTCAGTAAGGTGTTTGATAAGGTTCCCCATGGTAGGCTATTGCAGAAAATACGGAAGTATGGAGTTGAAGGTGATTTAGAGCTTTGGATCAGAAATTGGCTAGCTGAAAGAAGACAGAGGGTGGTGGTTGATGGCAAATGTTCATCCTGGAGTTTAGTTGCTAGTGGTGTACCGCAAGGATCTGTTTTGGGGCCACTGCTGTTTGTCATTTTTATAAATGACCTGGAAGAGGGTGTAGAAGGGTGGGTTAGTAAATTTGCAGATGACACTAAGGTCGGTGGAGTTGTGGATAGTGCCGAAGGATGTTGTAGGGTTCAGAGGGACATAGATAGGCTGCAGAGCTGGGCTGAGAGATGGCAAATGGAGTTTAATGCGGAAAAGTGCGCGGTGATTCACTTTGGAAGGAGTAACAGGAATGCAGAGTACTGGGCTAATGGGAAGATTCTTGGTAGTGTAGATGAACAGAGAGATCTTGGTGTCCAGGTGCATAAATCCTGAAGGTTGCTACCCAGGTTAATAGGGCTGTTAAGAAGGCATATGGTGTGTTAGCTTTTATTAGTAGGGGGATCGAGTTTCAGAGCCACGAGGTCATGCTGCAGCTGTACAAAACTCTGGTGGGACCGCACCTGGAGTATTGCGTGCAGTTCTGGTCACCGCATTATAGGAAGGATGTGGAAGCTATGGAAAGGGTGCAGAGGAGATTTACTAGGATGTTGCCTGGTATGGAGGGAAGGTCTTACGAGTAAAGGCTGAGGGACTTGAGGTTGTTTTCGTTGGAGAGAAGGAGGAGGAGAGGTGACTTAATAGAGACATATAAGATAATCAGAGGGTTAGATAGGGTGGATAGTGAGAGTCTTTATCCTCGGATGGTGATGGCAAACACGAGGGGACATAGCTTTAAGTTGAGGGGTGATAGATATAGGACAGATGTCAGAGGTAGTTTCTTTACTCAGAGAGTAGTAGGGGCGTGGAACGCCCTGCCTGCAGCAGTAGTAGACTCGCCAACTTTAAGGGCATTTAAGTGGTCATTGGATAGACATATGGATGAAAATGGAATAGTGTAGGTCAGATGGTTTCACAGGTCGGCGCAACATCGAGGGCCGAAGGGCCTGTACTGCGCTGTAGTGTTCTAATCTGGCTGGCCAACTTTCCAGCCAAAACAGATGAGATGTGATGAAAAATCGCAAAGTGTGGTGTCCATCCACTGACAGCAAGTAAGTGACAGATTACCTCCTAGGCTATCCTGCAGGCATCCATAATCAAGGAGGACAGATTGTGGCAGATGAGGCTAAGCTTTCCTTTTGGGGGCAACAGGAGCATTCTTATTTCTGCCAGCCCCACAAGGAAAGAAACAAATTGAAAACTTAACTCTTTTGGTCCCAATTGACTTCTTTGCTAAGTTAGCCTGCTGGGAAATTCACTGCTCAGGCCACGTAGTAAAAATTGCACTCTGGTCCTGGTGAAATTATTGGGATCTGACATGCATATGTTAAAAAAGATCCTACCGACTTTGCAGGGTGTCCTTTCTGACGGCTCAGTTGAACAGCTTAAAATATTGGCAGATCAGCTCTCGGCGCCTGTAGGTTGGGTAAGCGAGCTGGGCGATTTTAACTGCCCACTCATCTAGGTTCGTCCAGGTAGATAGTATTAAATTGTCCTCAAGAAGTCAATTAAGACTTGGCGACCCATCTTTAACTAAATGGATTAAACCCTATTGAATTACAGGCAAGTTAGGGCAGGCTTTCCTCTTGCAATATGCCCATTGATTCTGAGCCCCTGGCACTTTGAGGATTTTACATCGAAGTGATATCATCCCCAAGTATATTCAAAACGATGGACTTGATTTTAACACTGTGCAAGAGGGTGGGTTTTGAATGAGGTAAAATCTCGTCTCATGTGTTCATGACAGGAAACCTTTCCTCCTCATAAACTGCACAGCAATACTGGATGCTAGCAGCTAGTGAAAATTATATGTAAGTATGCCTGAGCCGGATAAAGTATCTGGAATCAGAAGTACAGCAGCCGTGTGGGCAGAGTTCCCACCCATCCTGTGATGCGACCATGCCAAACTCCAGTGCTCTTACTGAACCGTAAAGATTACATACTTAAAAAAAAGACTTGGAGCTTATTATTAATCCACTGAGTCTTAACCTGAACCCCACCTGCAAAGCAAGACCTTAGAATTTGAGAAAAGTATGAAGGAAAAAGTTATAGAATAAGGTGTCTGAGACTGAGATTTCATGGTAGAAAGACATTGTTAATATTGGAGTAAGTAAATTGCTGTCATATTCTGATTTATTTTCGTATCATGTATTGTGGGTTAAATATTTTTAAGAGTGGCTTGCCCAAGGAGACTGGAGTTTTTCAGGAACCACTGGCAGGCTGAAGGCTCACACATGCTCCTGTGATGTTACTATATTTGTTTGTTTAATTAGATACAGAAGAAAAAGCCAAAGGAGAAGTTGCAGAAAAGGCCAAACAAGAGTCCAAGGAAACACCAGAGAATGAAGAGACAACACAGCACCAAGTTATCAAAGAGCAAACTGCTGAACAGGAAAAGGACAATGATGAAAAAAATACAAAAGACCATAAAATTAATATAAGTCAAAGCTGTAACACTGCCAATGTCTCAAAGTCTAAGAAGGAAGCAAGTTATTGGAAAACAGAGAAAGGAACTGACAACTATATGTCAGAAGTCAGAGCAAAGCTTATACAGAATGGTGAGTCAAAGCTTCTTTAAACTTGCATGGTAAAATCTGTGATTTTGGCACTTCCAGTGTGTGCCAACTTCCCACAGAAGTTTACAACACAGAAGAAAGTCATCCAGGCTATCATATTTGCACCTGCTGTAGAACAATGGATAACTAATCCCACTGCCTTCCTCTTTCCCATTACTCCTATAATTCAGGTATTAAGACAAGTGCTCTTTTTGATACATATTAATGTCCTGGACTTGGGTATAGGGGGCATATTTTTGAAGTCTGCCAATTACACGCAACCGGGAAATGTAGTAAAGAGAGAGAGAAGGATAATAGCTGATGTTAGGAGACATAGACTGGTGAAATGGGCAGAAATATAGCTGATTAAATTTAATGCAGATTGTTAACTTTCAACAGTCAGTCAATCTTTTTCCTTCTCTGGTTCACAACAACACAAGACAGTTGATAGAGGATTATATGAAACATACTTTGTTAATATCTAATATAGGTGATTGGCCCAACTAGATATAGAGGGCTGGATCTTGTTAAGTTCCTGACGTCAGCATCCGTGGCGGTGGGGTGCTGGAAGATTGTACCTCTGCACTTTGATCAGGTTTGGGCGGAGGGTGGGGGTGATGTTGGAGGTGCGGGGATGGAGGTCAAGTCTTGCTGGTAAGTGTTTTGTGGAGGGGAGAGGGCAACTATTACATCAATTACATGCAATTGTTGATGGGTGGGGCGATAGTTTAATTTGCAGTGCTTATGGTGGAATCTTGGGCTTTAAAAATTTAAATCTACCGACAGGGCTGGCTGCCCTTTAAAAATGGTGCCAGCGCCTGCACACAGGCAGCTGACATCATTGGCGCCAGGAGCAGCGGCAGGAGAAGAAAATTCAGCCCAGAGAGTGACTTTCAGTTTCTAGTTCTATCTTCTGAGCCATTCGGATAACTATTGAAAGGCATATTCCTTTATACAGCATATTTTGCCTATATCAAAGGTCACAGATAAGACCTTGTTACTTTTCTTTTCCTGAATCCCTTGAAAATATTTTGAGTTGTCTACTTCAGGCTACTTCCTGCAAACAGGACCTACTGACTTAATTGTTCTTGAATCCATTGAAGAGTAGGCCATTTTAATTATTATTTTTCTATATTGATTTAATGGATTCCTCTATCTATGTTTATTACCCTAACTACTTAAGTTATACCTTAATGACTCATGGCTGACATTAACAATTTCCTTGCACAAGCACTTCTCGTAAAAAATAAATATACATTCCCTTGAGGAACAAAAACTTCATTGGAAAAGTGATACAACCATGGCTAACTAAAGAAAGTAAGGATTGTATTAGTTTCAAAGAAGACGCTTGCAATGTTGCCAAAATGAGTAGTAGGCTTGAGGATTGGGAGGGAAGGTTTTAAAATCAGCAAAGGATGACCAAGAAATGGATCAAGAGAGAGAAAGTAGAATAAGAGAGCAAACTAGCGAGAATGATAAAAACAGAAAATGCTGGAAATACTCAGCAGGTCTGGCAGCATCTGCGGAGAGAGAAACAGAGTTAATATTTCAGGTCAATGACCTTTCATCAGAACTGGGAAAAGTTAGAAATGTAATAGGTTTTGAGCAAGTGAAAGGAGGGAGGGTGGGAAGAAGAACAAAAGGGATAGTCTGTGATAGGTAGGAGAGATTAAATGACAAAAGGTCTCATGGTGCAAGGCCAAAGGAAGTGGTAATGAGACAAGAAAAGAAACAAAAGATGTACCTGTATGAGGTGTGAATGGCAGGAGAGCAGCTCGCTGAACGAAGATTAGGGGTCTTGGGATTGGGAGTAATATGTTAGTATGAACTGAGGATTTGTTAACAGAAAGGAGCGTAAGAAAAATGCATCATTTTTGGTATGGCAGGGTGAACTAGTAAACTATTTCAAGGATCAGTGCTTGGACCTCTGGCATTTACAATTCTATATCAATGAATTAGATGAGATGACTGAGTGTAGTATATCCAAGTTTGCAAATTATACAAATCTAGGTGGAAAAGTAGTTGTGAAGTGGACACAAAAAGACTGAAAAGGGATATTGAGTGGTTAAGCGTTTGGGCAAGAAGATGGCAGGTTCAGTATAATGTGGGGAAGTATGACGTTAGCCACTTTTGTACAGAAAAATGGAATGGGATGTTCGCTGATGATTGCACAATGTTCAGCACCATTTATGACTCCACAGATACTGAAGCAGTCCATGTAGAAATGCAGCAAGACCTGGACAATATCCAGGCTTGGGCTGATAAGTAGCAAGTAACATTCACACCACACAAGTGCCAGGCAATGACCATCTCCAACAAGAGAGAATCTAACCATTTATCCTTGACATTCAATGGCATTACCATCGCTGAATCCCCCCACTATCAACATCCTGGTGGTTACCATTGACCAGAAACTGAACTGGAGTAGCCACATAAATACCATGGCTGCAAGAGGAGGTCAGAGGCTTGGAATCCTGTGGAGAGTAACTCACCTCCTGACTCCCAAAGCCTGTCCACCATCTACATGGCATAAGTAAGGAGTGTGATAGAGTACTATCCACTTGCCTGAATGGGTGCAGCTCCAACAACACTCAAGAACGTTGACACCATCCAGGACAAAGCATTCTGCTTGATTGGCACCTCTTCCACAAATATTCACTCCCTCCACCATCGATGCACAGTGATAGGAGTGTGTACCATCTACAAGATGCACTGCTGCGACACCAAGGCTCCTTAGACAGCACCTTCCAAAACTGCACCGTCTACCACCTAGAAGGGGATGGGCAGCAGATGCATGGGAACACCACCACCTACAAGTTCCCCTCCGAGCCACACACCATCCTGACTTCGAACTATATCACCGTTCCTTCACTGTTGCTGGGTCAAAATCCTGGCACTCCCTTCCTAACAGCACTGTGGGTGTACCTACCCCACCTGGACTGCAGCGGCTCCAAGAAGGCATCGCACCACCACCTTCTCATGGGCAATTAGGGATGGGCAATAAATGTTGGCCTGGCCAGCGACACCCACATGCCCATAAGTGAATATAAAAATAAACCACAAACAATCTGCTTTCTGCTAGGTAAGATTCCAACCAGTGGATAGTTTTCCCCTGATTCCCATTGACTTCAATCTTATTAGCGCTCCTTGATGCCACAGTTGGTCAACTCCTACCTTGATGTCAAGGTCAGTCATTCTCAGCGCACCACATAGAATTATGGATTGCTCTCACCTTGTCATATGATTACTTTTTAGTGGCAAGAATGGAGACCTGGCTCAACCAAGGGGAGGAATGGGAACTTAATACACCAATGGGCAACCCTGATTGCTGACGTGACAACGCCATTGAATTGCCAATCACATCATTATGTGTATCAGTTTTTGCATGTCCTTTATCAAACTCTCAGAGTCCATGGAATTGTACCCCAGCAGTCAGTATCTTCAGGAATAGAGGGGAAAAATTAGAGGTAGAGTATTACATAAATTCAGTTGATTATATTGAATTTCTAATTTTACTTATGTACTTACTTACCGAACATTATCACATCTACAGGACAAAACTCAATTTAAATTTGTAAAGAAAAAGAGAGATTAAGATCTTGGGAGTGCTCAATGTCCTTTGCATTTTATAGAGAGTGGTCAGAATGTAGAGCTCGCTGTCACATGGAGTGTTTGCAACAGACATCATTGCTGTATTTAAATAGAGGTCTGTTGCATATAAGAGGGAGAAGAGCATAGAGAGACATGGGGGCAGAGTGGGAACATGTAATCAAAGTGGGAGGAGGCTCATCTAGGGTATAAACAGCTGCACTGAGGTGAGCCAAATGGCCTGTTTCTGTGTTGTAGATTCTATATATTTCTATATTAAACTGGTCTATTGTTGCCTGGTTTCCCTCTCTCACTTTTCTTAAATAACAGAGTGACATGTGCAATTTTCCAATCTAAATGGATGGTTCCCAAATTGAGTGAAGTTTGCAAAATCCTGCAACATTCTCATCTGCAACGTTCTCACCTAATTTCTTTGAAACTTTGGGATAGAAATCATCTTGTCCTGGGGATTTATCACTCTTTAGTGGCATTGTTTGAGGGAATTAGTAATTCATATCGACAGACAAAAAGTATTAGAGAAACCTATGGGACTAAAAGCTGACAAATCCCCAGGACCCGATGGCCTTCATCCAAGGGTTCTAGGTAGCTGCAGAGATATCGGATGCACTAGTTATGATCTTATTAAATTTCCTAGATCCTAAAATGGTCCCAACAGATTGGAAGTTAGGCAAATGTAACTGCTATTCAAGAAAGGAAGGAGAGAGAAAGAGTAGGGAATTGCAGGCCACTTAGACTGACAATAGTCATTGGGAAAATGCTGGAACCTATTATTAAAGTCTTAACAATGCACTTAGAAAATCATAGTGTGATTAGACAGAGTCAACATGGTTTTACAAAAAAGAAATCATGTTTGTCAAATTTATTAGAATTTTTTGAGGCTATAACTAGTTGGGTAGATAAAAGGGAGTCAGTGGATGTAACATACTTGGAATTTCAAAAGGCATTTGATAAGGTGCCACACAAAAGTTTCATAAGTAAGGTAAAGGCTCATGGAGTTGGGGGTAATATATCAGCATGACTGCAGGATTGGTTAACAGACAGGAAGCAGAGAATGGGAATAAATGGGCCATTTTCAAGCTGAAAGGCTGTAACTCGTGGAGTACTGCAAGCATCAGCACTGGGGCCTCAGCTATTAACGATCTATATGAATGACTCAGACATAGCGACTAAGAGTAACGTATCCAAATTTGTTGATGATACAAAGCTAGGTGGGAGTGTAAGTTCTGAGGAGAACACAAAGAGGATGCAAAGAGATATAGACAGGTTAACTGAATGGGGAACAGGTTGGAGATGGAGTATAATGTGGGGAAGTGTGAGGTTATTCACCTTGGCAATAAGAATAGAAAAGCAGAATATTTTGTGAAAAATGTGAAATTTTAAATATTGAAGCTCAGAGATCTTGGTGTACTCATACAAGGAACGTAAAAGGTTAGCATGCAGGTACAACAAGCAATTAGGAAGGTTAAATGGCATGTTGGTTTTTATTGCAAGGGAACGGGAGTACAAGAACAAGGAAGTCTTGCTGCAGTTGTATAGCGCTTTGATGAAACCACATCTAGGGCTGATTTTTATGGGGCCATTTGAGATGGCAATGAAGGTGTGGGGGAAGGGCAGGTTCATAAAATTGGGACAGAAGACGTCAGACATTCCAGTCAGCGGCCAACATGGAGGGTGGGTTTCACACATTCACTAGACGGGAAGCCAATTAAGGAAAGATCCCAATTGAAAGGAATTTTATTCTTATTTTTGAATTTTCTGATGGTGTATGAGAACCATGAGGCTTCAGGACCTCACCTGGTGAAAGGAGGCAACAAGGAAGCAGGAGCTCAGTGTTGGCTTAACTGGGAAGCCATTGGGTGAGGCAGCATCACTTGGCAGGAAGGGTTGGGGGGGGTGGAGGTGCATTTGGAAACACTATTAGAGTGAGGGCCAAGGTGCCAGCACTGTGGGGTAACCACACCAGGGTGGCAGTGGGGTAGTGCAACCTCATTGAAGGTCATGGGAAAGGTTGGGACAGGGAAAGGCCTGTTTGGCCTGGAAGCCTTGCACTCATGGAGAGGCAACCTCTCATGGGCCTCACTCACCCTGGTTTTGAGGCCCCCGTGGAGAAGGAGAAGCAGCCATGGCTACAATACCGTGGCTACAAGAGAAGGTCAGAGGCTAGGAATTCTGCGGCGAGTAACTCACTCCTGACTCTCCAAAGCCTGTCCACCATCTACAAGGCACAAGTCAGGAGTGTGATGGAATACTCTCCACTTGCCTGGATGGGTGCAGCTCCAACAACACTCAAGAAGCTTGACACCATCCAGGACAAAGCAGCCTGCCTGATTGGCACACCATCCACAAACATTCACTCCCTCCAGCACCGACGTACATTGGCAGCAGTGTGTACCATCTACAAGATGTACTTCTGCAATGCACCAAGGCTCCTTGGACAGCACCATCCAAACCTGCGACCTCTATCAACTAGAAGGACAAGGGCAGCAAATGCATGGGAATATCACCACCTACAAGCTCCCCTCCAAGTCAAACACCATCCTGACTTGAAACTGTATTGCCGTTCCTTCACTGTCGCTGGGTCAAAATCCTGGAACTCCCTTCCTAACAGCACTGTGGGTGTACCTACCCCACATGGACTGCAGTGGTTCAAGAAGGCAGCTCACCAGCACCTTCTCAACAGCAATTAGGGATGGGCAATAAATGCTGGCCTGGCCAGCGACGCCCATATCCCATGAATGAATTTAAAAAAACAGAGGGAGGAAGTTTCAGGTATGGGCAGGGGAACGTCAGCAACTTGGAGGCCCACAGGAGGGCCAAGCCTGGGCATGGGAGGATGCAGAAGGTTGCAGAGGGGCATGCAGAAGGTGCCACGCTCCAGAGCAGGGGTTGAGAACGTGTCTGTACATGGACACCAGTATCTGTGGTAATAATTTTGAGGTCTGTGACTGGCAATTTCAAGAATGAGAAATTTCCCATTGACCTCTTCTTTCCAGACAAGTCCAACTTTAAAAAAAAAATCACAGCTGTCAGTTTCAGTTTCACACTGACAGAAGCTGGGAGCAAGAACAGTGGCTTCTGAAATCAGAACAAGTTTGGGTTTTATCATCGGGTTGCAATTTAAAAAAAAATCACAGGGATCTACCCCAGAATACTGAGGGAGGCAAGGGAAGAAATTGCTGGGGCCTTGACAGAAATCTTTGCATCCTCATTGGCTACAGGTGAGGTCCCAGAGGACTGGAGAATAGCCAATGTTGTTCCTTTGTTTAAGAAGGGTAGCAAGGATAATCCAGGAAATTATAGGCCGGTGAGCCTTACGTCAGTGGTAGGGAAATTATTAGAGAGGATTCTTCGGGAAAGGAATTACTCCCATTTGGAAACAAACGGACTTATTAGCGAGAGGCAGCATGGTTTTGTGAAGGGGAGGTCGTGTCTCACTAATTTGATTGAGTTTTTTGAGGAAGTGACGAAGACGATTGATGAAGGAAGGGCAGTGGATGTTATCTATATGGACTTCAGTAAAGCCTTTGACAAGGTCCCTCATGGCAGACTGGTACAAAAGGTGAAGTCACATGGGATCAGAGGGGAGCTGGAAAGATAGATACAGAACTGGCTCGGTCATAGAAGACAGAGGGTAGCAGTGGAAAGGTGCTTTTCTGAATGGAGGGATGTGACCAGTGGTGTTCTGCAGGGATCAGTGCTGGGACCTTTGCTGTTTGTAGTATATATAAATGATTTGGAGGAAAATGTAGCTGGTCTGATTAGTAAGTTTGCGGACGACACAAAGGTTGGTGGAGTTGCGGACAGTGATGAGGATTGTCAGAGGATACAGCAGGATATAGATCGGTTGGAGACTAGGGCGGAGAAATGGCAGATGGAGTTTAATTCGGACAAATGTGAGGTAATGCATTTTGGAAGGTCTAATGCAGGTGGGAAGTGTACAGTAAATGGCAGAACCCTAAGGAGTATTGACAGGCAGAGAGATCTGGGCATACAGGTCCACAGGTCACTGAAAGTGGCAACGCAGGTGGATAAGGTAGTCAAGAAGGCATACGGCATGCTTGCCTTCATCAGCCGGGGCATAGAGTATAAAAATAGGCAAGTCATGCTGCAGCTGTACAGAACTTTAGTTAGGCCACACTTAGAATATTGTGTGCAATTCTGGTCGCCACACTACCAGAAGGACGTGGAGGCTTTGGAGAGGGTGCAGAAGAGGTTTACCAGGATGTTGCCTGGTCTGGAGGGCATTAGCTATGAGGAGAGGTTGGATAAACTCGGATTGTTTTCACTGGAACGACGGAGGTGGAGGGGCGACATGATAGAGGTTTACAAAGTTATAAGCGGCATGGACAGAGTGGATAGTCAGAAGCTTTTTCCCAGTGTTGAAGAGTCAGTTACTAGGGGACATAGGTTTAAGGTGAGAGGGGCAAAGTTTAGAGGGGATGTGCGAGGCAAGTTCTTTACACAGAGGGTGGTGAGTGCCTGGAACTTGTTGCCGGGGGAGGTGGTGGAAGCAGGTACCATAGAGACGTTTAAGAGGTATCTTGACAAATACATGAATAGGATGGGAATAGAGGGATACGGTCCCCGGAAGTGCAGAAGGTTTTAGTTTAGGCAGGCATCAAGATCGGTGCAGGCTTGGAGGGCCGAACGGCCTGTTCCTGTGCTGTACTGTTCTTTGTTCACGACATCAAGTTTTCAGGCAGACATTGACTACTGGTGCAAGCAAAAACAATGCCAGGTATCTCACTAAATAGGGAGAAATGTGTTTTAAATCGGACTGTGTTTTGATGGCATTAGGTTGGCTATACACCTTATATACAGATTAATTGCACCCATGTCCATGGCTGAGTCAATACATTTGTCACATGTCCATGATGCAACATGTTGGTGCCTATCACTGCTCTAGAGAGGGGCTGCCAGCTGCGGCTCAACTACTGCAGATGTCCAAGCGGCAGTATCTCCAAAGATTGCACATCTTCAGAAAGGCTATCAATGATATGTACAATGATGTAGGATGAGGTGAGGCCTGTGGGACTTGGTGGACACTTGATGTCAGTGGTGCTGAAGGTCACTATGGCATTGAACTTCTATGCCACTGGATTGTTCCAGGGATCCCAGTCTGAGGTGCATCGGTGCATCAAGGAGGTCACAATGACATGTTCAGGAGGGCCAGTGACTATGTGTGCTTTTGCACTGATCCAAACAGTCAAGCAGAGCCATCGCTGGATTCCCCCAGGTGCAGTGGGTGATTGACTGCTCACATGAGGCCATCAGGTCTCCCACAGACCTGCCTGCTACCTTCATCAACCGGAAGGGCTTCCACTGCCTCAATGTACAACTGGTCTATGACCACCACAAACAGATCTTACAGGTGTATGCACAATGCCCAGGAAGCAGCTACAACGTAAGGCAGTCCCAGATGCCAGACCACATCTTCAGGGCTGAATCCTTGGAGACAAGGGCCACCCACTGAGAAGATGGCTATTGCCACCTGTAAGGAACCCTTGCTCTGATGCAGAGGAGAGGTACCACACTTGCCTTGGATCAACTTGAGCGATCATCGAGCCAGCCATTGGTCTACTGAAGATGAGATTCAGGTGTCTAGATTGCTCTGGTGGAGCCGTTCAGTGAGGGTCTCGCATATCATGGTGGTCTGTTGTGCACTGCAAAACCTGGCTCTACAGAGAGGGGAGGCATTGACCAGTGAGGATACTGTGGAGTGAAATGCTTCCTCTGATGATGATGAGGAGGATGCTGTCCAGGCAGTGCCAGATGAAGGGCCCCAGGCACAACAGGAAAGGCACCATGAGATATGCGGGAGGGAAGCACGAGTTGCGTTTATACATTCACGTTTCCTTTGAGCCTGAACACCTTCTGGAATTGCAACAATAAAGCCTTACCTTTACGTAGCCCTGTTGTCACCTCTTTTCTTCTGCATTGTAGAGCCCAGGTACAATTCACACAGTGGCAAGGCTGAAGCTTTGAACACTTAGGGCTTGCTCCCTTGCTTTCAGCCCCTTGGGAGGAAGGTTTCCAACGAACTCGCAAAGGGAATCAACAACAGAAAGGAGATGTGGTGAGTGAATAACATAGTTTCATGAAACCTGACCAACATCGCAACAAGTCCCTTGTCTGCAGCATTACCACCCATGATCCTCTATGTGCACCTAGGTGCTCTTCTTTCATCTTTTATGGATGCTGCTACGTGGTGCTCCCCCTGTGCGGCCAGCTGAGGTGGAGGCAGGCTGTTGACCTTGCTGCTCCTGGACTGGAATGACCTTAGCGGCTGTGCTCTGGCTGCTTGAGGCCTGGCAGGCCCCTGAACACTGAGGGCCTCCTGCAAAGGTGCAGGGACAATCTCAATCGGCAGGGATAATGGAGGCCCTGGCATCACTGGCAGAAGGGCTTCGGAGCCACTGTCCACTCCAGGAGCACCCTGAGAGGAACCTCCCTGATGCGGAAGGCGGTTGCTCGTTCAGCCTTATAAGGTACTCTGGTACCTCCCTGCTGACCTGAAAGGGATGTGGGCCTGGTGGAGATTTCAGGTGTCTCATCCCCCTCTCACTTTGCCACTACTGCATGGACAAAAGAGGTGAAATGCGGAGGTGAGGTGAGAGTGACTGCCCTTGATATCAGGGCAACATTTGACCGAGTGGGGCATCAAGGAGCCCTAGCAACACTGGAGTCAATAGGAATCGGGGGAGAACTCGCCAATGGTTGGAGTCATACGTATCACAAAGAAAGATGGTTGTGGTTGTTGGAGGTCAATCATCTGAGTCCCAAGACATCACTGCAGGAGTTCCTCAGGGTAGTGTCCTAGGCCCAACCATCTTCAGCTGCTTCATCAATGACCTTCCCTCCATCATAAGTTCAGAAGTGGGGATGTTCGCTGATGATTGCACAATGTTCAGCACCATTTGCAACTCCTCAGATACTGAAGCAGCCCATGTCCAGATGCAGCAAGACCTGGACACCAACCAGGTTTGGGCTGATAAGTGGCAAATAACATTCGCGCCACACAATTGCCGGCAATGACCATCTCAAACAAGAGAGAATCTAACCATCTCCCCTTGACATTCAATGGCATTACCATTACTGAATCACCACTATCAACCTCCTGGGGGTTACCATTGACCAGAAACTGAACTGGACCAGCCACATAAACACTGTGGCTACAAGAGCAGGTCGGAGGCTGGGAATTCTGTGGTGAGTAACTCATCTCCTGTCTCCCCAATGCCTGTCCACCATCTACAAGGAACAAGTCAGGAGTGTGATGGAATACTCTCCGTGTACCTGGATAGGTGCAGCTCCAACAATACTCAAGAAGCTTGACACCATCCCGGATAAAGCAGCCTGCTTGATTTGCACCTGATCCACCACCTTCAACATTCACTCCCTTTACCACTGATGCACATGGCAGCAGCATGTACCATCTACAAGATGCAGTGCAGCAACTCACCAAGGCTCCTTCGACAGCACCTTCTAAACCCGTGACCTCTGGCACCTAAAAGGCCAAGGGCAGCAAATGCATGGGAATACTACCACCTACATGTTCCCCTCCAAGCCACACACCATCCTGATTTGGAACTATATCGCCGTTCCTTCACTGTCCATCTGACCATACAAATTAGGAGCATAAGTAGGCCATTCAGTCCTTTGAGCTTGCTCCACCACTTAATAAGATCATGGCTGATCTGTTTTTGTCTCGAATTCCACACTCCCATCTACCTTTGTTAATCTTTGATTCCCTTGCCTAACAAGAATCTATCTACTTCCGCCTTAAAAATATTCAATGACCCTGCCTCCACCTACTGCTGAGTCAGAGAATTCCAAAGTCGCACACCCCTCTGAGAGAAAAAAAATTCTCCTCATCTCTGTCCTAAAAGGGCAACCCCTAATTTTAAAACCATGCCTTCTAGTTCTGGACTCACCCACAAAAGGAAACATCCTTTCCACATTCACCTTGTCAAGACCGTTTGGGATCTTATATACTTCAATCAAGTCTCCCCTCACTCTTCTAAATTCCAGTGAAAATAATCCCAGTCTGTCCAAGCTTTCCTCATAAGACAACCTGCTCATTCCAGGTATCAAGCTAGTAAACCTCCTCTGAACTGCCTCCAAAGCATTCACATCCTTCCTTAAATAAAGACACCAAAACTGCACACAGTATTCGAGGTGTGGTCTTACCACTGCCCTGTATAACTGAAGCATAATATCCTTACTTTTATTTTCAATTCCTCTCGTAATAAAGGATAACATTCCATTAGCCTTCTTTATTACGCGCTGTATCTGCATACTAACCTTTTGTGACTCATGCACTATAACACCTAGTTTCCTCTGCACCTTGGAATTCTGCAGTCGTTCTCCATTTAAGTAGTACTCTGCTTTTTTATTCTTCCTGCCAAAGTGAACAATTTCACATTTTCCCACATTATACTCCATCTGCCAGATTTTTTTCCCACTCACTCAATCTATCCATATCGGTCTGCAACCTCCTTACGTCCTCTTCACAACATACTTTCCTACCTATCTTTGTGTCATCTACAAATTTATCTACTATGCCATTGCTCCCCTCATCTAAATCATTGATAGAAATTGTAAGAAGTTGAGGCCCCAGCACAGACCCCTGCGGGACTCCACTCGTCACACCCTGCCAATCAGAAAAGAACCCATTTATCCATACTCTCTGTTTTCAGCCAGCCAGCCAATCTTTTATCCATGCTAATATGTTACCCCCTACATTATGAGCTCCTACTTTGCGCAATAACCTTTTATGTGGCACCTTGTCAAATGCCTTCTGGAAATCCAAGTGCAGTACGTCAACGGGCTCCCCTTTAGCCACAGCTCATGTTACTCCTTCAAAGAACTCCAATAAATTGGTTAAACATGATTTCCTTTTCACAAAACCATTCTGACTATTCCCGATTACCTTGGATTTTTCTAAGTGCCCTGCTATAGCCTCCTTAATGATCGATTCTAACACCTTCCCCATGACAGACGTCAAGCTAACTGGCCTATAGTTATCTGTTTTTTGCCTCCCCCCGTTCTTGAATAGAAGGGTTATATTTGCTACTTTCCAATCTGATGGAACCTTTCCAGAATCTAACGAATTTTGGAAAATTAACACCAATGCATCTACTACCTCATTAGCCATCTCTTTTAAGACCCTAGGATGAAGTCCAGCAGGACCCGGGGACTTGTCAGCCTGCAGCTCCATCAGTTTGTTCAATACCACTTCCCTGATTATTGTAATTTCACCAAGTTTCTCTCTTCCTTCCACCTCCTGATTTATAGCTATTACTGGAATGTTTTATGTATCCTCTATAGTGAAGACAGAAGCAAAATATTTGTTCATTTCCTTATTATGTACTATTAACTCCTCATTCTCACTCTCTAGATGACCAACATTCACTTTACTTACTCTTTTCCTTTTTAAATACCTGTAGAAACTCTTGCTTTGTTTTTACATTTCTAGCTAGCTTCCTCAATTTCTTTCTCCTGATTAACCTTTTAGTCATTCTCTGCCGTTCTTTATATTCTGACCAATCATCTGACCTGCCACTCATCTTTGCACGATTATATGCTTTTTCCTTAAGTTTGATGCTTTCCTTAACTTGTTTAGTTAACCACGGATGGTGGGTCCTGCCCTTCGATTTTTCTTTATCGTAAGAATATACTTATTCTGAGTATTCTGAAATATCCCCTTAAATGTCTGCCACTGCTTCTCTATTGATCTATCCCCTAGCCTAGTACCCCAGTTCACTTCAGCTAGCTCAGCTTTCATGCCCACATAGTTACCCTTAAGTTTAAAATACTGGTTCATGAAGACCACCACCTGCCAAGAATGAGGCATATTAATTTCATCATATGAACATTAATTTTAAAATGTTGCTGGAGTGAAGAAATTACCTGTTACAGAGATCACCAGATATTTAGCTGGAGGTCATTTGCATACTAAGAGACAATGCTTGTGGAGACTCCCTGGTTCAATTAACCCAAATGGCTTTTGATCACTAGACATTGAAAGTGTAGAAAGCTCGCATTCCAGTGTCTGCTAAGATGGAGAATCTAGAAACGCAGGAGTGGTTAAGCCAGTTAGTCACATGACTAACCTGCTGGCCAACTTGGAGTTTTGAACTGTGCTCACAGGACAGTTTGAAGACAGACGGCAGATTGCAACTAAACCTGGAACAAGAGAGCCTTTCTTCTGGCCGGCTCTCTCTCGCTTTTTCACAAACCTCTGGACCCGCTGGGATCGCTTAAACCTCAAGAGAAAAAAGACTCCTAAATCGAAACATGTTAAAGCGTACACAGGGCCCCAACGAACAGCAAAACCTACCAGCCACCAAAGACTCTACATTGAACTCAAAGGACTGTAATTACAACCAGCTAATGCCTCAAACTTTTCCCCTTTATTCTTTTTACTTTTTCTGTCCCTATCTGTGTGTGTGTTTATCGTGTATGCATGCTAGCGTGGTCACGTCGCGTACTTGTAGTCGTTAACCAAATTAGAGTTTAAGGTGAATAAACTTCCACCTTTCTTGTTTAAATCTAAGGAAACCTGTCGGATTGATTTCTTTGCCTTACAATTGGAAAGCAGTGAACAAGGATTCACTGACGCGGGAGCTAAAACACGGTGTTTTTAAAAGTAAACCCTGTTACGGTTAAACCAAGCAAAGGCTGAGAGGGAACCCCTTGACCCCTTTCTCACCTGGTCATAACACTAGTCTTAGATCCACTCCTCTCTCTTTCGAACTGGGATGTAAAACTCAATCATATTGTGGTCGCTGCTACCTAGAGGTGCCTTTACTCTGAGGTCATTAATTAATCCTGTCATGTTACACAATACCAAGTCCAATATAACCTGCTCTGTGGTTGGTTCCAGAACATGCTGCTCTAAGAAACTATCTCGAAAGCATTCTATGAACTCCTCATCCAGGCTACTATTGCCAATCTGATTTTTCCAGTTTATATGTAGATTAAAATCACCCATGATTATTGCCGTCCCTTTATCACAAGCACCCAATATTTTATCTTCGTTACTTTGGCCTACATTTTGGTTGCTGTTAGGGGGCCTGTAGACCACTCCCACTATTGACTTCTTTCCTCTACAATTCCTCATCTCCACCCAAATCGATTCTACATCCTGATGTCCTGAACCAAGGTCATCTCTAACTATTGCACCAATGCCATCCTTGATTAACAGTGTTACCCCTCCACCTATACCTAGCTTCCTATTCTTCTCGCTGGGTCAAAATCCTGGAACTCCCTTCCTAACAGCACTGTTCGTATACCTACACCCCAAGGACTGTAGTAGTGCAAGTAGGCAACTCCCCACCAGTTTCTGAAGGGCAATATATGCTGGCCTAGCCAGTGAAGCCCACATTTCATGAACGAATAAAAATATTTAAATATCTTACATGTTCACCATTTCCTTATACAGTCATAGAGTCATACAGCACAGGAACAGGCCCTTTGACCTACCGTGTCTGTGCCGGCCATCAAGCATCTACCTATTCTAATCCCACTGTTATCAATTTCCAAGAGGCGCACATTGCTCCTAAACTCCCTTTTTCCTAATATTATTGTAAAAATTTGTGTTGATTTTGATATCCCTTGGAAGTTTATTTTCATACTCTATTTTTGTAGCTTTTAATTTCTGTTTTTTACCTTTCGCTGTTTTTTCATTTCTCCCTTTTATTAGGATCTATGCTTTTATTTTCATTTTTGTATACTTTCTCTTTTATTTTTATGTTGACGCTTATGTCTTTAGTCATCCATGGCTTTTCTTTTGCAAGTAGAGCTCTTGTCCCTTAGTGGTATAAATTGGTTCTGTAGTACATTAAATTATTGCTTGAACACTTCCCATTGATCTTCTCTTATTTTATACATTAATAGATTTGCTCAGTTTACTGTCTCATTGCAGTGAAGCCAGCCTTACCTAACTCTAGTAACTCTTAGTAACTCATTCGCATTTCTCGCTTTCAAACACTAGGTTGAGCTTGATGATATTATGTTTGCTATATATATTTATATTATCTAAATCTTCATGCACCATTAGCCTGTTAATTTAATCTGGCTCATTACTCATTACTAAATCTAATATGGCATGCTTCCTTGTTGGTGACAGGACATATTGTTGCAGAAAACTATCCCGGACACACTCAAGAAATTCACAGTGTCATGTAAGGCCCCCACCTGCCAAGAATGAAGCACATTAATTTTGTCATGATCATTGATTTTGAACTGTTACTGGAGTGACAAAAGGACTTGTTAAACAGATCAGCCATGGCTGGAAAAGACATTTGCATATTAACAGACAGTGTTTGGAAGGACAAAGCAGCTATTCCCTGGCAGATTCAACCCAAAATGGACTTTTGAACATCAGACATTGGGGTTGGGGGAACTCGCCTTCCAGGTTGACTGCTAAGATGGCCGAATACACAAATGGACATGGTCAAACCAGCTAGTCACATAACTAACCTGCTGGGCAACCGGAGTTTTTTGAATTTGTACAGTTTGGGAAGAAAGCTGTTTGTTCCTGGACTGAGAAGATCTCTCTCCTGTCTACTTCCATCTCTTTCTCACAAGCCGCTGAATCCACTGAAGACACATGAACCCCCAAGAGAGAAAAGTCTCCGACAGCGAACAAGGTTTACTGGGCCCCAACGAAAAGCAAGATCTACCTCCAATCAAGGACTCTACAGTGAGCTCAAATAACCATAACAACAACTCTTCAGATATTGCTTCAAACATTTCCACTTTATTTCTTCTGTTTTCTTTCTGTCTCTATCTGCATGTATGTATCGTATATGCATGCTCGCTTGGGTGTGTCGTGTATCCGTAGGCATCAACTGAATTGGAGTTTAAGTTTAAATTAATTTCAACTTTTCTTCTTTAAACCTACGAAAGCCTGTTTGTGCTGGTTTCTTTGCCTTATAATTGGAAAGCGGTGAATGAGGAATCACTGGGGTGGGGGGGTGGTGGGTGAGGCTAAAAACACGGTGTGTTTAAAATTAAACCCCGTTACAGTAAGACCAGGTGAAGGCTGAAAGGGAACCCTAGACCTCCTTCTCACCTGGTCATAACAACAACCTTTCTGACAAAGTATAAATTGGGAAATAATGGAGGCGTGTATGACGGGCACTACAATTGTCATCGGTAGTTTTAATCTGCATATTAACTGGACAAATAAGATTGGCAGAGGTAACATTGAAGACAAATTTATAGAGTGCTTCAGGGATTGTTACTTAGAGCAAATCATTGCAGAACTTACCCGGGAACAAGCTATTTTAGATCTAGTAATGTGTAATGAGGTAGGATTAATAAGAGATATCGTGGTTAAGGATCCTCTGGGGGTAGCGAGCACAACATGGTAGAATTTCAAATTCAGTTTGACAGCAGCAAGCAACCTGGGTCTCAAACCAGTATCCCCAACTTAAACAAGGGCAATTACAGAGTTATGAAGAAAGAGTTGTCTAAAGCAGGCTGGGAATATAGACTAAGGGAAAGGTCAGTGGGTGAGCAGTGGCAGACATTTAAGCAGATATTTCATAACACTCAGCAAAAATTTATCCCGGTCAAAAAGAAGGACTCGATGAGAAGAATGAGCCCCCTGTGGTTAACAAAAGTAGTCAAGGAGCGTATCCAATCAAAAACTAAGGCATACAAAGTGGCGAAAACTAGCGGTAGGCCAGAGGATTGGGAATTTTTTTAGGAACCAGCAGTGGCTGACTAAAAAGCTAATAAAGAGGGAGAAAATTGATTATGAAGTTAAATTGGCAAGAAATATAAAAACAAACAGCAAGTGCTTCTATGGGTATATAAAAAGACAGTAACTAAAGTGAGCATAGGACCCTTGGAGGATGCGACTGGAGAATTGAAAGCGGGAAACAGGGAAATGGCAGATAATTTAAACTAATATTTTGTATCTGGCTTCATGGTGGAGGACACTATAAACATCCCACAGATATCAGATAAGCAAGGAGTTAATGGGAGGAAAGATCTTGTAACAGTCTCTATCATGAGGGACAAAGTATTTGACAAACTAATGGGACTGAAGGCAGACAAGTCGCCAGGATCTGATGGCCTACATCCAAGGGTTTTAAAGGAAGTGGCTGCAGAGATAATGGAGGCATTGGTCGAAATATTCCAGAACTCACTGGATTCCAGGAGGGTCCCAGCAGATTGGAAAACTGCGAATGTGATGCCCCTGTTCAAGAATGGATGGAGACAAAAAGCAGGAAACTATAGGCCAGTCAGCCCAACATTGGTCGTTGGGAAAATGCTAGAGTCCATTATAAAGGAAGAAATAGCAGGACATTTAGAAAAGCTTAACGCAATCAGAGTCAACATGGTTTTGTGAAAGGGAAATCATGTTTGACAAATTTGCTAGAGTTCTTTGCGGATATCACAAGCAGAGTTGATAAAGGGGAACCAGTAGATGTTTTGTATTTGGATTTCCAGAAGGCATTCAATAAGGTGCCGCATAAAAGATTATTGCACAAGATAGGAGCTCACAGTATTGGGGGTAATGTATTAGCATGGATTGAGGATTGGTTAACTCACAGAAGACAGAGAGTCGGGATTAATGGGTCTTTTTCAGGTTGGAAAGACGTAACTAGTGGAGTGCCACAAAGATCAGTCCTCGGGCCTCAATTATTTACTGTCTATATTAATGACTTGGAGGAGGGGGCAGAGTGTAATATATCCAAATTTGCTGACAATAAAAAAATAGGTGGGAGGGCATGTTGTGATGAGGACATAAGGAATCTGCAAGGGAATATAGATAGGTTGAGTGAGTGGGCAAAAACTTGGCAGATGGAGTTTAATGTAGGAAAGTGTGAGGTCATGCACTTTGGTGGGAAGAATCAAAAGGCAGACTATTATTTAAATGGAGAGAGACTCCAAAAAAGTGCAGCACAGAGGGATCTGGGTGTTCTTGTGCATGAAACACAAAAGGTTAGCATGGAGGTGCAGCAAGTAATTAAGAAGGCAAATGGAATTTTGGCCTTTATTGCCAGGGGGTTGGAGTTTTAAAATAGGGAAGTCTTGTTACAACTGTACAGGATGTTGGTGAAGCCGCACCTGGAGTACTGTGTACAGATTTGGTCCCTGTATTTAAGAAAGGATATACTGGCACTGGAGGCTTTTCATAAGAGATTCACTCGGCTGATTCTTGAGATGAAGTGGATGATTTATCAAGAATGGCTAAACAGGTTAGGTCTTTATTCATTAGAGTTTAGAAGAATGAGGGGTGATCTTATTGAAACATACAGGATTCTGAGGGGGCTTGACAGTGTAGATGTTGAAAAGATGTTTCCACTAGTGGGGGAATCTCGAACTAGGGGACATAGTTATAGAATAAGGGGACACTCATTTAGAACTGAGATGTGAAGGAATTTCTTCTCTTAGAGAGTAGTGAATGTCTGGAATTTTCTACCCCAGAGAGTTGTGGAGGCTAGATCACTGAAAGTATTTAAATAGGAGTTAGATAGATTTTTGAAATATCGGGGAGTTGAGGTCTGGGGCAGATCATATTGAATGGCGGGGCAGGCTTGAGGGGCTGAATAGCCTACTCCTGCTCCTATTTCTTATGTTCTTATGTATGTGCTAGTTTGCTTATCCCAACCTATATGAAAGTTAAAGTACAGCCAAACACTTCCTCATGTCAGCACCTGTGGAGCCAAATACCCTCACACTATGACATTTATCGTTAAACACTTCCTCCCACCAGTACCTGTACAGCCAAACACCTTCTCCTCTGGTAACTGTGCTGTAAAACCCCTCCTCATCCAGTATTTGTCGTACAAAACACATTCTGTTCTAGTACCTGTACCGCAAATGCAAGTGCATGCACTGTAAATATCTCCTTCTCCGGTATAAATACGACAAAACACCTACCTTTCCTCAACCTGGACTGAAAAATGCATACCCTTCCCTAACTGTACTGCAAAACATCTTCTCTTCCAATATCTGTGTTTAAAACACCACCTCCTCTGATACCTGTACAAGGTGATTAGGAAGGCATTTGGGATACATGCCTTTATTAGCAGAGGCATAGAATATAAGAGCAGGGAGGTTATGATGGAGTTGTATGAAACGCTAGTTAGGCCACAGCTGGAGTACTGTGTACAAGTTCTGGTCGCCACACTGTAGGAAGGATGTGATTACACTGGAGAGGGTGCAAAGGAGATTCACCAGGATGTTGCCTGCGCTGGAGCATTTCAGCTATGAAGAGAGACTAGATAGACTAGGATTGTTTTCCTTAGAGCAGAGAAGGCTGAGGGGGGACCTGATTGAGGTATACAAAATTATGAGGGGCATAGATAGGGTAGATAGGAAGAAACTTTTTCCCTTAGCGGTGGTGTCAATAACCAGGGGGCACAGATTTAAGGTAAGGGGCAGGAGATTTAGAGGGGATTTGAGGAAAAAAATTTTCACCCAGAGGGTGGTTGGAATCTGAAACACACTGCCTGACGGGTTGGTAGAGGCGGGAACCCTCGCAACATTTAACAAGTATTTAGATGAGCACTTGAAACGCCATTGCATGCAAGGCTATGGACCAAGTGCTGGAAAATGGGATGAGAATAGATAGGTGCTTGATGGCCGGCACGGACACGATGGGTCGAAGGGCCTGTTTCTGTGCTGTATAACTTTATGACTCTATGACAAAAACATCTTTTCCTCTGATATCTGTACTGTAAAGCTCCCCTCCTCCAGTACTTGTACTGCAAAACACCTCCCCTTCTAGTACCTGTACTGCCAGCATCTCCTTCACTGGTACCAACATCAAATGCCTCCTATAATTACAGATGAATTGTACTACAATGACTCTAGAAGACATTGCTGACTTTCCCCTCACCCAGAGTCGTTGATATTCACAGATACTGCACAACAAATGCATAATTCTATTCTTTTCGGCTTTTGGACTGTCATTTGCTAAAACTGCTCACAATTCAAAGATAATCATCAAAGATTACACACCGCACCCCCCCCCCACCACCTCCGCCCCACCCGGTTTTTCCTCTCCACCACAAACCATCTTTCTGAACCATGGTCCCTTGCCTCCTCCACCCTCACCTTCAATAACTAGTCCAAGGAACTCATGGGCGTCTTTGTCACCGATATTGAGACCATCCGTTCACCACCCACTGCTGCTTCCCTCCCTTTCCCTAGCCCACTGGGACAGTCTTCCGCTGATGTTCCCTGCTGCCCCAGCCTGATTCTATCCCATCTTGTATCATGCTCTCTCCGAGCACATCTTGTCCATGAGACCCACCTCCTGCTCCCACGACCTTATTCCCACAAAATAGTTGACCACTCAACTTCCCGTCCAGACCCCCATGTTAGCTGATGTTCTTAATGGCTCCCTCTTCTCAGTTACAGTCCCCCCTCCCTTTCAAATCTATTGTCACCCCTTCCTTCAAAAAAAAAAATCAACCCTTGATCCCTCTGTTCTCGGAACTATTGCCCCATCTCCAGCCTCCCTGTCCTTTTCTTTAATCTGGTGTCACCTCCCAAATCCATGCCATCTTTGCCACAATTTCATGTTTGATTCCCTCCAATTGAGTTTCCATCCCTGCCACAGTACTGAAACAACCCTTAACAAAATTACAAATGAGATTTTTTGTGAAAGTGACCATGGTAAACTACCCCTCCTCATCCTTCTCCACCAGCTTCACAACACAGTTGATCGTACGATCCTCATCCTCATCATCTGTCAACCAGATGGTGGAACTGCCATTGCCTGGTTCTATTCTTATCTATCAAATTGTAGTCAGAAAATTCCCACTCCAAAACCATTACCTCTGGAGACCTATGACGATCTGTCCTTGCCCTACTTCTATTTCTCATCTACATGCTGCCCCTCAACAACAGCATCTTAAAACATAATGTCAGGTCCCACATGTATGTTAATGACTCTCAGTTCTATCTCATTACCTCCTCTCTTGCCCGCTCCACTGTACCTGATTTGCCACACTGCTTGATTGACATCTAGTCTTGGATGAACAGAAATTTCCTCCAACTAACTATTGGGAAGACTGAAATCTTTGGTCCCCAACATTCCCTGGCCACCATTTCCATCCCTCTCACTGGCAACTAGTTGAAGATGAGCCAGACCATTCACATCCTTCGTGTTGTGTTTGACCTGTAATAAACTTCTGAATACATATCTGCTCCATCACCAAAACTGTCTACTTCCACCTCCATAACATTGCCCGACTCTGACCATATTTCAGCTCATCTGCTGTTGAAACCCTGCTCCATGCCTTGTTATCTCTAATCTTGACTCTTCCAATGCTCTCCTGGTCAGCCTCCATCTTCCACCCTACATAAACGTATGCTCATCCAAAACTCTGCTGCTCATATCCTAACTTGCACCAAGTCCTGTTCACTCATCACCTGTGCTTGCTGATCTACGTTGGCTCCTGGTCCGCTAACACCTCAATTTTAAAATTCTCATCCTTGCATTTAAATCCTTACATGGCCTCTCCCCTCCCCATCTTTATAACCTCCTCCAGCCCTACAAGCCTTTGAGACCTCTGCGCTCCTCCAGTTGTAGTATTTTGCGCATTCCTGATTTTAATCTCCGCACCAGCGATGGTTGTGCTTTGACCTGGTCTGTGCGTTGGCCCAAAGCTCTGGTATTCCCTCCCTAAATCTCTCCGCTTGACTGTTCTGATGAAAGTACGAACCTGAAATGTTAACTCTGCTTCTCTCTGCACAAATGCTGTCTGACTTGCTGAGTATTTCCAGCACTTTCTGTTTTTATTTCAGATTTCCAGCATCCACAGTATTTTGCTTTAATTTTACTCTCCGCTTGTCTACCTCTCTCTCGTCCTTTAAGACGCTGCTTAACAGCTACTTACTAGACCAAGCTTCTGGTCATCTGCCCTGATATCTCCTTCTGTTGCTCGATGTCAAATTTTGATTGATAACACGCTTGTGAAGTGCTGTGGGATGTTTTGCTGCATTAAAGGTGCTATATAAATGCAAGTTGTGGCTGTCATTTAGGGGTGTCAATGAAGAATGCCAAGGGAGCATTAAACTGATGGTTGGGCTAGCAGGTTGCACTGTGTAGTGGGAATAGAGGATTCAATTATATATAGAATGGAGCTGAAGATAACTGTTGGGGCTGAGTTAAGAGCTGCTTTCGGATGTTGATCAGTAACTGTCAACAGTAGGTCACAACAAAATGACACAGACCTTATCACCATTAATGTAAATGGATACAAAATCAAGGTCTCTGGGTTCCTGATTTTCCCACCGGTGCTTCTTGCAAGCTCTATTACTTACCAGGAGGATCAATGGATGTCAGCATTACCGAGCAGCAGATTTAATAAATATCTGTAAAGAAAGGATACAGGTGAAGAAGTACCATCAGAGAAAGGATTGATATCAACTGAAAAGAGTGCAATTCTACTGTCTGCTTGGCTTCTGGTAAGTTGTCTTATGAACAGCTCAGGCTGTACACTTTTCAGAAACAAAATTTGTTAGGTGGAGTTTGTAAAATCAAGCCCCAGTGAAATGCATTTTATAGTGTTCAATATTGGCTCTAAAAGATATTGTTGGATTTCATGGGCTCCCCTCACCCACTTCGCAGACCTGCAATCTGTGAAAATTGTTCAGTCCCCATTCACTCTATCAAAATAAGGGTAAATTTTGCAAAGTTTTACTTCTGATGAAGAGCCTCTCTGATGGGAATACATTGCAAAAAATGGGGTACTGAGACAGATTGTATGATTCACTCATTAAAAACCTTACCTCACAACTTGGCCCCAAATGTGTAAGATGCTCAGCCTTGATATCGGCACTAATATCACTTACTGTAGTACACTGCAACATGCATGTAATGTAATGCTTACTTTCTACTTGTATCTGCATACCTGAAAGTTTTCAATTCAGTGTAGAATAATTCATGATCTGCGTCTTCCTCTTTTCTCAGATGAGAATCAAGAGAAGCAACACAAATTCCAAGGTTGAGAGGATGGAAAGGGTATGCCAACATCAGAGATGCAGCATCCATGACCTATAACACAACAGGGAAGATGTGTAGGGCAGTGGTTACCCAATTTCAAGAACCCTCAGAGCATCACTAGACCAAAGTCTGAGATAGGAACTTGGGAACAAAGAGTAGGCCATTCAGCCCCTTGAACTTCTTTCACAAAGATCATCTAAAAGTCACCTAAAATACACAAAGGGTGCATTGGTATTTTACTCCCTCAACAAATGGAGAAACTACATAAATTGGGCTGAGGGCTTGGGATGGAAGTGCTGAGCAGTTTGTCATACAAGGAGTTACATAGTGATGCATGATTCTTGTAGCAGAGTGTGCAACTAGTCTGAGCAGTTTGGCCCACTCTACCACATGCAGTTTAGAGGTGTTACAGTCAGAGTTGTTTGGAGCCCTGCCTTATTAATCCAGCAAAATATAATTGTCATTGACGTGAATGTCTTGCTCAATCTCCAGCTTACGCATTGTTTAGAATAATGATTTATCTAGTCAAGATAGAAAGAATATCGTCAGGTCACCGCAGTGCTTCACATCCAATATTTTGCTTATGACATATAGGCCTCGTCATATAACCAAATGAGGCAGCAAACAGCCAGACCCCACAAAAATAAATGAGATAAATGAACAGATATCCGTTTTTAGTGATGTTGGTTAGGTTGGATTGGTTCTGATTTCTATGTTAGAAGAAGAACTGGAGAAAGTGGAATAAAGATCTACAAGAATGTACCAGAATTAAGAGGATAGAGGAATCAGGAAAGACTGAATAGGCTAGGGCTCTTCAAGTTAAGAAGGGTGGTTGTGGAGAAACTGTTCCTACTTGTGTGTGAAACCTGAACAAAGGAGTGTAAAGTATAAGGTGGCCACTGAAAATGAAAAAGCATTTAGGAGAAATTTTGTTTAATAAAATGGTAAGAATGTGGATGTCCACTGCCACATGGATTGTTTAAAGCAAATGACATTGACGCATTTAAAGGGAGGCTTGAGGGAGAAAGGAATCATGGGATATAGAGGCAGGGTGGGAAGAGGCTGAGGGTACATTAAACTGATGGTTGGAATGGTAGGTTCAGCTTTGTAGTGGGAATGGGTGATTCAATTACACACAGAACAGAGCTGAAGGCAACTGTTTGGGCTGAGCTAGAGGATGATTGTCAGCAAAAAATACCACAGATTCTTTTACATTGACCTGAGCTAGCTGGTGGGATCTTGGTTTAACTGAAGGACAACACCTCTGACAATGTTGCAGTCCTTAGTACTATACTGAAGTATCAGCATAGATTACGTGCTCAAAGTCCTGGAATTGAGCTTGAATCCACAATTTTCTGACTCAGAGGCAAGACTGCAACCGAGCGTGATTACTTTGAAATAGCCAACATCACTGCTAAATTATTGTGTATCAATTTATTTTTAACATTGTAACAATTGCAATTTTGTTTACCTTTTTCCATTAAATATTTGTTTTTCAACATTTCTCCATCCAAGACTTTTCTTTGATCCAGTAAACCAGCATATAGTGACACAGCTCTATGTTTAATACTTGCAGTTTATGGAGTGTGGCAAACTTTGCACTGGGTGGCCTGACTTCTTTATTTGCACAGTATGGTATCCTAGAGATTAGGTTATGACAGTGGACTACTAACCCAGAGGTCATGCATTCAAATCCCATCATGGTAAGTTGTGAAATTGAATTCAATAAATCTGGTAATTTGGGGCCAGCACCAGACAATAATGAAGATTATTAAATTATTGTAAAATACCAAGTTGTTCTCTAATTTCCTTCAGGGACCTTACCTAATTTGGCCTAGATGTAAATCATAATTCTCTCAAGACAAAAAAAACTGCTTTGGCAGTGTCACCCACATGAACAAATGAAAAAGTACTCACTGGCACCAATGTTGTTGAATGTTGTGCAAAATTTCAATTATATTAAAACTGTATTTATACTTTTAAATTAGATGTATCAGATAAGTCTGAAGACTTGTTCTAGAAAATTCTAGGTAACTGGGATGCATGTTCCGAAGCTAAAGATAATGAAACCTCATAGCTGCACACCAAAATTACTTGGAATTCAGTCCCCTAAAATTGCATCTGTAGCAGTTGAAGATACTATTCTGGGTTACCCACGCCGTCTAACCTAATTTACATTTCCTTCATGTCTGATGTAAACAGTTGAAATGAGCTCTGCAGGAAATTTTGGCATAAGTTCCCATCAGCAAAATGAATATAGAAACCGACATAAATTTTGGAGTAATTTCTTTGAGTATGATCCATGAAATTTCAGGCCAGAGTTATTGAAAACTGTTACTAGGGATTTTATTTCTGCTTCTGCTCCATAACCTCAGGGCAGGTTCGGTCCCTGTTACAGTCCTGTAGGGATAGTAGCTCCAAGGTTTGCTTGTGAAAATAACTAAAATTATGACATTGGCTCATTCTTATACCATGGAACATGAATAGTGTTGTGGCTTTCTGTGAAGTATGCTGTTAAAATCTATCTTACATGATGCTCTTCTCGCCTTGAAGTGGCCAGAGAAATTCCACTGAGTTTGACTTTGTGACAGTCACCAACATTCAGACTAAAGCACTAAGATTTTTCATCATTTTATTGCATTTTGACTGGCTGAGTTGAGTTATGTGCCATAAATTGCTTCAAATTATGAACTTGACAAAGAAATTCTCATCAACCTTAGATACATATCCTTATGATCTCTTGCATTCACCTGGTTGTTCACAAGCGCTGTATGACAGAGTCTTTCTGATACACAGGCTTAGAATTTTACTGGGGTAGGTGGGGCAGGGGTGCGGGAAGGAGGGAAACATCTGTGGGGTTCTCAGCTCGAGGCTGGAACCATTTTAACCCCTGGACATTATTTTGAATGATGCAGGGTAGTGTCCTTCCCTAAACCAATAGGACTATGGTTAGGGCCAATGTGTGTGAGAGCGGAAATCGGGTCAATAGTCTTAGGATGCCTGTGACCCAAGGGAATGATCCGTGGTATGGTTAGCACTGGACAAGGGCTTTGGCAGCTGATGCCACTGCCAAAATGGAGAGACAAGGCCAGGGATGATGAGGCCCATGGACACCGAAAAAAGGCCTGGGAAACACTGGGCCATAAGGAATTCAGAGCAAAATTATGTTTAAAAACTTGCCATGTCCTTTTCTGGACAGTTGGCGCTTCCTTCCAGGTTTCTCCAGTATGTTTGACACCGAGCGGGCCTCCCCGGACCTGTGGCATTGGTGCCAAAGCTTGCCTGCAGTGGGAGCCTTGGCCAACTTCAAAGTCATTGAAGATATCGCTAGGCAGGAACGCTACGGCCTAAGGCCAATAAGTGAACTCGGCCTGATCTTAGCTCCTCCCATGTACCCTTCTCACTGTGCAAAGGGTGTTAAAATAGATACCACAGGCAGTCAATAAAACCAAGAGGTAGTTTGGGGCTAATTACCATGAAGGCTGCTTCTGCTTTTCCTTTTAGCCCACTTAACAATTTACTGCATAACATTTTTCCATGTTTGTAATTCACAGCCTGATCTTTATTGTACTGCATCCTTTACACTGCAAGTTTGTATATATGGGCACAAGGGTCTCGCAGGATTAGGAGTCCAGGTCTTGTATCTGTTTCCTGTGGGGCTGCAGTTCAGCAGGCTCCTGCGACTGTGTGTGGCAGAGTACATGCGCAGATGTGTTTTAGCCTTAGTAAGGTCTCAGGTTTGATGACCAAATTTAAATGAACATGTTGCTCAATTTTGAGACCTGCCTTGATTTGCTGTTTTTCTCCTTTGGTGCCCATTTAAATAACAGTAGGGGATGTTGTCTTTTTCTTTAGTTCAAGTGTTTACAAAGCAGTTTTGCAGATCAATTCTAATTATTGCAGATGAAAACTAAAAGTGACAGCATCAACAACCTTCAGCGCCTTTATCCTAAAGGAAACAGTGAACATCAGAAATAGCTTGTGGATATGATCAAATATGAATCGATCAATTTGAAGATTCATTAATTAGTTTTGCACCATATTATTTTCATGCTAGTACACTCTGTGTTTCTACACATTTTATATTCATTCTTATAATTCTGTCCATGTTTTGCTGAATTTCCATGTTTAATTCTAGGGGAGGTAAGCAATGTCAGTGCTGAGTCTCAACAACATAAGGATGCCAGTAAGGAAAGGGACCAAATGGAAACAGAAGGTAGGTGTGTGGTTTTGCATTTAATCTAGAGTTATATTCTACTGTAATACCGCATAGCCTCTGGCTCTGTAACTCTAGAAATACATTTTGAATGTTATCATGCATTGTACTGTTGACACGGGTGGCTCAACTCTTCTGCACTCTGAATTTTCCTCTAAACCTCTCTCAAGATCCTCCTTAAAACCCACTTCTTTGACCAAACTTTTTGTCATTCTATCTCTCTGGAATAGTGTTCTTTATTTCTTCTTATGCCTCTGTAAAGGACTTTGGTGAGTTTTTTCTACTTTAAAGGGGTTGTATAAATACAATTAGATATTGTTGTTACCTACTTCCAATGTGTTTTTACTGTGAAATAGACATCAGAGTGAAAGTGCATCAGTTGCATATAGTTGTCATTGGTTAACTGCATAGCATTAACAGGTAATGTTTCAATTGATATTATTTCTTGGCATTTTTAACATTTTTGTAACAAATGATACAAATTTGAAACACTATAATTTATGTGCCATTAAGTGAAATTGTTTTCATCCTTACCTATTATATATCATCAAAGACGTGCAGTGTAATAAAAACAGATTATTTAAATAACTGGGTCATTTTGGTACATCTATCAGCTTTTGAGAAAGTTAATGTCCAACACAGATGTTGGATGAACATACTGTGCTCAGATTTTAACTTCCAGCAGGAGTTGTGTAGGCGTGGTCTCTGGTGGACAGAAAGCTGTCTAGCCATCCACAGCCTGAGAGATTTTAACTCATCTGCATAGCACACATCAGTCTCCCTTCTGAGCTCAGTGGAAAGTGTCAATTTCCTGAAGGGAACAGGATTTTCGGCAGCAAAAGTCTGGTAAGTTGTTAGGTGGGGGTTCAGGAGGGCATCGTGGCTGGGGAAGGGGAAGGAAAGGATGGGCAGGGGAGGTCCAAGGTTCCTCTTGGCCCAGAAAGAAAAAAAAAGTATTTACAAACATTTCTGAGATTCTTTGGGCCCTGGATTCGCCTCCTGATGCCAGCCTTCGGTTAAAATTGCAGTCAAGCCCCAATGATAGCATCTACATATTTAAAGCAGTTGTTCCACTCCCTTGTTCAAGAGAACAGGTTACAATTGCAATCCATGTGAGGACAGTGGGATCACAAAAAGTAAGTAACTATGGCTATTTAGTGCCTACCAGATAAGTAGAATTAAAATCAACCCTTTGGACTCTTGAATGCAGGACGAGTCAATTAAGTTTGTAAATGCGATTATGTTGAAAGTACAGAGTTTAGACAAATTGCTGCATTTGGCAATAAAAATGAACAGTAAACACACATTATATAAAACCTATTGGAATTAAGCAAGTACCACATATCAATGGCTTTTAAGGTTCATATTCAGTTCATTTGCATGGGTAAGATTTTAGAAACAATAATCAGGGGGAAAAAAACAGGCACTTGGAGAGATTTGAATGAATTAAGGATATCCAGTCAAAGGCAGATCATTCTTGACTAATTAATCCAATTTTTTAATGAAGTACTAGAGAAGGTTGCTGAAGGGAATGCAGTGGATGTTGTCTACATGGATTTTAAGAAAGCGAATGACGAAGTAAAAGAACCACGTAAAAGACTGGTTAGCAAATTGAGGGTCATGGAATTGGAGGGTCAGTGGATATAAAAAATTGGCTTAAGGACAGAAAACAGTGAGCCATGATAAAATGGTTGTTTTTCAAACTGGAGGATGGTAGACAGTGGTATTCCCCAAGAGTCAGTGATAGGACCACTGCTTTTCCTGCTATATATAAATGATTTGGATCTTTGAATACAGAGTAGAATTTCAAAATTTGCTGATGATATCAAACTTGGAGCAGCAAACAGTGTGGATCATACAAACTGCCTGCAAAAGAACATAGATAGGCTAGTAGAATGGACAGAGCAGATGGCAGATGAAATTTAATACAGACAAGTGTGAGGTGATGCATTTTGGCAGAAGTGATAGAGTGAGGCGATGTAAACTTAGTGGCACAGTTCTAAAAAGTGTGCAGGAACAGAGGGACCTGGAGGTGCATGTGCATTGATCTTTGAAGATGGCAGAACATATTGAGAGAGTGGTTAGCCAAGCATATGGGATCTTGGGCTTCATAAATAGAGGCATAGAGTACAAAAGCAGGAAAGTTATGCTAAACCTTAATAAAGCTCTGGTTAGGCCCCTCTAGAGTATTGTGTCCAGTTCAAGTCACCACACTTTAGGAAGGATGTGAGGGTCCTTGAAAGGGTGCAGAGGAGATTTACCAGAATGGTTCCAGGGATGGGGCATTTTAGTTACAAGGATAGGTTGAAAAAGCTGGAACAAAGGAGATTAAGGGGAGATTTGATAGAGGTATACAAGATTATGCCAGGCTTAGATATGTTAGACAAGGAAAAACTGTTGCAATTAACTAATGGTATCAGGACTAGGGCACACAGATTGAAGGTTTCAGGCAGGAGATGGAGGGGGAAGGTGAGGATGAACTTATTTACATAGCAGATGGGAATGACCTGGAAATCGCTGCCCCCGAGGGTGATGGAAGTGGAGACGATCAATGATTTCAAAAGGAAATTGGATAAGCACTTGAAGGATATAAATTTGCAGGGCTATGGGGATCAGATGGAACAGTGGGACTGACTGGATTGCTCCGCGTTGAGCCAGCATGTTCTCGATGGGCTGAATGGCCTCCTTCTATGCTGTAAATGATTCTATGGTGGATGAGGGAATCATAGCAGATACTGTCTACTTAGCCTTCCTAGAAGTTTTGGATAAGGTACTGCACAAGAGGTTTCATTACAAGATTGATGCAGCATTATTGGTAATATATTTAGCTGGATTGAGAACTGGCTGGCAGGACCAAGACAAAAGGTACAGATGGATTTGGACCTGTTTTGTGACTGATCACCAGTGATGTCCTGCAGGGATTGGTGTTGGGACTGTTGCTTCTTACTATTTCAATAAATAATCTGGATGTTGGGGCACAATATGCAAATTTGCAGATGATACTAAGATTTTTGTAAGTGTTAGTACTGTAGACAATGCTCAACTGCTTCAGGTGAATCTTGTTGGGAGACTGGGCTCATGACTGGCAAATGATGTAAAGCATGTGATGTGGACAGGGTGAATGCTCAATATTGACACACCCTTCAGGGGAAATTATTTTTAAAAAGTGGAGAAAGAGAGAGATCAGCTGTTCTAGTGCATTGATCTCTAAAGATATGTGAGCAATGCCATGAAGTGATAACTAGAGGAAATGGGTGTTGAGGTGCAATTATAGGACAATTGATTGCAAGACCCTGGTCAAGCCTTACTTGGAATATTGTGTCCAGTTTTGATCTCCTCACATGGTGGGTGATATTGAGGTTTTGGTAAAGATGCAAAGGAGAGGCCCAGTAGAGTAATTCCCAGTTTAAAATGTTTTAGTTCTCAAGATGGGCTAAGAAAAAGAAAGTTGGGACTCTACACATTAGAGAAGTGTAGAGTTATGGGTGATCTGATTGATGTAAGGGAATAGGTTGTGTTCCAATTAACAAGTTTTGTTCCAATTAAGTATGTTAGGGAGGACCAGGGGTCACAGTTATAAATTATGTAAAACCAGATCTAGGTTACAAAAGCAAAATGCTGTAGATGCTGGAAATCTGAAATAAAAACAGAAAATGTTGGTATACTCAGCAGTCAGGTAGCATCTATGGAGAGAGAAACAGAGTTAACATGTCAGGTCAATAACTTTTGATCAGATCTAGGTTCAATGTCAGAGGGTGGTTCTTTTCCCAGAGGATAGTGAACCTCTGGAACAGCTTGCTGTCTGGTCTGGTGGATGCTGATTCATTGAATTCCTTCAAGCAAGAGTTGGACCTTTTTTTGTTTGAGTTGAACATCACCTCTTACAAAAGGTAGGTATTTCAGGGAATTCAGGGCCAGAATAATCTCCTGGACTAGTTTTGAGTGTCTAGCTGGGTCAGAAAGGAAATTCCCAGATTCTGCCCCTCTCCTCCACCCCCAACCAAATTAGCCTGGGATTTATCTGTTTTTTCCTCCTCTCCCAGTAGATCACATGGTTTTGAGTGGGCTGGAAAATGTGTATATTGCCATCTACAAAGTTTCACATTTGCATGGGACTGGCTGGTTGGACCAGAGGGTCTTTACCTGTCTGTTATTGTTTGTATGTTTGTATCAAATGTCAAAAATTAGGGATGTGTTGAAGTGAGATTTACCTATTAAATTGCAAATCAAATATCCAACATGAATGAATCAAAAGCAGTGCTATTTAGTTAGTAAACAAAATGAGGAACAAGTCAGCAGCACAGAGTTGAACAATCAAACCATTCAATTTCTCTCTGAAGTTAACAATTCCAACCTGCCAAGTACCAGTCAAAGTGCTGGAGTAATTTTGGTTTGAGCCATTGTCTTACTTTTTCAGCCAGCTGAAAATGTACCTGTCTAAGTAGCAAACATACAAAAATATTGGACCAGCTGCTGCATCCACTCTGTTCCACACAGTTGTGATGCTTTATACTTTAGGGCAATGACACCCAAGCCCTAGATGCTGGGCATTCTCTTGTGAGAGGCAAAAAAACTGCTCATAAACCCAAGGCCAATTAGGGAGGAGAAATCTGGAAAATTCCTCTCCGATTCCTTTGGATGTTCAAAATTAGTGCAGGACTTATTAATTGATATGCACCTCCTGTGCGATGCAATCTCTGTCCCAGCCTCCTCTTGAAGGTATAATGTGAATCAGCATAGTCACATTAGCCTGTCCTATAGATCCACTATTCTTTGGGAAAGGAAGAATTGCCTAACTTGTGACCTATTTCCTATCTTGCATAATTTATCTATCCAAGGTTCTTCCCAACTTATTAAATTGAAATAATTTGTCAGTATACACACAATCCCGTCCCTTCATTCTTTTTTTCACCTCAATCAGATTACCCCTAAATCACATTCCTCATCATTTTGGGTCCAGAGTTCAAGTAAATGTTCCTGAATCTGAGTCTAATGAAGTCTATCACATACTGTAGTTGGAGGAGGGTGGGATGAGGTATCATGGAAGAACCGAGGTGAACAGGTCAGGCTTTTTATGATTGAGAATTAACAAATTGTGTGCATTTGAGGTGGAGTTAACTCCCTCCCTGGTCTACAGCTGTTAAATTCAAGAAGTAATTACAAAAGCTACAATGTAATTATGTTTCTTTTACTATATATAATATTATTTGTTCCTTTGGTATGTGAACTATTGTAAGAGTCACAGGACTTCAAGTAATATCCAAATAATATATGGGGTTTTATTATAACTTAACTAGAAGCTACACACACAGCTACTGCAGGACTACACACATCTTCCTCTGTCAGGCTATACCCACAACTCCCTGGTTATGTGTGATGTGACATCACTTCCTCTGGTGACCTTCACTTACAACCTCTTAAGGTGGTCCCTTCTTAAGGTAGTCCCACAACATCCCCCTTTTTTCCAAAGGTAAAAACATATGTACAAGATGCAAAGATGTTGTGGTTCAGACTAACTATACATGATTAAAACAAAATGTTATTTACAAGTAAGCAAGTTTAACACTGTTTAAAATATGGAGGAGCTTTGCTTATTCTTTCTGATCTTGTTATTGTAAACCTCTTCCCAGAGCTGAGCTCATCTTGACGATTCCTCTGAGACTGTGATGACTCAGATGACTCAGAAATCTGGTTAGCATCGTCTTCCTCTGTGCTTGTAGTCTCTGTACGTTCATCTTCAGACTTTGTCTTTGAACGTGTCTGCAATGCCACAGAGTTCTCAGATGTAGTGTTGTCATACAGCTCTCTAAATTGACTTCAGTTCTATCTGAGTGTTGCAACATCTGGGCTGGTCACATATCCTAGAAATCTCTGCAGGATACCACATTCCTGATACATAATTCAGGATTCTGACCTTCTATCCTATTTGCAATCGAGCTAATTCTGGTCCTGCTTGCATGTCATACGATGCCTTCATCTTCCCTTGTTTAGAAATAAGTATATCGTTTACTGTGGAAAATTTAGAGAGATGTTGACAGGGCAGGGTAGTTCTTACCTGCCTTCCAAATATCAACTATGCAGGCGACGGTAAGTCCATGTCCAGTGGAGTAGCTCAGCGGTGCAGCATTGCAACCTTGAGATCTTGTTCCATCTACCTACATTTTAAAATTAGTGATTTGATGGTGCGCACCATGTGTTCAGCCATGCCATTGGACTTTGGATAATGCGGTGATGATGCCACGTGATGGACTCCCCACCTGGCACACATGTCTTGGAATGGTCTTCCTGCATATTGCGGCCCATTATTGGAGATCATCTCTTCCAGCATGCTAAATAGGCTGAACAGAGCACTGACCGTATCAGCAACCACTGCACTTGACGTATCTCATAGTCGCCTGATGATCGGAAACTTGGTGAAGTCATCCGTAACAAGGAGGAAATCATCACCTTGAACATGAAATAAATGTATACCGATCTTAGCCCATGGAAGGTGGTTCATGCAGAATCAAGGGTTCCTTCTGATGATTTGGCTGACAACGTAGACATGCCTCACAGGATTTCACCACCGTCTCCACATCACTGTTGATTCCTGGCCAGTAGACCGTCTCTCTGACAAGGCATCTGGTACATTCTATTCCGAAATGTTCTTGATGCAGTTGGGTTAGAATATCAGAATACAGAGCTTCAGGTATCAGGACTTGTTTCTCTTTGAAAATCACCCCTTGTAATCTACTGATCTCATCTCGATATGGCCAGAAACTGTGTACACGTTTGGTTACTTTCTGTATGGCGTCAGGCCATCCTTCCACAATCACCTTCCACAACAATGTGATAGGGTCACGTACCATCTCATCTCTTAGTTGCTTGTATTTAGAGTCATAGAGTCGTACAGCACAGAAACAGACCCTTCGGCCCATCATGTCCACGCCGACCATCAAGCACCCATTTATTCTAATCCCATTTACTAGCATCTGGCCCGTAGCTTTGTATGCTAGGGCATTTCAAGTGCCCATCTAAATACTTCTTAAATGTTGTGAGGGTTCCTGCCTCTACCACCCCTTCAGGCAGTGTGTTCCAGATTCCAACCACTCTCTGGGTGAGAAGATGTTTCCTCAAATCCCCTCTAACCTCCTGCCCCTTATCTTAAATCTATGCCCCCTGGTTATTGACACCTCCGCTAAGGGAAAATATAAAGTTTCTTCCTATCTAACCTATCAATGCCCCTCATAATTATGTACACTCAATCAGGTCCCCCCTCGGCCTTCTCTGCTCTAAGGAAAACAACCCCAGCCTTTTCAATCTCTCTTCCTAGCTGAAATGCTTCAGTCCAGGCAACATTCTGGTGAATCTCCTCTGCACCCTCTCCAGTGCAATCACATCCTTCCTACAGTGTTGCGACCAGAACTGTACACAGTACTCCAGCTGAGGCCTAACTAGCATTTTATACAGCTCCATCATAACCTCCCTGCTCTTATATTCCATGCCTCGGCTAATAAAGGCAAGTATCCCATGTGCCTTCCTAACCACCTATCTACCTGTGCTGCTGTCTTCAGTGATCTATGGGCAGGTACACCAAGGTCCCTCTGGCCCTCTGTACTTCCTAGGGTCCTACCATCCATTGTATATTCCGTTTACTTGTTTGTCCTCCCAAAATGCATCACCTCACACTTCTCAGGATTAAGTTCCATTTGCCACTGCTCTGCCCATTTTACCAGTCCATCTATATCATCCTGTAATCTAAGGCTTTCCTCCTCACTACTTATGACACCACCAATTTTCATGTCATCTGCGAACTTACTTATCATACCACCTATATTCACGTCTAAATCATTAATGTACACTACAAACAGCAAGGGTCCCAGCACCGATTCCAGTGGTACACCACTGGTCACAGGCTTCCAATCGCAAAAACAACCCTCGACCATCACTCTCTGCCTCCTGCCACTAAGCCAATTTTGGATCCAATTTGCCAAATTGCCCTGGATCCCATGGGCTCTTACCTTCTTGACCAATCTGCCATGCAGGACCTTATCAAAAGCCTTACTGAAGTCAATGTAGACTACATCAACTGCTTTATCCTCATCTACACACCTCGTCACCTCCTTGAAAAATTCAGTCAGGTTTGTTAGACATGATCTCCCCCTGACAAAGCCATGCTAACTATCCTTGATTAATCCCTGCCTCTGCAAGTGGAGATTAATCCTATCCCTCAGAATTTTTCCAATAGTTACCCTACCACTGATGTTAGACTCACTGGCCTGTAATTACCTGGTTTATCCCTACTACCCTTCTAGAATAATGGTACCACATTCGCTGTCCTCCAGTCCTCTGGCACCTCTCTTGTGGCCAGAGAGGATTTGAAAATTTGTGTCAGAGCCCCTGCTATCACCTCCCTTGCCTCACATAGCAGCCTGGGATACATCTCATCTGGGCCTGGGGATTTATCCACTTTTAAGCCTGCTAAAACTGCTAATACTTCTCCCTTTCAATGCTAATTTTTCAAGTATATCAAAATCCTCCTCCCTGATCTCTACACCTACATCCTCCTTCTCCATAGTGAACACAGAAGAAAAGTAATCATTTAAAACCTCACCTAAGTCCTCTGGCTCCACACACAGATTGCCACTTTGGTCCCTTATGGGCCCTACTCTTTCCCTGGTTATCCTCTTGCCCTTAATATACTTATTAAATGCCTCGGGATTTTCCTTTATCTTGCCCGCCAGTGTTTTTTTTATGCCCCCTCTTCACTCTTCTAATTACTTTGTTAACCCCCCCCACACCCCTACACTTTCTATACTCCTCTAGGACCTTCGCTGTTTTCAGCCCTCTGAATCTGCCATAAGCCTCCTTTTTTTTTTCCTGATCCAATTCTCTACATCCCTTGACACCCAGGGTTCCCTGGACTTGTTGGTCCTACCTTCACCTTTACAGGAACATGTTGGCCCTGAACTCTCACTATTTCCTCTTCGAATGATTCCCACTGGTGTGATGTAGGCTTTCCTACAAGTAGCTGCTCCCAGTCCACTTTGGCCAGATCCTGTTTTATCATATTGAAATCGTCCTTCCCCCAATTCAGTACCTTTATTTCTGGTTCATCTTTGTCCTTTTCTACAACTACCTTCAATCGTACAGAGTTATGGTCACTATCCCTGAAATGCTCCCCCACTGAGACCTCTACCACTTGTCCGGCTTCATTCACTCGGATTAGATCCAGTACCGCCCCTTCTCTTGTCGGACTTTCTACATACTGGCTCAGAAAGCTCTCATGTATGCACTTTAAGAATTCCGCCCCCTTTAAACCTTTTGCACTAAGACTATACCAGTTGATATTGGGGAAGTTGAAATCCCCTACTATTATTACCATACTATTTTTACAGCTCTCTGAGATTTGCCTACATATCTGCTCCACTATCTCTCCCTGACTGTTTGGAGGCCTGTAGTACACTCCCAGCCAAGTGATTGCCCCCTTTTTGTTTTTAAGTTCTACCCATATGGCCTCATTTGAGGAACTTTCTAACATATTATCCCTCCTTACTGCAGTAATTGACTCCTTGATCAATAGTGCAATGCCACATCCTCTTTTGCACCACCCCTCCCACCCTTGTCACGCCTGAAGATTCCATACCCTGGAATATTGAGCTGCCAGTCTTGCCTTTCCCTCAACCATGTCTCTGTGATAACAATAATGCCATATTCCCATGTGTTAATCAACGCCCTCAATTCATCTGCCTTACTAGTAAGACTCCTTGCGTTAAAGTAGATGCAATCCAGCCTTGCATTATTCGCTTGTGCCTTAACAGGTCTATATTTGCTCTGCCTTCCAGATTGACAGTTTCTCCTATATTTGGCTGTGCATCACCGCCTACTGTATCTCCATTCTGTATCCCATCCCCCTGCTAAATTAGTTTAAACCCCCCCCCCCCAAACAGCACTAGAAAACCTCCCTGCAAGGACGTTGGTCCTGTTCCAGTTCTAGTGCAACCCATCCAACTTGTACAGGTCCCATCTTTGCCATAAACAGACCCAGTGATCCAAGAAACTAAAGCCCTCCCTCCTGCACCATCACTTCAGCCACGCATTCATCTGCAGTATCCTCCTATTTCTATACTCACTAGCGCATGGCACCGGGACTAATCCAGAGATTACAACCTTTGAGGTCCTGCTTTTTAATCTGCTACCTAGCTCCCTAAATTCATGTTGAAGGACCACA